>NC_137454.1:49702217-50307217 GCF_964235325.1 Thermobia domestica | reverse complement strand
AGACATTTGAGACACTATATATATATATATATATATATATATATATATATATATATATATATATATATATATATATATCGTTTGTTAACACATAGGATTCTAGAGACTAGCCTCAAAGATATTGTCAAAATTTTGGGACCATGATTTGCTTCAATCTATGGATTTGCACACGACACTGATAAGATTAATCGCTTTCGTATTCGTATCGAGTGAAACCCATTAAAGTCCGTAGGACTAACACTGAAGATTATGGTGTTTACTTCAAGGCTGCTGTTTAGCGAATACCTTTTTGTGCAGTAATCCTCCAGAAGTTAATATTATATGCTATGTAGAATGCAATGTAGATGCTATGTAGAATGCAATGTACAGGATGTTTAATATACAATGCAACCCGGAGATTAGTCTAGTAGAACTTTTGAACCTGAAACGATACACAAATAATGGTTATACCAAAATGAAGCATTCTTTACGCATATGTTTTAAACTAGGAAGCAGCGATTGAAGTACACCACGAATCACACTGTGTTGCCAGATGTAACCGAAGGTGTAAATCTTTTTCTTTTGCTTTTGCAACACACGTAAATTGACTCATAATTCATAGGTATGGATATTCTGTCGTTAATTTTCAGTTTGTTTAGTTGGAGCAGCTTGGAAATTACGGAGAAGAAAGAAGGATTTTTCATTTCAAGTGATAAATAATCGGATAGGACCTCTTTAAGTGGGAACTAGGGAAATCGTTGGTTTTATAAATTAACACAATAAATTGCCAACACTGTTGATGTTCCAGTGGAGCAAAAGGTATGTTAAGGATCTATCTACACTATGTAATTCCTGAAAACAATGAAAAAGAAACTTTGAAATTGTCATCATAAAAGCTTTACTTACATAAACCCGACAGCACAGCTGTTAGCACGAAATGAGTTATCAGCTCTACAGCAGATGCTGGATCAGCCGTGTTTTGATTCAAACACTTTACGAAGAGTAGAAGGGTTAATGTTCTCAATGGCTATGCTAATGTTCCTTTTTAGGTCTTCTATAATTCGAGGACTGTTATTGCATACATCTTGCTTTAAGTAGTCCATCGAAATGAATAGCAGTGTTGTTGGGTGCACGTAAGTAAAAGTTTTATCATGATAGTTTCGTTGTATTTTTAAAAGTTTCTTTTACGTTGTTTTCAGGAATTGCATAATGTAGACATATCATTAACACACCTTTTGATGCACTGAAACATCAGCAGTGTTGCTAATTTAGAGTGTTAATTTATAAAAAAAATATGATTTTCCTAGTTCCCCTCTTGCAGAGGCCTCATATGGTTGGTTATCAGTGGAAATGAAAAATTGTAGTCTCTGCTTCGTAGTTTCCAAGTTACTTCAACTAAACAAACAAAATTTACGACAGAATATCTATACACACAGTATAAGTTATGAGTCAATTTACGTGTTTTGCAAAAAGTGATTTACACCTTCGGTTACACCTGGCAACAGTGATGTGGTTCCTGGTGTACTTCAATCGTAGCTTTCTAGTTTAAAAATTTACGCATAAACAAGGCTTCATCCTGGTGCCATTATTTCTCTATTGCTTGAGGTTTAAAAATTCCAAACTCCGGGTTGAATTGTATATTAGACACCCTGTAGAATGTTAAACATTAGTAACGTATATATATTCCTATATCATTTATTATTACTGTTGCTATTATTTTACTCAATATTACTATATTTATTTAATATAAAACGTTAAGTATATATGTTGTGTTTCAACTCCACTTATCACGTGTTGTGTGCGAACTAGTTTTGGAAAATGAATGAGCTTGTTCAGAGTTAATTAGGAACTGTTGAGGTACCGGTGATAAGCGATCAACGGACTAATTCAGTCGTCTTCTGAAGTAAAGCTCAGGGGAAAAACCGTATCTGTTAAGAAGATACTTCACAATCTCAAGTATGATACTCCATTCAAAAATAGGTAAAATAAGATTTAGAAGTTAATAATAAACATTACAGCATTAAAGTTAATAGTATATATTATAATATTTTATTTATTTATTTCAGAAAACAACAGGCGGATGCCTAATTACTGTTTCCGATCATGATAATGTAAACTGTAAAGAAAATGTTTAGTTTATATAATATGAATTTACATTATTATATTGTCCCAACATAACATCTTTATTTCTTATTTTCTCCTCTTCAGGTATTGACTAGATGTTGCTAATGTATTACATGATGTCGCGTGTACGCAATCTCCCAGGCAAGCATTTAATTAGTTTGGTAAATGTTTCTTGTAGCACATTAAGTCATTTAGTGTTTTGCTTGTAGTATAAATAGTATGTTAGATTAGGAAGTTGTAATTAGTAATCTATTTGATTATTTTTGTATCCTAATATTTATACTAATATGTATTTACTTAATATGTGTAGGACTATGTCTTTATTAAATACTTATATTGTTGTTCTATATAGCGTAATATATTTGTATTATTATGTTAGTAAAGTATATACTGCTATTTATCGATTCATTAAATATATTTTATAATTTATTATTACTGTTGCTGTTATTTTACTCAATATTCTATATTTATTGAATGTATTTCTTGTTCTCTACATATATTATCTTTCTTTACGAGTACCAATAAACATTTTATTTTATAAATTATTTTTAGTCTATTTGATGTCGTATAATATTTTACTTCATAGTAAAATAATGATGCTTGTGATAAGACCATGACGTAAGTGCTCCTAATTGTCATTTAACTAATCAGATCAATCATAAAATTAATATCAGATTCTACAAAATATCCTTTCAATTTTCTAGGTGCAAAAGTAAGCAAGCAAAAAAATATATATACCGACAATGTACAATATTCCCGTATACAGAAGGATATTTTGTAAAAATTCCCTGAGACATCCCTAATTATCCTAGGATCATGGTTTGCACATCCTTTTCTTCAAAATAAAACTGCCTTTCAGGCGGTACCACTTACATGTCTCTGTCATGTATCAAATGCGGGAAAATCGCGAAGAAAGGGATTTTTTGGTTAAAATATCCCTTTTTTCAAATTTTAGCCCCTCTGGATCCCCATCTGTTTTAACATCGAAATCTTAAAAAATGTGGTAAATACCCCTCGGTGGAGTGAATGCTTGTGCAAAATTTTAGTCTTCTTCGTGCAAAAGTAAGCCCGCAAAAAATAATGAACATAGGCTTAATAAAAGAAAATATATTTTAGAATTATGACTCATCACCTCCTATGTCTCGACGCAGGAAGCTGCGAAACCATACGTAAGGTCTTCTACAATACCTCTGGACTTGGAAAACAAGAACAACGGACGAAAAAGCTCAAATAGGAGAGTAATAACGGAATATACCATGAAACACCCGTATGGTACAAATTGTACCATCGGATCCCCAAAGGGCTATATATACAAGGAACTAAGACCTTTGTTCAATTATTATATGTCATAACAGTTTCATCTTGGTAAAAGAATACACAGAATCAATACTCGTGTTATCTGTCCAGTCAATATATTGTTTCGTTAGTAAAATTTGATCTTCATTCGAGTTTAACGGAGGCAAATTGAAGTTTCCTTACAAGAAACTGTTCTTAGACATGTGGATTCTGTAGAGATAAAGTTGAATTTCGAGAGAAGGAGTTAGTTGGTTTGGTTTGATTTATATTGTTCCTTTCCTTACGGGAACAATGTAACACATGGACTTAAGCATTAATGTGGAATCCCCACAAAATGAGCTTACGTCGATAAAAGACGTCGGAGATCTTACTTCGAAAATATTGTCACATGTGAGATTATGAAAACAGAAAGAAAGCTTTATTATTTTGTTAGGAATATTTTCTAGTGATACAAAAAACAAAATCATAATTAGTCTTTGTCGACATATGTTACAGATCCAGCGTTTTGCATACCAGTGACAAATATTTTATGTAAAAAATATTGTGCGTAAATGTACTCAATTCGTCTAAATATTTCAGGTTTTAGGTAGGTTTACTCTGTTCCATAGCAAGAAATAACATTAAATAGACCCATATTTCCATTTAATAATATTATTTAAGAAGAAAAATTACCAAGAAATTATTAAGAAGTAGTCTTCAGGAAAACATAATCTTATGCTATTATTGATTATTAAGCATTTTATCTCATATCTCAAGAGAGTTTCATTAACACTACTCAACAAGATTTTCGCACAGAAATAAAAAAACTGATTCTAATATAACTTCTTACGTAGAATTCGAAACTGCAATCAGCTTTTCTCCATCATCCACAGTCTTTCCGTGACAGATGAATTTTCTGGAAATTTGCCCTCAAATATTTACTTTTATTTTACAATTTTTGTACCTGTAGTCGGGTACCCTTACATATATAAACACACAAATTATATTCAATGTTAGCCTGATTTATACTTAGTAAGACCTCTAAGTTTCAGAAGAATCGCGTTCTTCTTTCTAAAGAAATAAACTTATTTATATAAAAATACTATACTGTGTACAGTTCATTTTTCCATATTCATTAGTGCAGATAGAATCACATATAACTTCCACGAAAATTACAATATAAGCACGGTTTATACCTCATTGGATTTGAAATTGAACATATTTTCAATTATACACCGTGTCACAATTCTTTGTATGATGGAATTTCTAGAGGGATTTTGTGGGAAATTCCCTCCAAAAAGTAGTTTATAATTTTTTGTCTCAACTTGCTATTTGTGCATAGTGATACAAAAACAGGAACTGCACTAAAACATAGTTTTATGTCTACTTATTATACAATGTTAATTTTATGCTAATCGCATTATTCTGTCTAGAGATATAAACTATTGCGTCTATTTATAGGTAATAAAGAATATACTATGCAAGACTTTTACCAAACACAAAAACCTAACGTTGAAGTATTATTGTCGGCACATAGATGGATACTCAAATACTATCACAAATACGCACATGATTTCTGTAGAAAATAAGTCACTTTTTAATTTTTTTGATCTGGCAACAATGCATAAAAAATGATGACTCACGTAGCCTGATGATTGTTAGTAGCGTTGAGTGACGGTCCAAGCTGGACGTGTTTTAGATATGGTCGCGTGTAAGTTCAAGTGTTTGTGCATTGTGGAATTCGAACAGATTGTCTTGTGTGGTGATGCACTGAGATAGATTATGTTTGTGCTGCTTCATTATTAATGGAGTGTAGATTGGTGTGTGTATGTGTGTGTGATACCTTACAGGATACAAGATGCCGAGGAAGTGTGTAAATCAACGGGACAATTTCTGTTATGTATGTGGGGAGCTGACATTTTAATCGCAACGTCGATGTTTTACTCCACTTATGAGGAAGTGTTATCAGTTATATTTTGGTTGCTGTGTAGGAGACCAAAATAAGAATTGGGCTCCTCACTACATTTGTTGTGCTTGCGTGAAACGTCTGACTGTGTTGGCAAATGGTGCATGAAACATGGACTTCGCAATACCGATGATCTGGAGGGAACCAAAAGATCGTTCTTCAGACTGCTACTTTTGTATGACACAGATAAAAGAAATAACCAGTAACTCTAAGCACACAGTACACTACCCTAGTTTGCCATCAGCAATTAGGCCAGTTCCACACAGTTCAGAATTACCTGTACCAGTACCTCCTGCTCATCTTATAGTAAATGAGGATTACGTACATGAGGCAACTACTAAAGTTCCAAATGAATAAGATAATCCTACTTATGTAGGAAGCACATCTACATTGGATCCCCATCTGATAACTCAGGGTGAACTAACTGACATCGTACGTGATTTAAAACTGTCCAAGATACAGACAGAACTTCTTGCTTCTAGACTTGAAGGCTGGAATACGCTCCTTCGTGATACTGAAATGTGTATTTTCCGAAACCATCATACAGAGTTTCAAAACTACTATTCTCAAAAAAATTTTTTAGTGTATTGTAATAATATCTGTGCTGTGATGAATACACTCGGACATGCACATATAAGTACAGAATCGAGATTGTTTATTGAGTCTTCCAAAACTAGTTTGAAGGCTGTCCTTTTGCACATTGGGAACAAATTTCCTTCAGTGTCTTTGGCTTATGCAACTAATATGAAGGATATCTATGAAAACATCAAAATAGTGTTAGAAAGAATTCAGTATGAGAAATACAAGTGGACCGATTGCTGTGATTTAAAAGTTATTTCTTTGTTAATGGGTTTGCAACTAAGTTATACGAAATCTGAATGGAGTTTCCTCTGCGAATGGGACAGCACGAACAAAGCTGAACATTATATCAAGGAGGAATGGCCAAAGCATGTATTAACTTCTGGACAGAAGAATCTTGTTTATTCCTCACTGGTGAGCCCTGATAAGATAATTCTACCTCCTCTTCACATTAAGTTGGAGCTCTTCAAAACCTGTGTTAAGGCAATGCACAAAAGTAATGCAGGATTTTGTTACCTCAAGGAAAAACTTCCTCGGGTTAGTAACGCTAAAATCAAGGAAGAGAACTTTGTAGGCCCCCAAATAAGATGTTTGATTCGTGACTAAAAATTTGAGGATCCTTTAACTCCAGTTGAGAAAGCAGCTTGATGTTCATTTAAATGTTTAACAGAGAATTTTTTAGGAAAACAGAAAGCCCAAAATTACCGTGCAATTGTGAGTGATTTCCTGCAATCATTCAAAAAATGGGTTGCAACATGTCCCTTAAAGTTCACTTTCTGGAGTGCCTCCTGGAGTTCTTTCCTGAAAACCTTCGTGCTGCTAGTGATGAGCATGGGGAACGTTTTCATCAGGACATTTCCTCCATGGAAAAGAGACACCAGGGACAGTGGAGTTCACAAATGCTAGCTGATTACTGTTGGACACTCAAAAGAGATGTTCCAGAAGCCAAACACAGAAGAAAGTCGACAACTAAAACATTTTAGTTAAGGTAAGTAAGTGTTCATTTATTAAGGAGATACCACTCATTTCATTTGTATTATTTATTAAGTAGGCATAAAATTATATTTTAGTGCAGTTCTTATTTCTGTATCACTATATACAAATAGCAAGTTAAGACAAAAATTCTTACAAACAGCTTTTTGCAGGGAATTTTCAACAAAATCACTCTAGAAATTCCCTCATTCAAAAATAGTGACACGGTGTATTCATAACAGAAAATATGTTTTATTTCAAATCTGATAAGATAAAAACCGTGCTTATATTATAATTTGTTTAGAGTTATATGTGATTTTATCTGCACTAATGACTATGGTAAAATGAACAGTACAAATAGCATACTTTTTAATATAAATATGTTTATTTCTCTAGAAAAAATAATGTGATTCTTATGAAAGTGAGAGCGCTTCCTAAGTATAGATCAAGCTTACATACAATATAATTATACCTAAGGGGAATCGAGCTACAGGTATGAAAATGGTAAAAAAAAGAAAAAGAAAGGAAAGAAAAGTTGAGGGGAAATTTTCCGAAAATCAGTCTGTCACGGGAAAATTGACGGTGATTGAGAAAACTGTTTGCAGATTCGAATTCTACGTAAAAAGTTTTATTAGAATCAGGAATTTTCTTCTCTGTGCCAGGGAAAAAGTATTTTTTTGTCGACTAGTGTAATCATTTTTTTATTCGAATTTTTTGAGATATCAAGAAACTCTAACAAGACACAGCGAAAAATTCACAATTTTTGTCCGCAGAGTTGCTAAATAGCACTTTACAATAAAATATTTACCTATAATACATTTCAGAATAAATCTGTAAAGAAAATTTAAATGTTATGTACTGAAATAATTGCGGATGAAGAACTAACTTTCTTCCATAGAGAATGTTGCTGTTTGTCGTTTCTTTTTACGTGGACCCTTTATTCACCTTTCACGGCTTCTATCACTAATGAATATTCTTAGTGGAAATTTGTATATACAGGGTGTCTCAGAATAACACCGACAACGTTTCGGAGAGGATTTCTGACACCAAGATAAGACGAAAAGTCCTAGACCAACCTAGGTGCACAAACGCTTCCTTTCGGAGTTATAGGCAGCCGAAAACATGAACAAATGAACTTTAAAGATCCGTAGCTCTAAAACTATGGGGCATGCTGTAGTCGAGTCAAGACATCACTTAGGAACTCGGGTCGGGTCAAATGAGTACTCAGGCAATAATGTTTATATGGACAGTTTGGCTAAGGCAGACAATTTGAAGTACTCACCAACTACCTCTATAAATATTGTTGAGGAAATACCATAGGATTCTGGAACTTGGATATTTGGATAGGTTACATACTAGTTCTTGAATAAAGTCTTGATCCAACTACAATAGTTCCCATAGTATTTGAGCTATGGACCTTTAAACTTCATTTTTTCATGTTTCTGGTAGTCTATAACTCCAAGAGGAAGCATTTGTGCACCCAGGATGGTCTATACTTTCCGTCTTATCTTTGTGTCAGGAATCACCTCCCAAACGTTCTCGGTGTTCTCTTGAAACACCCTCTATATTTTAAAAGTTGCAATAGTACGCGATATAAAATCATTATTTGTAATATAAGATTATATATAATGATAAATTTTGTATATTGTATTCCCACTTACTTGTCTGTTCTGCTGGAACTCTTGTTAGTAAGGTGACTTATACCATGAATGGAGATTAAAGATACGTAATTCCTTAAGAAATCCATATCTGAAATCGCAGGATTATAAGTGAACCTGGATATATAAGTGTATCAAAATGAGCCAAAGATTTTGGTGGTTTAATATCTTATTATATAACTTTTGTCATTGTCAAGAATTACATATTCAATTTCAAAATAATACTGATTGATGCTAATTTGTTTTCTAATTTACTTCATTATCTATTAGATTAATGCAAATACTAAAAAGGACGAAATATGCTATGAGAAATGATCTATTTGTACATACATTGAAATAAAATTGTGTTACTCGGTGGAAGACAATTGTAAGCTCTACTTGTGATGAAATTAAGTTAGTATGTGCAATGAGTTCGAATCAGACGATAGAAAAGTTTGAAGTTAGTTTAATTTCAGAATTTACCACTGGAAGCTTGTTTGATATGTGTAATTGCATTGCATTGCATGGTATTAAAGTATTTTTTTTCAGTTTATTCGAATACTTAAAATTTTTTTATCATTATCTTCCTCCTAGCCGGTTAGTTAAGAAAATATCACAAGTAGATACAGCACTTCATGAATAGAAGTTTATTGAAATACCGTAAACTGAGGTCATTTGAAAATTTGTTATTTTTATTTCTTGCTACCCCTTGTTATTTATTGCAATTAATTTTTCTTCTTCTTGTGATGTTTCTAGAGCTTAGTCCATGTTACCTTTTCCTGCAGTCATAACAAACTTTTACTGAGACTGAAGCCTCCAGGTGCCAAATAGTGCTGTTTCCAAGTAGCCCCGCTTTGCCGGCTACTTGCAAAATATAATTCTTTTCATAGCATCATAGTAAGAGCTGTGTGAAAGATGGGACTATTTGGAAAGAACCACTTGCAAGATCGCACTTTTCTGCGAAGATTCATATGCAACATTTTTATGTTTCTTTCATAGGAATGTTCCTAGGCGATTTTATGTAAAATGATCCCTTTTTGGTCGAACCTCTTTTAAAACACAATAAATTGTTGAACCAATTTTAACTAACTACAGTGGTGAACTTATCTTCCTGAAGGCCTACAGAACGAGGAATTTTTTTTTTTTTTTTGTAATATGCTTTTATAAACGGCAGGTTTCCAAACATTGTAAGAAAAAGTTCGGCAAACGTCAATACACGCATGAGCTCTTGAGACCTCTTTAAGACACAAAAATATGCCTTACATAATTTAATGGTACCACTTAATTTATGTAATTTATTTAATATATTTAATGTATCATACCAGTAATTGCCTTACCTAAGTTTACAAAATTAAGTGGTACCACTTTTAGAAATGCACACTTACGTTAACCCTTTGTAAAAATATCAAACGGTACTGTTATAATATTATTAATAATTTAACACAATACGAGGTAGGTTCAGGCCTATCCCCTGATGTCATGGTTGCCTATCCCCTGATCAGTATCATTATTATTCAGTACACAAACGGAAGGAAATAAGAAAAAGGACACTGAAAGGGAGTGAAAATGTAAAACTAATTTGTCTTGTTAGGAAACCTCTGAAAGCAATGATATTTACCACAACCATGTAAAAATCAGTTTTCATTACGAAAACACAGGGACAATTTACAGAAAATTCAAAAAACACAAAAAATATCAATTGCTGTGAGGATTTTTAGACTAATCTACAAATACGACATAGCACTTATTACCATCCACATTGTTTGTTTTACGTGCCTAGTTTTCATTGGTCTCGAAGAAAAATGACGATTTCGTCATAGTTCTCTCATTATTACAGCATATAACAAAAAATATCAGTTTTCAAAGTCGCCCCAGATTTTCTTTAAAAAAAACACTTTACGACAATAAAAGAGTATATTATACATTCAAAATCATTCTTTATAAACAACTAAAATCATTTACATTTACATTTAATCTGCATTAATAAGATTGTCAGGAGTTTGGTCAATAAGGATATACGGAAATCAGAGTGCGAAAATTGTGTGTGCAAGTAGACGATCTAACGTGCGTTCTTTTTTCTTTTCCTTTGTATTATAATGGAAATTAATGAAAATTCTATATTAGGGCAAGATTTTGGTGAGGTAACGAAACATGGTGAAGTTGATGCTCGGTAGCGTCCTGATAGTGGGTTCGTTTGTAGATCACAACATTAACTTGCTTCCGTTGTGTTTTCAATTATTAACACAGTGTAGAGTGAAGAGTAAATATTCTCAAATTCTTACATGTTATAGCAGCTGGCAGTACAAACTCTCATACAAAATTAGACTTCGTCTTTACAAAAAGTATTTCTGTTCGAGAATATTTGGTTTGACATATCGTAGCATGTCCAGGAGAATGACCAAAGACCCTAGTACAAACAGCGGATAAATCTTTGACATTGCGATCAACATCTACCGAATGACACATATACTTTGGTAGAATAATTTCTGTGCTCCATGGGAGACCAATTGGTGCCGCAATACATGAAGTACCTATTACCAAACTGCTGTTATTTGATCCTCAGATATTGCCCATTACTATGTCTCAACTTATTTCAGGCTCTGTAATTGATGTTCCTGAGCCATTGCGGAAAGTTTTAAGTTCTGTCCAGCTGTATTTACTAAGGATATGCGTATTAATTCAGCAACGGTGCAAAATCCACATCCCAGTATTCTGCAATACTTGAAAACTGCATAACAAGGTGTCTTAAGCCATACACGATGGCTAACTAAGCAAACTGACTACTTTGTTTGCACATTTCAGTCGAATCTCCATCAGAGGAGGTGAAACGTTTGGTACGACTCGTAGGAAACTTCTATATTTCCATATGGTTCTATATTCCATCCACACTGTCAAGATGGTGCAAATAATTATTACTTCATGGTATCACTGTATCAAAAACTTCCTCTGAAGGCCAGATCATAATTCTCCCCTTTCTCTTAAATAACTCTTATTTCTTTTATCGTGCTCGCTGGTATAGCTGATCAATAGGAAAGCATAATAACATATTCATGTCGACACATTCTTCAAGCAAGAAAGCAAACTCCGAGCAGTGTGCATGACCGCTGCTTTGTAAAACATAGCTGAAAATAAATCTCAGTGTTACTACCTACATGGAACTAATAGACTGGGAGAGTAATTGCTACAGTATGCAATAGTACATGGCGGGAACATGTACCTGTGACATCTTATAGAATTCACTATATTTGTCAGACTTCGGTTATGGCCTCATACCAAAGCTTAAAAAGCCATTGCGTGGAACGCTTTCGAACACATGAAGACTGTCACAGCAGTCACGTGTCAGATCCGAAGATTCGCTGAAGATGAGGAAAATGGTAGGACTAGTAGCTTTGGCAGTATGTGATGGATTCTTTGGGAGACTACTTCGAGTGACTCTAAGATGTCACAGGTACGTATTTCAACCCTGTACTATTGGGCACTTTTGCAATTGACAATAAAACACATTTGAAAGGAGTTTTTTTTTCGCCTTTTTCCTTGTGCTGTATCTTGAAGATGGTATGTGTTTTCATTCATCTCACTCCATGTAATGTTTGCATATGAACCAACACTGCATTTGCATATTTCAGATTTTTTTTTATTCCTTACTATTTTATGAGGAAAAGAAACAGTTGCCATGACATTCGAAATGACCCTAGTATTTGTAGTTTAAACTAAATTTCCGATAAACATGTGGTAAGCAATTCTTCTTACAAGTATATTATTATTATTATTATTATTATTATTATTATTATTATTATTATTATTATTATTATTATTATTATTATTATTATTATTATTATATCATTATTATCCAGTGATAATAATGAGTTTATACTCAAAAACTACGGAAAATGGCGATGATGGTAATGAACAAAATTATCTAACAAAGTAAATGGGAGGAAACGGAAGAATATTGAATAGGTCTACGTGGACAGTGTATGACCACTACAAATCTCACTTCGTCCATTACAAAACATACAGCTCCTCCAACATTTTCAAAGCTTCAGTAAATGTCTTGACCATTCAAAACAAAATGAGATTCATACATGCTTGTCTTCAAAATCTACATTTTCCTACACAAAATCTTTTGAAGTACGAAACACAACTTCACTTCAACGGTCGTAGTCTGACAACGAAAAAACATAGGATGATGTAATTTCGTTAAAATACTTGGGAAGAGTTCTACTACGTGGCGCCGGGAAACAAAATGTCAGGGACACTTTTTAAAAGTTGGGTTTCTTTTATGGACAGGAATGAAATGAAATCTTTAAATTTTACCTCCAAAGATTATGCCGGTTAGGCTAAATGAGACGCTGATTATGGGAAATGAATGAAATGGTGGAATGAAGAAAGTGGGAGGAAACGGAAGAACTTCGATAAAACCCAGACACACGTTGTTTGTTTGTCCCCCACAAAGTTCACTTGGCGGGAGCAGGGAACGAAGCCGGGACCCCACGCACTTTTTGTGGACAGAGTTTGTATCATTGTTAAAATTAAATCAAGTACTGGTATGGCATAAGTTCCACATAATAAGTGTATAGAATTCTTCATAATATCGCTGTTCCATAACAAAGTACAAGTAAAATCAATCTATTTTGCTACTCCTGTTGTGGTCAGTGTTCGTAGTTTGAAGTAAATTTCAATTACCCAAGGAACTTTCATAGGTACACTCATGTCCAAAATTATTGGTGCACGTCTATAAATATTTGTTTTCTAGAAACATAATTTGATAAGAATTCGCCCGGCATTTCTTATAATGTTAGTATGTGTATAATTGGTAAAGACATGTATGTGGTAAATTTCATGCCAAACGAGCAGTAAATAAGAACAATAAAACGAAAATAAAATGTTCTTGTCCATTTAGCAACATTTTATTTTACTCATTCTAATTTTCGTATTCATATTTATTTTTTTATGAAATTTACCACAAATACACATTTTCCGATTATACATGTAGTTTCGGTGTTAAGAGTACCCTGCAAAATCATTGTCAAATTATATTCTTACAAGAAGACAGCTATAGATATGCAACTATCATTTTGAACATGAGTGTACATTTAGCAAAAAGGGAAAAAGGGAGTTTTTCGATGAAACGTGGAAAAGAGGAAAACTCACACGCTGACTGACCGATATAAATGGTTAAAGTTTCCTTGTTGTTCAGAAATAAAGAAATACAATAGCAATAATTTGTGTGTATGTGTGTCTATTCAAAGTAGGATATTTTTTACCCATTACTGGCTGTGTGTGTTCGTGTTTAATTTTTGTTTAAAAGAATGAAGGAAATAGTAAAAAGAAAATAGAAACAAAAACCAAATGAATAAAACAAATCTGGTTGACACTACTTTCAAAGAATATTATCACATAATTTCTGTCATAGCAATTGGACTCTCAACAAACTAGGGAAAAATTTGATAAGAAAAGGACATTTTTTTATCCCACGAGAGATTTTTTCTTACGGAAACTTACAAACACTGGTTTGGTGTGCGGCGTGGGATCTTAGTTACAGGGTATATTACTTCGCGTAACTAGTATTTTGCAACTCCTTTAATAATGGACATCGATAGTTCAGTGGTAGTATCTTCTTGCATAAGGGTGTAAAATACATAACAAAATTTCCATTTCTCATACACTTACGTACTTCTGTGATAATGTATTTACAATGCTTAAGTTCCAACTAAAAATTAATGGCCTTATGCGGAGTCGTTCTTACGTGTGATTAGTGCCAAACTAAAGAGTTGGACTAACATATGTTTCTTGTACTAGTCAGGCCTTTAGTATAATCCTAATCATAGTTCAAAACTACTCTGCATAAGGCCCACATGCTAGTATGCTAGTACGGGTTTATCAAATTATACCAGATTGTTATAGATACCTTTGAAATTATTAAAGTTCTACTCCTTGGTAAATGGCCGATACATTTTCTTAAAACTATTTGTCTAACACGCAAATCACTAAGATGTTTGAATCTTCAATGTACAGTTCTTAATCTTCACTTTTTAAAAGTATTTCAGCTGTCGCCCAAAGCTTTATACAAAAACTTGCGCAAATTCACCGTAAACGTTTGAAACTTTTATAATAAATGTGCTCCTTGCAAAGTACTACGCTTACTATCAAACAAAAATAATATATAAGATCATTTTAATTTGCGGTAATGGAAAATTGACAAATATGGCTGTTGTTGTACTTTCAGAAGTATGATTTAACAAATAACATCAAAAACTATATTCATTTTGTACCTGGTAAGTTATTGCAAAGTAATGGTTCTGTCCAACGTTGTTAAGAAAATTGCTAAAATCTTGAAAGACTGAAAAAACACTTTAGCCCATTGTGTTCATAATTCATCTATTCTTATTTGTCATATGTTAAAATAATGCCTTTCAAAACATTGCTTTACGAAAGTGGCACTTTATGTCGTATACAAGGCATCGTAGAATTTAATATCTCAATTTCTAAGTATACTTTGTATATACTTAGAAAATGGAGTTTGATTTTCGTGATAAATAGTTCGAAATAAAAATTCAGTTCTACAATCTAAACTCTTTCTCAGTATTAAAATATACTAAATGGCAGTACGTAACGCACGTCATATTATGGGGCCACGGTGTCTCAGTGGTAGAGCGTTCACCTCTGGTGCATGAAGTCCCGGGTTCAGGTCCTGCTCCCACCAAGTTAACTTTGTGGTAGACAAATACCATGTGCGTGAGTTTTCTTGGGGTTCTCCCATTTCATTCATTCCTCATCATCATCGTCTCCTTTAGCCTAGCCTGCATAACCGTGGGATGCATTTCACTTCATTTCATTTCACGTCATACTAGTGTAGCCAGTAGTAAACAGTGCGTGCAAAAATGTTCACGAGTTATTTACACAAAAAGAGTATATATTACTATCATCATCATAAGTATTCTGTCATTATTGGCAGGTTACTTGCCGCAACTGAGAAGTTTCCATGCTCAACGAACTTCTGCTAACCTCTTCGTCTTCATGTATGAGTTTTCTGTTTTCATATCGTAAATTAATTGTAGCCTTCTTCGCCGTCTCCCTCTCTTTCCTACCAGCATACCCTCTGGCACATCCATCATAATAGAACTTCTTCTTAGGCAATGTTATAATCAGTTTCTGTTTCTCTTCTCGATAATATCTAAAATTGTTCTTTTCTTCCCCATTATTTCTAACATTCGTTTTCCGCTCGGCCAGCTAGTCCTCCACATTCTTCTCCACACCCACATTTCGAAAACTTCCACTCATCTTTCATCTTCTTTTTTGCGTAATTTAATGTAGTACAACACTCTATATTTAGCATTTCATGAGTCTTTTCTCGACTCTTCATTCAAGATCTCAAAAAAAATAGTATTTTCTTCCTCCTAAAGACTTCTTTCGTCATTCGTAATTTTCTTTTCTTTCACGTTCGCGCTTCATATCATCATTACTAATACTACTCAGGCAAAGAAAACTAGTCATGTTTTCTATATTCTACCCTGATACAGACTGATTCTTTTAAAACTGACGGATTTCATTTGGATCTAAAATTTCTGAGGTCCGATTTTCATGCGGTTTTTGGCAAATGATGAAGTAAAAGTGGTACTTTCATGATCCTATGTTTACTAGTTTAAATTCATTCGGGATAATAAAGGCCACGCCTCAAGGAAAATAGCAAATATTCGCCAGTGTACCTTGCAACTGGAATGAGGTTTTCGATTTTTGAAGCGAAATTGCATAATACAAATTAACTGTTAAAGAGAGTACAAATTAAGTGTTAGCGCTAACACCCAAAAATCCCATGTTGAACAGCTACAGCCGATTTCTTGCGACAAACAACGGAGAGATTTCTTGGGCGGCCTAAAGAGTCGATTAATGACATTTTGCACAAGAGCTGCCTACAGGGTCCTGTAGGTATAAGAGGTGCCTACAGATACTTCTCTGTCTCACTCAGAAGTGTTCCTGTTTCTTCCAATTTATTCATTAGAGACCATAGGTATATTATTTTACTGTCTAGGGCAGAACGTGAGGCAAATTTGTTTCTAAATTACCTTCGCGAAGCAACAACAGTTTCAGTTTACCAAAAACTTTTCACAATATATTCATGCTGCTCTAAAGAGTATACTATTCTCACTGTGTCCTGATTATACTCACACAGTACCACAGAGTTGTACAGCTCAATTCTCAATACAACGGCTCAGTTTCCTATTTCTTATTCTTATTAACCTTGGCGAGGTTTCCATGTACGAAGAAAACTCAAATCTTAACACCGCACCGTACTTGATTCCAATTGGCGAATATTTGAGGTTTTTCTTGAGGTGAGGCTGATATTACCCCGGATGAATATAAATTAGTAAACATAGTTCAATAAATCTCCCATCCTTCCTTGATAATTTGGCAGAAACCGCATGAAAATCGGACTTCTGTTAGAACTTCTTGACCCAAATGAAATCCGTGAGTTTAGAAAAAAATCACCCTGTACTTCTACATATGACACCGACCGCTTCTTTTAAATCACCATGGCTTTTGTCTTCCTAACATTTATTTTTATTCCATATTATTCACAGCCTTCCTCAAGTTTTCTAACATCTTATTGTTTTCCTCTTCAGATTCTTTTGCAAACGCAGTATCATCTACAAACGGTATACACCTAATCATTCTACCTTCTACAGAAATGCCATCATTTCTTTAAAGGTAGAATCGTAATATAAAAAAAACAATAATAATAATAATATATGTTTCGTTGATAATATCATATTTACATGCGTATTACCCTTTTTAATATTGTTTATCAATTGAGTGCTTGAGAGTGAGAAGGGGCTCTACCACAAACAGATAGTTTTGAGAAAAATGATGTTTTATTAGACTAACCACAAAATGCATAACGTATGGTTATTGTTATTGGGCAATGGCTTATTTGTTTTCAAATATCAACAAGCTAATTGGAAAAAATGTTAGCAGCACCAACAGGAACTGTATCTACATCAAAATTTAAGGTTGTGTGGCATAGCCCCTTCTCACTCTCAGGCACTCAATTATACTATTCTTTTCCCTCCTTCTTTTATCCTCTTCATCAACTGTAAATAACCATCTTTTGATTTTAATTTTAATTAATTAATGTTCGGTGATAATGACTGCATTGTATCCACTGCATGAGAGATCTTTTATGTCTCTACAATAATGGAATCACTATTACTGAAAATATTGATCTTATTTATTTGCTATGGCTTTAAATAAGCTTAGTAGGATCACTCGTACACGTTTATGTGTTTCAATATACTATTTGTCACTATTATCCAAAGATATTAGAGAAGGCAGAACAAGTGATCAAAATGAAATTTGAAATACACAAAATTTTATTCACTTGTTTATTGTTTCTATTTTAAGATGCATTTTTAGCCAATAACTTTTTATAAAGTAACCAAGAAAGTTCTTTCGCGTTTTCACCAACTACCCTAGAACATCGATATGTCACCTAAGACGTACGTGAAAGATCAAAAATAGTCCCCATCAGAATCGACAACCTTCTGTCAACGTTCTGCAAGGCTACAGATTCCATCGTGGTAGAACTTAGTGGGCAGTGAAACGAAGAAGGTATCAAGTGTATTTTACGCATCTACTAGGGATTTGAACTGTCATCCTCTCAGGTGAATATCTAAGGAACGGAACAGGTGGTAATCGGATCGTGCAATGTCCGGGAGTATGGTGGGTGCAATAGTGTTTCGCATTCAAGGGTAGAATGGTATTCCTCGTTATCCTGGCCACTTAGGGCTTAGCGTTGTCCTGTAATAGGAGGATGCCTTTTCGATTCAGAAGTGCTGGTTTCAGAGTTTTGAGTTTTTATTTTAATGTTGCTCAACTGGTAACAGTACACAATTGTATTGATGTTCTTACCACCTAGTAGCATTTCTCAATGCATGAGGCCGCGATCAGTCTACCTAACATAAAGGAGGACCTTCTCATGGAGTAGTGAGTAGTACTAATTTCCGCTGTTTTGGAACCGGTTCATGGGATGCAAACTAATCATGACAGCACAGTTGAACTTCGTACAGAGCCCATTTCTCATCACATGTCAACACCCAGTCCAGAAATGACTCTTTCCTCACACGAGACAGCAAAGAAACACAGGTGTATGCTCGCGTTGTCTTCTGGCCTAAGTCAACTCATGTGGGAAACATCTCAACAACTTGTAGTGTTTCCCAAGTTGATGGAGGTACTGCCGAATGGTTTCTCCACTCACACTGAATGGCACGTGTCTGTCCACTGTTCGCCTCAATCTCTGCATGTAAATCTTCATTTTGTTCATGTGTTGGTCTTCCGACACGTGTTGCGTCTTCGGCTAGATATTGATCCGACTACGTTTTATCCCATGGTGTTGAAGCTATGGACTTTAAAAGTTCATTTTTTCATGTTTTTGGCAGTCTATACCTCCAAAAGGAAGCATTTGTGCGGCCAAGATTTTCTATGCATTTGTCTTATCTTGGTGTCAAGCAATCAGCTACAAAATGTTGTCTTTGATTTGTTTTGAAACACCCGATATATATATATATATATATATATATATATATATATATATATATATATATATATATATATATATATATATATATATATATATTGGGAGGAGTGAAAAGAGGCCCAAAATATTATTTCGAAATTCGATTTTGGATAGAGTTGCATCACATCCTAGTACTTCACCATGGGAAATTCTAATTCTCTAAAATGTTATTTTAGTCGGGGCTACGGGCCTTAAGTTTCATAGATGTTGTAAACAAATACATGTTTATTGGGTATTTGTGTAATTATTAGGCAGTTATTCACTTGAAGTAGACTGTAATTTGGTTGTTATGATTGATTGTCGTGTCCAGATGGATTTCTAAAGCTATCGAAGTTCATATTCAATATTGCAGGGTCATTAACCCAGAGTTCACCACTAAGAAGTCGCTGTCTTCGAGTTCAATCCCACCCGCTGGCCAACATTAGATTGAATGTTTCATAAGTTTCACTCACGTCTTCGTGCAAAATACTGCCACGTTATCTCAAAAGTAGCCAAGTATTTTCTCCAGTCAATTTTGGAACGAATAAAGATATGTCTCTCTTTCGTGCTCCACATACTTAAAGAAGTTTCACTAATTATTGTCGTTAATCTTTCCACTGCTTGCGTATAACATGGTAACTCTGGGATATCAACACATGTATCTTCTGAAGAGCAAATTTCTTGCAATTTGTCTTCTGTCTCATGAGTCAGTATTTGTGGTTCTATTATGTTACATTCATTTCAGTTTATCATTTGTATGTAATTATTAGCCTCGAAGTATAATACTGGCACCTGATAGAAACGAAGTTCAGAAGATTTAGACTGTTTTCTGGGTTGGAGGATTTTATCGGCAGCAAGGATTCGTGTAACTGACCTGTCGTGACCAATCATGACAATGAGAATATTCTAAGGATTCGCATAGAATGCATTTCTGAAAATTTCTTTATTGACAGGAGTATTGTTTGGTTCTTGCAAACATCGCGAGAGTTTTATGGTCAAGAACAAATGTTTAACTCCGTACTTGACAAGAGGTTTCAGTTTAGTGTTGAACCACATTGGTGCATATTCTTTTACCACGAACTTTACAAGAGTTTTGAGCTTCTCTGAAGGGTTTCTCATTGATATATATAGACGCAAAAGTCTGTAAGCCATTGTTAACCAGCGACCATGTGCAAGTTTCCCAGCTTTCTTATCCGATGGACTTTTATCACAATTTCCTCTTATGACACATTGGCATATTTCATACAAGTGCCTTTATGATCATAACTGAGATCACGCACATTTAGGAATGTAGGAAGTTCTGAAGAAATCTTTTCGAAGCTGCACACTGGATTTGTTTCACAGTTCTACAATGATCTACCAATAATACCAGAGAAAGTGTATGGATCAGCAGTTACACCATCGATTTATTTTAGTAAATGACTAAGTGGTAGTTCAATGAAATGCATAAAGCATATCCACAACTGCAAGAACCTCTCTAAATGGTTTTCAAGCATTCTTAATCACTCCTCCTTTTGACCCACCATTAGTATTAGTGCCATCGCAGACGATAGGTACCACATCTGATAGGTCCACATTATTTTCTTGTATTTCGCGGCAGATGGAACTGGCAATATTCTTTGCTGATGCTGATCACAATATTAACTAATATTTTTCTTAATTTGCAAGTTGATCCACCTTCCACTAAACTAGTAACTGAGTAGCCTACCTCCTTTTCAAAACAACGTACGCAGATACAACATATCCCGTATGGCTATCATGATCAAATAAATGGATTTTCTTTTAGTTTGCTGCTCGATTAACAATTTAATCATATACCAAAATTCCGACTATAGGCTCCTATATTGATACTCAATAAAATCTATTAGAATTACATTGTCTTTTATTGCATATCCAGCATATTTGGTATTTTCAGAATTTTAAATTTTTGAGGTAAACGTAAAATTTAAGAAGTGTAATTATATATTTATATTTCAATTTCTATAATTTACGGTGGCAGATGGTTTAGGGAGAGAGTAAGTCTTTCCCTACCTAAAATGAGAAATTAGTGCCTGATTTTAATTACTTTTTGCCTTCTGCCACAAAATGAGGCAAGTATATATACATATAGATATTACCTATCGTCGTTTTCTGATACAAATCATCCTTCAGCAGGATTTTTATTGTTAAATTTTCCAATATATATATTTAACTAATTAATTCAAAACACTTTATCTTCATTGAACTTTCTCAGCATATGTTGTTTATTAATTTCGGTTTGAAAAGATTTAGTTCTCATCAATTTTATAAGCTTCAACAGTGGCCTTCTACTTCGCGTTAGTAGTGTGCAAATTCAGCTGTCAACTAACTGTGCCTAATCATAGACTTCAGCCAAGTGTAAGTACGCAACCATGAATTCTGTTTGCTATTGTAATGAAATATGCATATGGCAATCTTAGCACAAGAACGAGAATATGTATCTCCATGTAAATTAAAATATTATTTATTATCTTCTCCATACCCTCATTTACTTTAAATGTTATTCATTATTATCTTACTGTTTTGGTGATGTCATGCGTCATATATTATGCATGCATGTGCAATAAACTCACGTTTTGTATTATTCTTTTAAGAATCTATTTGTCTCCTTTCAAGCACTATGCTAGCTGCCCCATGGCACAACAATGATGTTTTTTTAATTATTTCTTATTTATTTACACATACTAGAATATACAGACCCCATATTCAGCGAAAAACTGGAAACCTGGCGAATGTAGCGCTTCTGACACACGACGACGGAACTAACTAGTCGATCTGTAGAGGACTAGCGCAGGAGAGTAATGCTCCTGGAAGTAGGAACGATAAACACAGTTCTAATTGGTTAGCGTTAGCCATTTCTTACCACATTTGATTCAAATAGCAGAAATCAAACGGTTGCTGTTGTCGGTTTTCGTGACCAAGTGGGCTAGTGTCAGACCCTAATAACGAAATTTTCTTTTGGCGTAAATTCAAACCCGGCCCAAGCTGCTTTTTTACATTTTTACAACATTTTAATTTAAAAAAGTTTAACGTGTGTGCTTAAAAGTATATAATAATTTAAAAAGAGGAAAATAATACCCAAAAAAGTGATTTACTTACTTTTGTGCAGAGCAGTAGTAGTAGTAGGAACAGGTTAGAAGACCCGCAGGGCTCGTTTAGTTCCCCTTTTACTCCATGATATAGGGTTCGTTTTGTTCCCCTTGTACTCCACGATATAAATTTTGTGACCAACCTGAAACAACTGGCTAGGATAGCGCGAAAAACAGCTGGCTAGAGTAGCGCGCCAAAAAACCTACTTCCGGGAGCATTACTCTCCCGAGCAGGTCGTATCTTAAGTCAGCTACGTGGAATTTTCGAAAGTAAGCACAGAGTAGATTATTTTTCTTCTTCTTACATTTTTTCCATTTTGTTATACAAATGTATTATTGGATAGTAGTATTTAGATTCTTCTAAGGAAAGAAAACGGTTTAATTTCACTGCTACATCTGATAACTGGAGGGAATAAAAGATTGTATGTCTTGTGATTCAGGATGAAATCAGTTATTTCCTCCCTTTACCATGTCAATCTATTAGTCGTGTTCTGTGGTATAAACACTGCTTTCAAAGTGAACTGTTTTAAAGAAAAGAAAATTTTGTATATATATATATATATATATATATATATATATATATATATATATATATATATATATATATATATATATATATATATAAACCTGGAAAGGAGCGTCCAGTCCAGAGACAGTACAAGAGAAAAAGCGAACATTAGCGATCTTTCTGCACTACATCTAAACACTGAGATGCGAAGCAGACGAAAACAATCCACCGCTTACTATGACAACCTATGACGTCATATTTGGTTCTGATAATCGATAACAACGCCATCCAGACACGATGACGCTGATCCCGTGCACCGTGAGCGTTGGTTGGCTCTTTAGTTGTGCAGACGATGCAAACTGATGTCAATAACGTATATACGAAGTTGTGCGTCTGTATGTATTCTAGTCTGTGTTTATTTATGGTACGAAATCATAAGGTACAGACAGTAATACGTGTTCTTCATACTACAAACTATTGTGTAATGTGGTACTTTCTAGGTATATAATAGCAGCGCATCAAAACTTTGGTGCGAAGTACGAAACAGTCGAGATTTGTTCTCACACCGAAGAGTCCCACAAGATGTCGCTAAAATATGATTGTCACATAGCACATCTGATTGAGCATCATCAGAAATGAAAATGAACAAAATTCAAGGTGCTATGGACCAGAAAGATGGGAGCTAGGGGGCTTCAAAATTTGAACATCCAAAAAATTATTCATGGAATTATGTACGTTTAAGGTAAATATCTTGAAAACTGTTCAAGCAATCAAAGGAAAACTGCAGAATATGATGATAACAAAACATCTTATCACAAACCACAAACAGTGTTGTCATAGATGAAGCAGTGTTGCCAACTCAACATACAATGATTTTATTTGAAATAGCACCATATACAAGTGTGCAGAGATTTAACATCCACTATTATCACTAAACATAACAGTGATGTGATCTAACAGAAAGGTGCAATGATATGAACAGTGGAACAAGTGTGTGTGTTTGGTCAAGGAGCCTACTTTGAAGGTGGTTAAGGGAATGCGCACCTTTCTTGGGACAATAAATAGTTACAACGAAATTCCTGGAACTTTATGATTACCCCTCGTATTTCATGATTGGAAGACAAAACATGGTATTATATGAGTCTCGATCTAAACAAAGGAAAAGAGTAAATTATCCGAAGGAAGTTCCAAACACGAGAAAACTAACTCACGATATTGTCATTGATTAATTTTATCCTTGCTGTGGCAATTCAGAATCGATATATTTTAAAAGTTCTACATACCACGGTTTGTCCTGTGAGTTAATGAAGGCTGGTTCCTGAATCAAAACCAGAACCGCGTGCCTAATGCACAAAAAGAATTCTGATTACTATGTTATTGGATCTAAGTTGTAAGGCCAATGTATTAATTTGCAATAAGTCGATCGCTGAACTGAAATTCGATGTAAGTATGGAACATTACTAAAAAAAAGTTTGTTTTCAGTAGCAGATGAACCACTGCAATTTTCCCATCATCATTATATTCCAACTTAGAAATATGCAAAGGTCAGTCAATTATACAGGGAAGGACCTTAATGAAGGAAATGGTATGTCAACAATTATTTGCTTTCACACTCTTAGACAGCATATATAAAGCATAGCCACACTGAAACAAGTCAGAGACTCACGAAAGCAAACAAAATAAACATTTTAACAGTAAGTTTAGACTTAGAAATAAGATTAGCATAGCTCCTTCATTCTACATCAGTGGCGGATCTTAAAAGTCGTCACATCTATAAGAATTCAATTTTTCTAAGGAAAGAAAACTAATCTAATGTTTTAGTCTTTTTTCATTATGTAGTGTGTTCTTTCATTTAATTGAAGAGAGAAAAAATATTTTACCGATTTGACTACCCTCATAACTGACCACTAATTCCACTTTTATCATAAACTGCAGAACACGAAGATGGCACAGTGGTAGAGCGCTCACGTCCGGTGCATGAGCTCCCTGATTCGATCCCCGCCAAATTAAGTTGGTGGTGGACAACATCGTGTCCGTGGGTTTCCTCGGAATACTCCGGTTTCTACCCACTTTCTCATTCCACCAATACTTCCATCACCATTCACTTGGTTTAACCATCGTTTCCCTTAGACAGGAGGGCATAATGGTGTGACGCCAAACTAAAGATTTTCTTTGAAAACTCAAACACAAAAGGGGGGCCGCGGTGGCGCAGTGGTGGAGCGTTCACCTGTGGTGCTTGGGGTTCCGGGTTTGATTCCAGTCCCAGAGAAGTGAACTTTGTACTGGACAAACACCGTGTGTGGGGGTTTCCTCGGGGTTCTTCCGTTTCACTTCCTTCATTCCACCATTTTATTCATTACTCATTATCGCTGTCTCTTTTAGCCTAACTGGTATAAACGTGGGAAGTAAAACTCAAAGATTTCATTTCATTTCTTTTCACACAAAATCTTACCAAGAAAGTATTTTAAATTGAGTTCAATTTTAAAATACAATTCTTGGTGGAGAAGCTTTTAGTCAGCTTTATGTAGGTCTCATTTTATTTAGACTCGCTGCTGAAAAGATAGTTTAACATAATGAGCAAATATAGAAAAATGTAATACATATAGACTTCACTCAAATTTCAACATGCATTTTTGTATATACATTGAAGTACACCATCCGATATAAATAAAAGCAGTTGAATGTAGGAGGCCTATATTTACTTCGAAAACCAACGTAACTCTTCAGTGTTTTGTTTAAGGAGTGCATGTAAGAAGCCGCGATGACTCAGTGGATACGCATTCATTTTTGGTGTATAAGGTCCTTGGTTCGATCTCATCTAGCGCCAAGTGAGCTTGTGATGGACAAACACTGTGTGCGTGGGTTCCCCCATTTCCTCACACTTTCTTCATTCCACCATTTCATTCATTTCTCATCACTTCTTTCATTTCTTTAAATCTAGCAGGCATTGCCGTGGGACGTGAAAACTTAAAGAAAACATGAAACTTAACAGGAAACAGTGAAGTGCACTATATCCTCGTAATATTTATGACTAATACGGAAGGGGTTTCTTCTTTCATTAGTAACGCATCCATTCAAGAAAGTAATGTTGAAATTAACACTACACTCTAGTTCTTCCCATACATGTGTTCAGCGTTTCAAACACGGTTTTAAGTTATTTACATAACAGAACAAAAGTATAGGTTTACCAAAGTCAAGTTAGTATGTCATATCATCTCGTGATTAATAATGGTGACAGTATTTATGTCTTGTATGAACCATAATACTAGTTTTACAAATTCAGTGATTGTTCTTTTGTTCGCATGCAATATCGGATGCACGATTGGTGTTAATCTAACTGTATAGTGTACAGTTCGCGGCATAGAAATTGTTACCAAAAATATAAGTCCAAATTAATAACAAACTCTTGCCCCGTTTTCTTATACATCCAGAAATACATGTCTCAATCGATTAGTTGTTTCCAGTACAATCCAACTTCAACTCCACACCTCCACTTCTCCTTGCCTAAAGCAGTGTGTGTGACGTAGTATATTCTTTCCATTCAGACGAAAAAACAACAGGAATCAAGTTTACAATATTATAGCTCTAAAACAGTCTTTCTTTCATTGGTATGTTCTGAAATACCTTTTAAGAGCATATTTTTTAAAAAAATTCGCACAATCACCCCATAGCTTCATTTATACCTTTAGTTTCATTATTTCCCTTCTTTAAACACTGCAAGCTAGTAAGATGCTCCCTAAGAAATCTATGGAAATTGCCAATAACGGCAGTAGGTTTTGTGCTTCCTAAAGTCTGTAATGCTCGCACAGACCTCTAAAACATCTGCTGACAGAAATGAGTGTTATTCAATGTTTCGTTTAATTTCTTTTCAGTAATTGCAAGCAAATGTTCCAAGAGCGTCATTTGGGCAGGACAGGAGAGTGTAATTACCCCTCCCTTGAGTTCATAGATACATTTATAGCAAATGTATAGTAATACGCTAATAAAACAGTGAAAATTTTCTGTCGGAGACTCCCCCCACCGAATACAATCAAAAATGACACTGCTTTTAGCAACAAACCTATAGAGTTACGATAGCACATTGCTCGAGAGCTTACATTTGATTTCAAGAGTTGAAGGTTTGATCTCAAGCCATATGAGCTCCTGGGTCACATTGAGAGAGGAAGACATAGCGAGAGGTTGAAATATGGAGACAGAGAGGGATGATTTACATACACAGATTTAGAACTGGGGAAAAATGATCGGACAGCATTCGTATTATGACGAAAATTTTGATTTTGTGAAACAGATGAAGGGAAGGTTTCGAACTGCGAGGATCACATTCGACAGTTGTCGAATTAAGGTGGAGAACAATTTCAGAGCATCAGATGATTACGAAAGGAGAGAAAGATCCTGACAACTGAGAAATAAAGAATTTAGAAAAATTGCAGCTTCCGAGACGGATTTCGAAACGGGAACCTTTGAGTTATCGAACCATGACTTTACCTGTTCTGCTACGGAGAACTCTGTACTCATGCACCTACGTTTCCTTTACCTACCTTGAAAGTTAACTTAATGGGCTATTACAAAAGTTGACTTGGTGGATGCGCCGTTCTGATAGGATATAAACCTCTTGTAACTTAGTTACAATGTGCATAATGAACTTCTCTTTGTTCAGAAAATTTTTAGGGCAGTAACATTTGTTACTATTGTGTCCATTAGGTTACATTTGATAGAACCATCTGATAAAGTAGTGCCAAACCCTGTGCGCCATTGTCTGTTAGGTGAATGGTTAATTTAAGTTGCTCCTACGTGTATGGTCCGAGCTTCGAATCAAGACCATTCCTATTGATTATTTTCTTTGAGGTACGCTCAAACTGTGCATTCCACAAATTCAATTTTGAAGTAGTGTAGTCACAGCTAGTTTAATTCGAAATTATTTTCAAATATGATATTTGTTATTACCTGCGTTTCTTTAACTTGCGATGTTTCAAACTTGATATTAAATCTTACAGCCTTAATACAACTCATTATCCTCCGGCATATCATCATGAATGTTTGCACAACGACGACAGTCAGGCCTTAATACAAAATTCAGTTCTTACTATCATGTATGTATATAGGTTTAGAAAGTGTGACTCAGAAAAAAAAACGTACAGTGCATCATTCACTCTTGGAGGAGTTTCAAACGAATTTACTATACGTATAAATTACCATCTCAACAATCTACTGTAGGAGCTAAGGCACTGAAACCATTCCAAGGTGGGAAAGGGGTTATAAGTAGTAAAAATAATAGAATACGTAAAATATTGGTGTCAAATTCATAGTTTTCGAAGAGATGAATAGTGCCTACCAGATGCCACAATTTACTTGTTTGTAGCCTTGCATAAATTGTTTTAAAAGTATATTTTACATTCAAGTATGATTGTTTAAAAAAAACTTGTCCTTCAACATTATATTTTATAATTATTTTCTACTGTATTTCTTATTTATAATAACATATTTTCTATATATATAGTATTTTATGTTATACGTGTCTTAATAACATTTTACGTCTTACATTTGAAGAGGAGCTTATGACAACTCAGAGCAGCAGGGACATACACAGAATGCAGGCCTTGACAATCCAGAGCTCCTGCCCCACGAAATCACTAATTTTCTGTAAATTATATCTAATTTTAAAGATGATGATAGACATGCCCTCACAAAGCCTTGTCTACGCCACTGCAAAGCAGTGAAAATTTTAGAGAGTGAGCAGTTAGTAATGTTTCCCCAGAAGTTATATCTCCGATAATGCCGATTGTGATATAAGTATTTGTTCATTATCACTTTCCATCCGCAGTGTATTGAAACACACTAAAAAGAGACTAAAGTTTCACTGGTTCCCCCTGTGACCTCATACCAACATGGTGAACCTTGGACACATCCAAATCTGAAATATCACCTTTTATGTCAGAGATCACGAAAACTATCCATTCGACACAAATATAGGATATTTTCGATTATTTTTGTCTGTCACTCTCACATTGCCCACTCTATGCCAACCAAGGTATAATTTGGACTTACGCAGCATCCACACAGTGTCACTATTCATCTTTGCACATGAATTCGACACTAATATCGTCCGTATTTGACGTCTTTTACATGTCATCTTCACCTCTTGGTAGGGATGGTTTCAGTGTCTCGCCCCCATAACTATGGAGAAATTTACTCAAACTCAATTTACCCATACTCAAACACAAATCATGTCATTCAAAGCTCTAATGGAAAACTAAACGAATCGTCGTATATATGTTACGTTTTTTAAGAGAAAAAGAGCAAAACATTGATTGGACAAACGTATAATGGTATCATTTGCATACAAATTTATAACTTATAAAATGTGTTGGCTTCATAAATGAGGCGTTAGTGAACGGATTTTCTCCTGGTGGTCCTACCTTCGAATCTCGTCCATTCTTGTTGCGTTTTTCGTTTAGATACACTGTGTTTGTGCATTCCAGATCTTCAAGTTTGAATCTCTCAAATTCCTTGGACTCAATAATTAAACAAGAATAATCCAAAATATCGTGAGATTACGCTCGGAAATTTAGTTGAAACGATCCCAAATTGAATAAGTAACTGAATGAAAAAATGGGGCGTGCACCCACAATTTTGCACATTCACAAAAATGAGGAATAATTCGGAAATAACTGCAATTCTTAGATACTGAGTATTAACAAAGCACTTTTCTTGCTTTAACTTGTTAACAGAAACAGAGAGAGCTAAGCCAAGCCTCCCTTCCAATACTCTCACCAACTTTTTAAGCAACACTAAATTCACTCGTTTTTAAAGTGCAAACAGACACACGTAATTTCTCAATAAATTTAATATTAGGATTATCATAATCGTCACATACAAGGGTTATTCTTATTTCACTGCAGTACCATACACTTCTATAACAACGACTTAAAGAACAAGAAAATCCGAAGCAAATCCAATATGTCCATTTCGATTCGTATGCCATTCTAACAGCAAAAAAATCGTAATGTTACCCGGTTGAAAATTCCTACCCAAGTCTGCTAGCCGAGGCAACCTGCTTGCGGTCGCAAGGCTCTGACCCTGCACAAACGCCTACCAGCGCATAAGACAAGACATTGAAGCTCTTGGTTCTGAATTGAAAGGAAATCTTCTTACAAGCGCTATTTCATTGTTTCTTTCTCTCCTATTTTTTTAAAAAAGTTATTTCTTTTAACATTAAAAATTGAGTCTCCTCTTTTAACACATCTAAATTAAATACATTAATATTAATAACCATTATTCATTTAAGAATTAATTTTTATCTTCTTTTCTTTTTCCTGTTACTTGTAACGGGCACGTTACCATGGACAGAATGACGGAGCGGAAAATTAGTGATGAATAATCTGACTCGCAGAGTTCGCCGTCAAAATAGAACTTCCAATACCCGGAAGAGAATCCGGTAGTATTTATATGATTTTCCGTCATGTCAACATTCTTACACATTATTTCTGCGTGTTCCTAGTTCTCGAAGTCATAGCCGGTCATTTGCATTCTACAAGTCAAAGCACTCTATATTTTCCATGGATTATGAATCCTAAAGAATATGAAAACTGCCTCCACTTCATACATTGCCTATTTTATATATATTTAAAATTCAATTACATATTTTGTTGGGTTACACATTGTGGTACACAATAATATATATTTGCTTGTTTACTACCTCTATAATTAATAACATGAAATTATAATAGAAATACTTTAAGAAATGGACGTGTGGTCATGAAAAATTAGATTATCATTTATATCAGTTTAATGGGCTTTGTAAGGAACTTAAAAAAAGACAATAGCAACAGCTTATGGTGACTTGTTAGGACAGCAGAAAACATCATGACAAACCCTGCTACTTTCTGCAATTTTATTTAAAGTAAAGTGAAACATATTTCTATTGAGTGAATTCAACGTGATTGGAGGAAGGTTTACGGTAATGATGAAGTCAGTAATCTTTTCCGATCTCATTTTCTATCAACTTAAAAGCAAACTCGGGCTTAATATAATGCTGAAGAAGTAGTACATCTAGATTTAAAGTATGAGTTATTTTACGCGCTTGTTCTTCCTGTTGAGAGTATGGAAGAGGTTGAAAAGCCCATTTGAAAGTTGAAGCAAAGAAAGCTCTATGGCCCCGTTTCCATCAGATTTAATCAAAAGTAGTGTGTGGATCATGATATACTATTAAGTAAGTGTCACTGCACAACTCATCATTACAGGTAATAGCCTCATATTTGAACAATAGCAAACAAACAAAAAAGTCTTTTACAAATATTTCCTTTCAGAGGCGAAACTGGTAAACTCTGTAGTTCCCAAGGATCGAATCTGGATCCTCTATTCATTTTATTTATTAATGATTTGCAACAGCGTGTTAAGAAATGTGATAAATTATTGTTTGCTGAAGACATAGAGATATATTTGCCAATAACTTCTGAACCAAACTGCTAAAGACTACAGGATGATCCAGATGATATGAATGAATGATGCAAAGTAAAATAGTCTTAGGTTAAACATAACCAAATGTATGCATATGAAATCTGCGAAATGAAGTAACCCCCATACATTTCCATACTCGATACAAGGAAGTCACTCGAAAAAACAGAATCCGTGATCTGTTTGTAACCTACGATAGCTTCTATGTATTTAAAACTCATGTAAGAAGTGTAACTAATGAACCACACACAAGGTTATATTTGGTACTAAGAATAGATAGAGACTCCTATACAACACATGAGTTCAAGGCATTGTACATATCATTCATTTGGTGGAAATTAAAAATGCCAGCACAAGGTCAATCATATTATTTACACAAAACAGACACAGAAGATACTGACTAAATTCGTAAGATATCTCACTTATAAACAGACAGGGCATTACACTAAATTTGATTCAAATGCTACCCTAGTAGTAAATTGTCATTTTGAAACTCTTGTGCAAAGGAGATCCATTCTTCATGTATTATTTTTTTTCAAAATCATTAACAGTGAAATAGATTCTTCGGAAATAATGTGTAACATTAAACATCACCCTACCACCTTATGAACGAGGCTAGCAAACAAGGAATTCGTTTTTCTTGCAGAAAGCTGGGAAGAATGTCCTTATAAAGTCTGCAATGTGGCGAATGTGTTCTTCTTATAGCAAATAAAAAAGTAAATAAAAGTGTACATATCTGTAGTATGTCTGGAAATGATTTCCGAGCTAAACTGTTGAACCACTTTAGAATACTATACATAATACTGGGCCATAAACGCCTGTTCTGTTCTTAAAGAAATAAATATGAATCGAGGGTTAAGTTGTAAGTATTTGTCACATATGGCATTCCACCTTAACGGAACACCAATTTCTATTTAATTGTATGTGTAATTAATTTCATATTCAGATTCTGTCTACATACAGATATTTCTCAAAGTTTATCCAGAACCACTTACCATTCTTCAATTACTATTATCCAACATCCGTATGTACTCGACTTGCATTTAATAATGTCTTATACATGTCAGACACCTTTCTTATCTCAAATTTAGCACAAATTGCTACTCTGCCTTCAGTGTTTACAGAATCATTATCAAATGTAAAATATGAGCAGTTCAGATAAGTTTGCTTACTATGTTAAATTACACTCGTTATAGTTAACGGCTTCTTAAATGCAAAGCAATCTGCTTGTTACTGGCGTTTAACATTCTTCAGTCACACTATTAAACGTATGTAGATTATCATCGAAAATACACCTTTCAAATTAATTTGTGTGTTCGATATTTCGAAAATTTTCCTCCGAAATTAATATCAATTACGCTATTAAGGCCTCTGCTCGCAAGATTTTTATTAAATCACTCATTCGAAAAATATATAATACAATTACAGAAAATTATAATACTGGATACAAAATTAAAAATGCACTTCATAAAATAATTTATTTATAGGTGCTTTGAATTCAAAAATTCAAAGCTGAAACCAAGAAATCCATTAAGCATACACTATATCTCGTAAAACGGATACAGTCGATCACCAGAATTATGTCACGAAATCTTGGTTTATTTTCTTCTTGCATTTGTTGGTCTTCTGACGGTCACTTTTTCATACACTCCGCACTCCTGTTACAAAATTGCGAAAATCGATTATCATTTTCTGACTGTCCATATTATTAATAACATGGAATGTGATGATCGAAATGTGATCCTCAAATTTTGGCTGTTAGGAATAAATGAATCTCGGAAAATAATTTTAAAATGTCATCAACTTTTGAATGTTTATTCAAAGTAGAAACATCCTCTTCCAACATAACGCTTTGCAGGATATAATAAGTAATGGAATGATTTCCGCAAGCCTTGCACCTTAATCATGTTAAAGGCTCTAACCATTCTCTAATAAATCGTAAAAGTCATCAATAAAACCATCCCTACCGTAGTCATTTTAAATTCAGAAAAATTATCACAATGGGACAATTGTAAACGATATGTGAGGTATAGTAAGGCAAAAACCTTCCTTGGTATAAAAGTACCTATTTGTGTGCTAGAGCAATGATGCACTCTTTCACTTTCTGTTCTTCCACTATCAAATAGAGCACGTTAGAAAACGCGCATTTTCCATTTATTTAAGTCATCTGTTATAATTTGTAAGCAGTCTCATTCAGCATTAGGAGCTCTGATATTACGTTTGCTTGATTTTTGTCCTTTAAAAAATATTAACCATACAAGGATACATCTATTCAATTTATAAAAGGAAATGTGACTTTTAATCCGTTCTATCCATATGCGCAATAAATTTGCAAAAGAAGTTACAATTTATGATCCTAATAGGATATATCTATACTGTGATGTATAATGACAATTCCACGTCTCTCCGAAGTAGTTAAATTCTAATATTAAAGTAATTTTAAAACAAATATATATTATATGCAAATAAATATATTCTTGATTATTTTTAAAACTGGAATGTATGAAAGAAGGAAATTTGTTACTCAGTCCAAACAATTTTATCTTTCGGAATGCTGTCTAAGAAGTTAGATCTTAAAAAAATACAATGATAACTATGCCTATTGACGTAGAAAAACAAGTAGATTTCATTGTAAAAAAATATCTGAAGGTATAATTATCTCATCCTGTGCAGCAAGCAACCCTTATCTCCCTAAGCAGAGGCTTCTTTTCCATAATTTGTAATTAAAAACTAAGGATTACGTGGCGGGAGGGCAATCTGCCGTATGTAAAACAAATGTCCTATGGAGTCATTGAAAGGTGCTTACGTGGCTGTGGTTTTCTGTGTTTGTTTCATTTCTTAATATGGTAAATATGATTAAACGCAATATATGTACTTCTAGAGGTGTCTACGCTTTCATACAAACCACTCAAACAGTTTTGGTTCCTTTAATGTCCTTAAAGAAGGTGATTGTTACATAAATGCATGGTTTACACTTAATATTTTAATCGAATGTACGTTAAGTTTTAATTACTAAAGAAACATGAAAATCAAATTTCCTATTTTGAGTATCTATTTATATACATAACATTTAATATCATCGTCGTTATGCCAGATGTTGTTAAGTATACAAGCTAAAATTGAAGTATAAATCATTTAAAGTTCGGATAACACCGGTAAAATATGCATGGCAATATTAATGATCCAATATATATCTTTTACATTCTTTCTATTCCAATGTTCTTACTTCTGCAGATAATTTCACTGTTCTTATGGTGTTCAATTATCTATATTAACGTAAAGAACCTCAGATTCCGGGAGGATTTCACTTCTGACACAAATCCGATAATATGCAAAATTTAGAATGTTAAAGCATATTTGCTATTTGCAATATTAATCTATTTAAAGATACATACATATTTTATTCATATGCATATTTATGTATACATAAGCACATAAATATTTATTCAAACATGTGCACTAACTTGCTTAGTGACTCTGGATAACTAATTACCGTTATTATCAATGTGTACTAATTTGTAATTTGCTGAAAATAATTAAAAGTATTATCTTTTGGAAGCTTAAGAGGATTTTGCAAAGAACAGTATAAGAAAATGGAGCATAAAACTGTTGCATGATATAAGCAACATTTGATCCTGATGAGAACATTCTTTGAATATTTTCACTTTCGAGCAACGTTAAGAAAGAAGAAAGCATAATGAAAATGGAAAGCATTTTATTCGAGATTTCAATAGTTTTACATATTTCATGTCTTCTATAAGCCGAAAACTTCATTTTAGAATCTTCCTCCGTCCGTTTGTGATTTATTGAAATGTGTTATCTTTTCTAGAGGCCATACCATTTAACTAATCTGCTCCAAATTTCAAATTTAAGGTCTTTTATAAATTTCTCCAGAGGGGTTCGAAATTTTTTCATTCCCTGAAAGTTAGTGGTTGTTTACTGAAGGGTGAAGGACAAAAATTGTGATTTTCTTAGAAACGGGTCATATTATATTGCTTAAATTTCATCAATATTTTACTGATACCCCTGTAGTGTGACATAAGGAAAAAGACGTGAAGTGTAGTTTATTCTAGGGACTAAGTGTTTCTCAGATGATTTTGTCGGAAGTGGTTTGCCAAAACAAATAACTCAATGTTGGTGGTAGATTTGTACTTTGCACCAGAGTGGTAGACTTCTTTTCCATTTAGCAAGTTACTGTCGGTCTCTTACAATTGCTACTTTGGTTTTAAGTTTAGCTGTTTAGATTGACAGCTGGTATGATGATGGCTTTCTAACAAGTTAATTGCCCCTACGGCACCTCGTTGGCATATTATGAGGTTACCGCGCTAGGTGCACCGTAATCTGAAAGTACAGGGAATGAAAACATCTAATACGTTCCTAGATCTTCTGTGATACGGTGGAAAATCTGAGCAAATACTGTGCTATAAAAAGTACCGCATGTCTTATGTGTCCTGAAGAAAATTAATAAAATCTTCCTAAGGTAAAAATTACAATCAATGTGTGCATCATTGTCACATCCAAACTTGTTTTACATCAAATCATTTGTGCACTTGTCTAGTTACTGACAAAACGACAAATATCGTTTCCTCAAAGGCTATAATATTGGATTGTTTTGTATTTTGGTACTAAATAGAAGTTTATGTTTAGAAAGAAATACAATAAGCTGTAATCTTCTTTTGACTCTTACAACACTAAATAAATGTACTTCTTCTACAAAATCACTATTGTTGTAAAATGAACATATATATAGTTAAATCAGCTAATTTCTCTGTTTCATGTAAAATTACTAATACTTAGCAGTAATATACTATCCAGATGTTCATTAAAATACAATGACTTTACTAGAAGACATTTTGCCTTCTTTTCGTTTTTAAAAATGTAGGAACATTTACTTTCAATTAAAGTGGTACAGCATGATATTACACTTGCAATATATGGTCTACAACTCCAATATTCTAATCAAATTGTCAAATAATATTTACATATATTATTTGTTTCACATTACATATAACTAGAATAAATTTTCGACAGCTACATGTTATACAACTCATATTGGTAACTACGTGTATTGAATAAGTTCACATCACACTGTTAGGACTTATTAACATTTTGCAAGCAATTCTGATGAATATATAATATACCAATTCGGCGATGCTCATAACACTAACACCAAGGAATAATCCATTCAGTCCAGCCAAAGCAACTGAAAAAGAAATCAAATGCTTTGTTAATTAACAATCTGTTATGCTTTGGTTCGTGAGTATAGTCAATATCCAGCGTTCATTCAAATCAGGTATTCTCTTAAAAATTAGAAAGTAAGAAATCTTTTAAATGCACTCTTACAAGTTAATAATTGTGTCTAAATACAATATGAGATAATATTTGCACTATGGAAAACGAATATCAGGCACGTCAAGTACGTTTTATTTTATACCATGTTCCTTCCTATTATTTTTTAAAAAATAAATATGAATGAATAAATGAATGTTTATCTTATTAACATTATATAGAAAATTTGAGGATATTATTTAATTTATTGGGACCAGCTCAACGATATACGAGCTCTACTCTAAAGAACCAATTTTGAACAATAGCAAATTTTAACACATTCTTACATTTCAGATAAAGTAATTCTAACAATCTTGAGTATCAAGTATACCTGCATCACTAGTTTCAATTTACTATGTAATGTTAATCATTAAATACTCTGAGAATTGTATTGTTCTTCTCAGTATTCTTTAGAATTTAGAAAAATTTAAGGAATATTCAGACATTGGAGAAAATTTAGAAATTTCTAATAATCTTAGTTAAATTCTAAAAATGTAACTATTTCCGGTTGCGATTTGTTGCTTTTATTAAAAAATTCAAAGTCTTAAGGTCTTATGAAACATTTCCATCTAGGTAAATCATTCTTAATGTTGGTATTATTATTTAGTAATTTTCCTTTTGAATATTTAACTTCTATTTTGCAATTTACTTTTACGTCTTCATAACATGCACTATATGTGTTTATATTGTTTTTATTATTATTATTATTATTATTATTATTATTATTATTATTATTATTATTATTATTATTATTATTATTATTATTATTATTATTATTATTATTTAGTCTCATTGTATACTTCAGGCATTTTTCTTTATTCTGTCTTATTTGTTTTCCGATAAGCAGCATATTTCATACATTGCTTTTCATGACCGAGACAAATGGACTCGCTTGGACGAATCTTTTAAATCACTATTAATCAATCAAATAATTTTGTTATTTAATGCGTGAAGAGAACGACAGTAGTAACCCTAGTTCTCCCATAATTGATGTTATTTGAAATTTAATCAGGGTGTATACCAATAATATTATTCAGAGTTTGAAAGTGAAATTTGAAGTCAGTTTCGGTCATTAATAACAACATAATAATTACATTATATTACAAAGTAAATACTGATTCAGCACAAAATATGGCTTTCGCAATATTTCTATGGATTAAAATTCCCATGAAAATATTATTTAAATTGAATTGAAACATATTCTGATCGTCTGTTTCTATTGGGAGATTTTTCAGTTGATCTAGATAGAATGCTAGAACATCCAATTTTAATAATTAGATATACATTGCAAACAAAATGACTGATTAGTGAATTGAATCAAAATTATAAAAAAATTATTGAGGAAAAAAATGTCAAGAAAGTAGAATGCGAACGACAATAGCTGTTGTACTAATCATCTGAGCACGATAATACAGCGTTGTGTTAATACAGAGATGAGCGTTCTACCGATAATCAAACGTATTCCCCTCTCATTAGATTCTGTAAAAATCATTCGGGTATACACCCTTTATTAGATACTTAAGAGAGAAATTTGAAACGGATACAGAAATTAAGGAATAGTAAAAGCTAACTAACTTTGTTTCTCTTTATTTAAAATACCTTATTAACTTCAAGATTGGGTACAAGAATATATTTTCGTGATGCACTGAAGCAAGCATGCATTCAATTTCGATCGTTTTGAAAGCAAATCAGTAATTCATTGGACCATTTCTTTTCAGCGCCAAAACGTACATGTGGATTGAAACACGCGTGGTCTTATCGAGAATACAACCTTGGTATCCCGTGGTGGGTTTGCAAACTTAAAACAGCGGAGCTTCAATGAACGAAGTTCCAAAGACGTACTGGGAAAAGAAGTTACTAAGCCATTGTGAGTCTTACGACCGTCTTAAGAAAATCCGATATTACAATTGATTATTGTGTAGCTCTTAATATGTGGTAACTCATTTTAACATGTAGTCCAAGAATATTTATTGGTTCCTTAATGCTTGTAAAAAACTTACTTATATGTTCAAACTTATTACTGCATTGTAAAACTGTTGTGTAGAATAAAAAGCTTTCTTAGGATTTCCCCTTCAAACTAATATGAATATGAGCGTCGCAAACAAACAATGATTCTACTGTGGATTCCTGTCGTTGTTCATACGAATCATTCATGTGTGTGCGTTTATGTATGAAAAATCGAATAAATCTGCTCCATTTTCGTCTTAAACACATCAATACTGGTAGGGGTGAAATAAACATTGAGGAAAAAAGTTCTTGTCTAGAACAAAGAAAAGCGTAACCACAGAAGTTTTCATAAAGAAATTCGCCAACGATATTGTCCAACACTGCAGGTGATGCAGACAAATTTAGAAAATATACAATCATACGAAGTGATTTTATATTCCACAAGCCTTGTTTAAACTCAGTACTTAATATATGAGAATATTTAACAATAAATAGAAATAATATTAACATGTATTATTATTATTACAATTAGTTAGCTATATCATTAAATGTTAAAACCAAAATCATTATAATATTATATAATTATTTCAAGTACATGTATTCTTATGTGTAAGGAAATCTTTGTGAATAGAGATTATATACTATAACTTTTGTAATATTTCTCAAACAATTATTAAAACAGTATTTGTTTTTGGAGTAATATTGTGAAATTTGTAAACACATCCCCATTTGTCCCTGGAGGATAAACATTCTGATTTTCTTTCTCCTGTAGCTTCCACAACAGATGTTTTGCTTGAGAGGATTACTTTTATAAAGAGAAAAAAGAGAGATAAGAAACAAAGATAGAGTATAAGAATTAAAGAAAAAAACAGAAGACATACCAGTAAAAGCACAATAGGTTGTTAAGAAAAACGAGAGAAAGCAATAAGGAACAAGAAATCATAGCGAAGCAAAATGGAAAAAAGAACTATTTGTGAGTCGGTAAAGGTATGTGTGAGAGCATATGAAAATGTTCAATGGGTGAAACAAAGAATAGAAATAAGAAGTACAAATGAATAAATAATAAGTGAAATAAGGCAAGGAAGGACGACGATCGGATACTCACTCGAAACCTGAAACGGAGAGCTACAGATTGCAGTTTTACTAGTATGAAGGGTAATCATTCTGGACACCAAAACTGGTCCATCATTGAGAGCTATATCCAAGAAAGCAATAAGATTGAAGTATATGTACCAAGTACTTTTCAACAGTGCGGAAACGTATTCAATTTGATTGTATTTAGTGGATAGATTTAAGGCACTTGAACGGTACCCAAATATCATCAACTTGCATTTTGATTAAAAGTTGAGTAATATTATTTTTCCTCAATACGGTGTCAAAATATAATGCTTTCTAGGAAAGTTTAAGAAGAACATGTTTATCATTTGTCTTATAAATTAATTGTAACCATTAATGGTAGCGTAAATAAAAAATATAAAATGGAAAATGCGAAAATATTGTTTAAGCTAGGGTCAGCTACGAACATCAGAAAGTAGAGTTTGGATATATAAGAAATAGTTTTTTTCAGTAGCAGCATAGTTTCACTGTATGTCTGATAGATGGGCAACCAACATGATAACAAATACATGCCTGAAACCATAACATACCAGATATTCCTCCACTTGGAGGGAAAGGTATTTCTATCTGAGATCATCATTTAGAGAAACAACCAGGAGATAAATCTGCAGAAGTTCCATTCACGTTAAGTTCAAAGAGATAGGAATTAATGCAAAGGAAACGAAAAGAATAATACGCACCATGCAGAGACCGAAAAAGTATGCAAAACCTAACAAAATGAGAAAAGACGGAAAGAGGTAAAGGAAAGAGCAAAAGACATGGGAATAAATTAAATTTTAACACTTAAGAATAAACAGCCTTCGTCTTCCCCCTGCCCCCGTATTTTCTTGATTTTTCTCCCTTCATAGGATAAATTTATTTCAGTACCAAACTGAAACATCATTTATAGTGTTTCATTCCTTAAAATAAAGTGTAACTCAGTCTAGGCTGAGATGTGAACACAGAATCCTTAGAACAGCAATCACACGCGGTACCCAAATATCTACAAAGGCTCGATCAACTGCGTTTATAAATAACCGGTCTGATATCAAACGTGTTAAATCAGCCATTGTCGGTAAGTTACCCCAGTTGCACTTGACGTTTATGTTTTGTTTGCGGCCTTTAGCCATCTACGGCAACGGACCCCGTCATGTTTTCGTTAAAAGCATTTGTTCTGTAGATTAAAATCAAGAATAAATTAACCAATTATGAATTAATTTCTTGGGTGCACCAACATACAAACAAACAACAAACAGACACACACACACACACACACACACACACATATATATATATATATATATATATATATTATCTTATATATAATTGATTAAGAATTAAATGAGTTATTTTGTAAATTTACGAAACGGGTCTTGAAGGAGGTCATCGCAAAGGTAATGCCATTTCGTATGGTTGTTGTTATGTAACAGACGCAAAAAGTAAAGCTTCAAAACCAGAACTTACAGGTTGTGGCGTGGATAAGTCGGTAAGGTGTCTGCCTCTTGAGTGGGCACCGCAGGTTCCAGTCTCGAGTACACCGATTACTTTTTCTTTCAAAATACATTTCTATATTTTTATATATGTTATTAATAATTCGTTTCTTGCCTTTTTTGTAAATTATCTTAAATTAGAGTTTAAGTAAAGTCTGGAAGGTTGAAACACATATATATGATTAGTTTATCCGTATGTGCAGTACAGATATGGAAGCGGGTCAGTGGGTCACGGATCACCAGAAAATGACCCACAGCGACCCACCACCCACCGGGACTTATTCTGACCCACCGTCCACTCTGAATTAACAACGCATTACGACCCGCCTACCCATTCTGCTCAGTGGATTTTAGAAAGCTTCTGAACACTGGTTAATTTGTCTACGTTTTACTTCCAAGGCATCCTTTTTCTTCTTTTTTCATTTGTTTCTATTGAAAAAAGAACTTCAGGTAATCTTAGATATTGATAGTTGCAATTGTAATAATAGCAAAAGCACTTATTAGTTAGCTTTGAGACACAGCCTGTGACTTTCAGAGGAGCTAACTACTGGGGAAAATGTTTGAATCATAGAAAATACATGAATTATTATATAAAAAAATTGAAAGCAACTATGAGTGCGTGATCATCGCATCCAAATTACAAATTCAAATGAAATTATTTTTGTTATACAGTTAGGCCCCAATCCCAATTGGGAAATTATCATACGCTTATCGGTTTCATTATATTACATATTCTAAGAGTGTCCGAATTTTTGCGAAAAATTTGGTATGTCAGAAGCCGTTCAACTCGGAGAGGTGACATTCAGTATATTAATTTTTTATTAAAAATAAGGAGAGCATGTTCTAGCATTTTTTTAAATTCTCTTTAATTGAGGGTGCATTTTCTGTATAGTGCCGGACAGAAGTCTCTGATCAGGTAATAGCGACTGATTAGAAACAAATGCAGACTATGAGAATTAAGTCTGTAGTTTGATGTGGAGAAGAACAAACTTGTGAATCAAATTTTTAAGAACAACTCATGTTGTCCGATCAGACAGACAATCGCGATAGAATTTTGACATATTCGCCTCGTATTTGGAACTTGTCTGCTCTCCCGTTCTAAGGTGATATTTGAAGACGATGGAAGATGATCTAACATTTTAAACCCATATATTTATATACCTAGTTTCACCTTCCTCTTACAGCACACATATTAATGAATGTAACATTATAAAAATCCGACTGGAGCCAAATGCTACGTACAGTATAGTAAAAAACAAATCATTTCAAGCAGATCATCCAATTTAATGTGAACACAAGATATACAAGCCCGTTGTCATCATTCTTAAATGAACAAAAGTTATAGATATTGACCCTCTTCCTCACTTCATACCCAAATTTATTAAATGCTTGGATACATGCTTACTCGTTTTTAATAAGGATTTTATATACCGTAAGACGGCGTTACTTTGCACATCAGGGTTTCTTTCAGAAAATATGAAAAGAGTTTCAGTCCTCTGTCGGCAAAATATGAACAGAAAAGAGGATGCTTCACCTGACACCGTAAGATAGAACATCTAACTTCATGTTGGCTATAATGTTGACGGTTAACATCACTTCTAATTTCCGAAAGGGTTCCTTGTTGTAGAGGTATCGAAAGCAGTCACTGTAAAGGCCGCCAAAATTTGAAAATATCATGTACGAGATTTTCCGTCAAAGTTAAGTCAGTTTCGTAGAATACTACTGTGGATGATGGAACTTCGATGCAATCAGGGACGTAAGCAGGAATTTATTTCGGGAGGAGTCCCAAGCTTTTCGGGCGAGATCCAAACCCAATTTCAGGCAAAATTATATTAAAAATTGTAAAATTACCCCTAAAATTAGACTAAATTTACAAAAATGTCCGGATTTCAAGGGGGTTACGGACTCCCAGGACCAATACCCTGCGTACGTCCCTGGATGAAATAGTTGAAATTGAAATGTGAAACGTTTTAAATTCCAAAAGAGTAAAACTGTGAGAAGGCAGTTTCAGTCTGTACTCGCAGTTACTTTGCACCTGTCCAAAACACCGCATAGATAGATAATAATTACTACCAGAAATTTGTGCATTCCAAATTTAGGTAAATTTCCTATTTAGGAAGATGCTGGAATAAATTTCTTACTGAAAAATAAATTGTGAACATTTTCGGATCCAGAAAAGTAGTTTGAGGGAGGCTTCAATAACAAATACTTAGTGTTTTTTTTTTTAGAAATGACTAGACTTTTTTGTGGGGGAAGGGGTCTTGAGCTTATACGCATAGGAATGACAAACATTATATTTTTAAAAAAAGAAATCATGCAATTTGAGTGGATTTCAGCCTGAAAGTCCCAAATCCCGTAAATCTCTCACTAATTACGGTTGCGACGATATTCTTGCACATAAGGAACAACCAAGGCAAATGAGTTCACGGGGATTTTTGTGGGACGTATGCTAAACTATTAGAATATGGTTCCTGTGCCGGTAACAGAAAATACATAATTTTATTTACAAATATCGATAATTCAAACTAAGTACTAATACCAGTAGCATCATTCTAATATCAATATTTGTAGACTGCATGCAGTTTTGTGTAGAAAATAAATTGTATAAATACCGAAGGGATAACATTGTACAGAAATGTGATGTTCGTATATCGAACATGCTTTTTTGTATGTTCTGCAAAGTAACCCCAGCTATGTGGTTACTTTGCACCCATGTTTACATTTCAATAACTATGGTTATAAAGAATGTTTACTAATGAACTTGTACTAATGTTTTCCTGATATACCTTAGTTATGATATGTTTAAAATAACGTGTTCTAAATCATTACGTTTGTAAGTTACATGCTATTTTCTTCAAATGGCTTAAATCTTGTGCAAAGTAACCCCATCTTACGGTACTAAGTCCCATCTCACTAACGCGAAATACTCTATTTGTTATGTATTTTTAACCCTCTCTCCTCTATCAGGATACGCACCTTAATAAATATGACGTGACAACAACCCAGTTTGAGGTAGGTGTTTATGGGTAAAATTCACTTATTAGTAAGTGGAGATAATAGAAAGCAATACATCCAAGAAGATATTTCCAAAAAAGGATAATAAAATAATAAAATTATATTTAAAATAACAAAAAACAAAATTACTTTAGGTTTTGTATATATTGCCTTAATGCTTTCGAGAGAAGTTTCTAGTAGCAGACCACGACTGCAGAGGAAATTTCACGATTGGTAGTATCGTAGTATCCGGAAGTTGAATCAAGGAACTAGAAAGTGGAGTAAAATAATGCATTTATTGGTTTAAACCTAGGATGTAAATTGTCTCCCAAATATACTATAAATTAGTTTCTGTAACCAAGATGTTGTACGGAAATATAGAAACAAAGAGGAAAACTGTTTTCTTAAATTTGGAACTGACATGCTCTATAGCCATGAGTATTTATTTGTTAAGAAAAAGACAGGCAACAAAACGTAATATCTGTGGTCAAGTCAGTTGCCCTGAGTTTTCGTCGAGGCAACACGTCCTGTGTTGCTCGCGCCTGGTGCTGATTCTGCCAGTAGTGACAGTTTTTTTTGTGCGAGTTTTTGCTGTGCTTTTTGGACTTGAGCAGAGTGAGCTTACCACTTGATTTGGGTGATTTCTTCCCGTTTATGTTAAGTAAAGTGTAAGATTACGACTGATTACGATGGCCAATATTAGGCTTAACACTCTTCGCATTAGTTTTCAACCTGTCTCCTAAGTTCCCAATTCGATTTCGCTCCATGAGTGGATACGAACCACCTTTGAGCATGCACAAGATGCAGTATTAAGTATTGAACTAGACTTTCCACGTAAACTTCTATATATCAAATTAATTACTCAACAGCTCTGTGAACAGATCATTACTAAATTTGACAATAAAGTAACGTATGTAGATGCAGAAGGTAGTTACAACCTTCCGCTTGACTCATCTTCTCATACAATTAAATTGGTACGTATCCACGCGGTACCTATGGAAATTTCTGATAACCAAGTGAAACAAGTGCTTCAAGTTTATGGTGAAATTCTTAGTGTTAGTGACGAACTTTATGCTGATGGTCATTATTATAAAGTACGTACTGGCCGCAAAGTTGTCAAAATGATTTTAAAAAAGAATATCCCTTCCTATATTACTCTCAGTTCTCTTCGTTGTTGGGTGACGTATCCCGAACAGACAAAAACTTGTGCGAGGTGTGACAGTGAAACGCATTTGGTGTCGCAGTGTTATCGCCGAACATTTAGCGCCCGTTTAGATCATCGGTCCAGTTATACTTCTGGTAGCCGAATTTCTACTTTGTGTAGCCGAATTGCTCGACCTATCCTAGAACTGAAGGATGCGCCTGCTATTCACAACTATAGTGTGTTTACGGTTTTGCCCTGCGAGGCAGCTTCTGTGTCCCGTCCAAGTGATAAATCCTCACAGGTCCTGTTTCATGAAGAAGGTATGGCCAGCCAAATTCTTCCTGAGGTTAACCCCGACCAAATAGGGTAGGTGACTTATCTGATAAGACTGAGTGTCCCGTATCCCAGCCAATGACTTTCGATACTTCAGCACCTGCTCGGCCTGAACCTGTTGTTAGTGATTTCCTTGACACGGAGCCTCCTCTCTCCGATCTGCTCGACTCGACTGGTAGTGGTTCCCCAGTTACGCTTACATCCAGTGTTGATGACACTCCTGAACCCTCTATTAGTGAACAACTGAAAAAGAAGAAACGTTCCAGTCACGAGGTGAACACTGGGAAAGTTCTGAAAGTGACCGGGAAGACCTATGATTCGAACAGTAGATTAACCCGCACTAGATTACGACAGATGTCTCAATTAGATGCTACTACATGTAATGATGGGGAGGTTGTCTCCGAGACTTTGGACAGACCCGCTACGCAGTGAGAATATGCTAGTGGTCCGTTTGGGACTTTTGTTTTTGCTAATATTGCATCTTTTAGCTGTTTTCCTTGGGCCTGTCAGTTTTTTTGTGTGTGCCTTTTCCTCCACACCAAGCCTTTCCTTGCAGCTCTTAATGTACTCTTTTAAAATAGGAACGGTCAATTTTAAAGGTCTAACATCTCCTACCAAGCAAAGTGCTGTTTTGGATTTCATTAAATGTTATTCTCTTGATATACTGTTTGCTCAGGAAGTGACCTTGACCGACCTTCAAGGCCTTTATCAGCACACCTTTTTTTCTAACGAAACTGTTAACGGCACGGGTACTGCACTTATATATCGTAATGATATAGAATTTGAACAGTTATACAAACATCCCACCGGCCGGATTATTACTGGAAATGTGGCCAATATTCGGTTTTGCAACTTGCATGCCCCTGCAGGTTCACACCGGCGGCGTGAACGTCATAATTTCTTTAATTCCGAGATAGCCTCTGCCTTACATGACAGTTCTCGTTTAATTATATAGGGTGCAGATCATAACAGTATAGTTCCGCTCAAGATTCCACTTCTACTTCGAACTTCTGCACTACTTTATTACAGGTGATTAACCAATTTAATTTATGTGATGTCTGGCGTCATTTTCATCCCCACAATCCTGGACACACTTTTTTCTACGCCACTGGATCTTCACGCCTCGATTCTTTTTATATCTCACAGTCATTACTCCAACATGTGCAATCTGTGGAAAGGATTCCTGTTTGTTTTTCGGATCACATGGGGCTAGTTATGACTATCCAGCTACCGCTTCAAAAGCTTCTGAACCATAATAGCTTATGGCTCCTCAATACCGGCATCCTTTCTGAGCAAGAATTCCAGCAGTTGCTACGCCAACGCTGGAGAGAAATTAATCAGCAACTTTTGCGACAGAACAATATTATCCAATGGTGGGAACAACGGGGCAAACCAGCTTTGAAACAAATCTGTAAAGAATACAGCAGAGAACGGTCACAGCAATTCCATGAACAATATAATTACTACTCTCAGCTTCTACGCGACGTACGGTACTCCTTAACGGAATCATACGGTATTCCTTAACGGTGATCCTGTACTTCCACAAATTAAACAGGTAAAGGCATTCTTGTTAACATTACACCGCAAAAGACCCTACGGTATTACTGTTCGCAGCAAAATCACATTAATGTCACCCACTGAGCCTCCGAGTCTTGTACATATCAGTGCTGAACGTCGCAGAGGCAAGCAACAGATTATTCATAATATACTGGATGATAAAGTTGTTTTATATGAAGGAACTAATATTATTCCATACTTTGTGCGCTATTTTGCTGATTTATATCGCAACCATGATGTTCCAGCTAGTAATGACGGTGTTTTCGATACCTTGAACCCTCTGCCAGTTGAACTCCAAGCAGAGCTTGTTGCTCCCTTTACTGAAGCAGAAATTCAGAATGCCCTCCACCAGGCAAAAAGGAATAAATCTAGTGGCATTGACTCCCTACCTTACGAATTTTACCAGACATTCCCAGATCTTTTCATTCTTTTTTTACTGAACTTTTTAATGCCTTTCGTTCTAATTTACAAGTCCGCAAAACATTTACACACAGTATTATAGTGATCATTCCTAAGCAGCCCAAGAGCACCCGCATCAACCAATTTAGACCTACCAGTCTCGCATGTTGTGATTATAAACTTCTCGCAAAAGTTCTAGCAGCTCGGTTACATAATACTTTAAGTTACATTCTGTTACCGGAACAATTTGGTCACGATCAGCAGCATCCTACATATCTGGCTTTATCGAATATTAGGGACACGATCGCTTATTTTGAAAGTCTCCGAAATTAACTGCAGCGCTTTTGAGTACTTATTTTTCTCAGGCCTTCGATAAACTAAGCCATCAGTACTTATTCACAGTTCTTGAGAAGCTTCATTTCGGACCAGTTTTTTAAATATGGTTAAGACGTTATACTCAAAGCGTACTGCCCAACTTAAACTGAACGGAGCCTTAACGCGGGTCTTTCCAATTTACCTGGGGCTTATTCAGGGCTGTCCCTTGTCCCCCATGCTTTACAGCATTGCCGTTATACGGGTTCTGCATAAGATCTGGAATGAAATGACGGGATTGTGTCTCCCTCCAGCTACTATTAAAGTTCAGAGTTTCATAGATGATATTTGCTTTTTCTTTCGCTCCCAGCGCGATTTAGATACTATCCTTACTAATCTCCAGGTATTTAGTCAACTGTCTAGTGCGGAATTACATCCCACGAAAACCAAATTACTTGTTTTGAATGATACGTCTTCTTGCCCTTTTGTCTCCCCCTTCCCAGTCGTTAACACTCATAAAATTCTCGGCACTACTTGGCATACCACTATAAAAGCATCTATTCAGGCAACATATGGAGTGGCTGTTCCTAAGGTCATTAACTTGCTTTATAAAAACAAAGCTCGCAATCTTACATTACATGAGCGAGCGAATGCAGATTTTTCAGCTTTCTGTCTCAGACGCTAACACAATTAACAAATATCTTTTTGCCTTTTTGTGGTATCAATCGACACTGCGAGTACATCGTCGAACTGTGTGTACGATCAAGCAAGTAGGAGGGTTAGGTATTAAAGACGTGGCTCTTCAAGGCCGTTGTCTACAACTACAACGCACGTGTCAGCTGTTAACTTCCCTTTCTGAGTCTTTCTCCGCGTGTCATATTATGCATTGCCTTCGGCACGTGACTCTCAGTTCACCTGTTTCTATTCTGAACTGGTCCCAACCTTACCATTACCTGCGCGCCGTCATTCTAGACATTTCGTATGCTCTTATCAGTCACACACCTATTGAAGATATGACTGTGAAGAAATTGTACACTTATTATGCAAATTATCTCTATACCCCCTAAATGTGTTACTCGCCATCCCAATTGTTCTTGGGCACAAATTTGGCACACTATTAATTCCTCTTTTCTACCCTCTGGAATGAGAGAGTTATGGTATAGGTTAGTGCATAATGTATTTCTTACTAACCATCGAGCATGGCAACTCATTTTTCGACGAGATGCTCAATGTATCCGATGTGGACAAGCTGACACACTCATCCATCGCTTGCAAACATGTCCATCCATCCAGCATTTGTGGCGTAGCTATGCACATATTATAGCACGAATACTTCGTGTTGATCAACGGATTATTAATAGTGAGCCGTTTTTTCTTTTGCCTGATTTCAAATACTTCCCACATCCAAAACACAATATCATAGTGTGGTTAACTATTCACACAGCGGCTATCATACTTACCGAAAATGAGCTGGTGACAAAAGCCATGTACATTTTTAGACTACAGTGCTCTTTAAAAACAATGCCTTCCGATCTACGCTTGCGTCATTTTGCTCACTACTCGACTGCTGTTTACTATTTTTTTCTTTCGTGTGTGTGTTTGTGTGTATACTTCATGTGATTGATTTTCAATTGTATTGCAGTGGTATCCTTTTTTGTAATTTGTGATTACTGTTTTATTCTTATTATATATACATATATGTAATGTAATTTCTCGCAATAAAACTGTCAAAAAAAAGTGGATAGAGTGGCGGAATGCTATTTCTTATACTGTTTTGACACCAGGTCGAATCCATCCCATGTCATCCATTTCACTTTTTTTTTTACAAAATTCTATAGAAAGTGTATAATTTTTATGTTAATAGGAACCGAAACAATATGATAAATAACTTTTTGTTTCCTCTAATAACGTATTTATTCAGAATTAGTGTACTATTAGCCCCACAACGGTTGGGCGGAAAAAAAGTTTCATAAACGGTCGAGCTGTGTCTGAGAGACCCAAGAAAATAAAACTGCATAATTAATTTGTAATCAATATTTTTTAAAATAGAAACATACTTTTATGTAATTTCAAGTCTTTCTAAAGCACAAAGAAGCATTTCAGCTCAAAAGTGGTGTCTTCGCTTATTTTTGGAAACATATTTCTAATTTTTTACACATGTTTGTTAGTAAATTATATGAGGTTTTTTTAGCAAATGATATAAAAGGGAATACTTGCTTACATGTTCCTATAGATAAATAATATTATAAAGGAAACTTGTTTCCCCCAATGAAAACATAACCTAAGTCACCGCCTATGATGAAATGTATTGAATGTCAGAGTGTAAAGCTTTTTTTTTTTAGTTTTCATTGTTGGCAGTTTGCTATCTAATGGCGGAATAGGTGGAGTTTTTTCAGCAGCGGCAGTAGATAAAACTTTTTCACTCTTATCCTCTTCTTCACAACACTCACTCTTACTATCATGGTCACTAAATAATTCATAATCAAGATTTGCATCGGAATCATCCACCTCATTTTCATCATCATATAAAATTCTATGGAATTTACTCGCACAAACTGTTTCTCCTTCGATTGTTCTAAAGTTGTTCAAATGCCAACTGAAATGTTGTTCGTACATACACACTCAAAAAATGTCGAATAGGCAGTCTTAATAAAAACGTAAAATTCCTACAAGATTCTTAACACTGGCAAAAAAAAAATCGTGAACTGTCCGGCTGGTACTGACAGACCCACGCGAGGTTTAGGGCACTATTGAAAGCAAACTAACAATAAATCAAACTGGTTTGCACCACTAGCGTCTTTTATCGGTCGTTTTAGGAAGGCATAGGAAGTTACAACTCAAACCACTATCTTTAAGTGGAAATTTTTATTTAAAATATAAGTAGATGGGTCTCACAGCTCCAGCTCCTACTGTTCAAGGGTTAGTAAAAGCTATTGTTTACACTGTATGGTATGGTATCCCTATTCCTTTCCTTTCTGTTTTCCACAGCAGAAGAATCTTCAACTCGCTTCGAGTGTGTCTGCGAGTCAGGAACAGAAAACAAATAAAAAGAACATGCGCCACTTCAGGCTGACAGTCGCACCAAATGAAGTACAATAGCTCGTTGTCATAAAAAGAAGGTGATGTGAAACTATTGGTGTAGTGTTTGTGAGTGTGTGTGTGTGTGTGTGTGTGTGTGTGTGTGTGTGTGTGTGTGTGTGTGTGTGTGTGTGTGTGTGTGTGCAGGCCAAGTCTACCATGAAGATTTTACGGTGCAAGTAAAAATTTAGGGGGCGGCGCACCCTTGCCCCCCATGGATACAGGGCTGTGTGTGTGTGTTTCCTCTTAGAGTATTGACTCTCTCTGTCTCTCCATTTCCAAAATATGCCCTGGATACTAACTCTAATTATACCTTTTTCCGAATTATACAGTAACGTGAAAAACTGATAAAATGATGTAACAGCCACAAGTTTTTTTCTAGCGTGACAGCACATTAAACATAACAAATTGAATTTTAGGGATTTCAAATTATCAGTTTACGTGTCAGTGTAGACCTATTCGTTTTCACATTCGAGCGACGAAAGAAGAAAGTGTGGTGATAGTTATAAAAATCGAATACGAGATTTCAATGGATTGAAGTTGCATGGTCCCTACATATCGAAAAAATGATTTTTCGATGTCTGCCAATCTATTCGTCTGTCGGTTCGTCACGCTTTTACATGTACTCAACTAGTGGCCACACTGTTCAATGTATCTGAATCGAATTCTAGACATAACGTTTTAACAACATACTATCGTTTCGAATTTTATATCCTTCGCAACCTTAAATTAAGGGTAGCTTACTAAAAGATGAAAATTTAAAATAATTAAATTTTCTAAAAAATAAGCAGCTTTGACGATTTTATTTATTTTTTTATAAATATACATTTTATTAACAACTCTCCACCGAAGCATCAATCATTTTTCTGAAAATATATATATGTTGTAATTTACTCTGTGGTATGCGTTCTTTTTGTACAATTTTCTCAACCACATTTCATAAATAAACGTATCATTAATAACCTAAGAATATTACAACTCGTTTGTCATGTAAATATGCACAAGGAGTAGTTTTCCCCCAATGATTTTACCATTAACGCCTCGTAAAGAAATGTGTCATTAATAAACTAACATACGGCATAAATCGTTTACCCCGATAACATACAGGAGACGTTTTCTCATGGGTTGAATTGTTTCACACTTTTCTCAGTGATATCTGAGAAAAAATTGTAATTTCAGTAAAAACATTTTTATATAGTAATCTTACAATATGGTATAAATCGCTTGTTCTGAAAAGAAAAATCGAAAAAAGATAGTTTACTTTGACGTTGAAATTTTTCCTGACAATTTGTTTAAACATTACTCGATGTACTTGGTCCGGATTATAAATAATTTACAATATGGCATAAATCGTTTATCCCCAAAATTATAGCTAGATTAATTTACCTTTGGGGGAAAGTTTTTCCAAGATGGCCTTCCCAAAAAACACTCAGGGGATGTTTGTTGTTCATATTTCATAAATAAATGTTACATAAATAACCTAGCTCGGTATAATTCCCTCATCCTGAAAATTTAGAAGTCGTATATTACTTTTGACAGTAAGTTTTACCCTGCGATTTTTTCAAGAACGACTCAGGTGATTGTGTTCGTATTTCATAAACAAATGTTTTATGAAAACACTAACAATACAACAACACTACTAGCTCGTATGTCTTGAAAAGATCCACAAGGGATAATTTTATATTGTTGGGGTGACGTTTTAATGATTTTCTCAGGAATTACTCAGACGCTTTTGCTTATAGTTCACATACAATTATATTTTTAATAATTCTAGTATATTACTTAAGTTATTTCTAACGGAAATATGACTAATCGGTAGTTTACGTTTGGGCCTAATGTTTCTTATAACAAAGTTTTACAAATAAATTACTAGCAATTTCCAAAATAAATGTTTCAATAATAGTTGCAGCCGAACATGAGTCAGTGTAAGAAATTCGAGCGAGAAAGTACAGTGCGTTTGCTCCGTACCCTTTCATAAATATATTTTTTAAATGTTACACCTAATCACAATTTTCCGAAGAAAATCGAAAATTCTTTTGAAATATGCTTTGTTGTAGTCAAATGGTTCAAGTGCATTGGTTCTGGATTTGATTTCCAGTGAGAGCTAGTGTGATGTGACACGTCGATGCAAAGATAAAAGTGTTTAAATAAGCCTAACCAAACTAATCAATAATATAAAGAAATAATACAATGTTACGAAATTATCGAAGAAACGTTGTTAATATTAGGTAGGTGCGACTAAAATGTCCAAACGATGATTGTCAATTCCAAAGGTAAAAAAAGTGAAAAATACAACGCCATGTTAACCGGTGGTCTCTAGATTAAGCTATCCTACGAAGAAGTGATTGAGATACCAAACAATGTTTTAATTGCTGGGAGACATGTCAAAAGAATACAGAGAGTGAGAGAAAGTTTAATACTGCACATCATGGATAATTTGCACCTTCGTTTCAAGGTGAGTATTGAAGTCCATAGGCCTACATACGTTAATATTGAAATGAACATTGCAACACAATACCTGTTTAATATTGATAGAGGCTTGCTGACAGGTTTGCAGAGTACTTGATGGGGTTTGATATTGAAAAGAAAACGATTCTTGTGAACTACGGAGCCTTCCCAACTGTACATTCTAAGTTAAATTCATGCTTAATTAAAACTATATTTGTTTAAATTTAAAACTTTTAACCCTTATCACCTGGGCATCACGGGCAGCAATCCGCCCGTAATTCTTTGTTTCCGCCCAGCGGGAGCTCATGTAGTTCGGATTCAACGTTAGTCAGTAGGGCCACGTCTCATATAGCATCGCTGCTGAAAGAGCCGATAAACTCAAAATCACATCACACTTCTTTGTTTTCACCCATAAGTGTCTTTTTTCTTGAGCTTCTTCGTGGCTAAGCGGTTAGCGTATGTGCCTTTGGCGTGGAAGACACGGCGAGAGCTCACGTGGTTCGGAGTCCACGTTAATCAGTAGGTCGATCCAAGGTGTTATTTTTGGAAGAAATCGGATAATTTGTGTCCGACTGCCACTTCTTTTACATCACCATATAATATACAACGCGTTCACCTCAGAAAAAAATATACATTTACCGTGATATGAGTCTCATCTCCCTCTCTTCAGAATAAGCCTCAAATCTGCCCGCCTCCCAATGTTGAAGACAATTCTACCCATTGATCCTCCACAATGTTGTTTTTCCAACATAAAAATATTTCGAACATCTCTTAAAAAAAAATTGGGAACGGTCATACTGTCCCCCAAATGTTGAAGGCAGATTTGCGCCGCTGGTTTGAAGCTCCTCGACCCTAATTTTTCTGTTTTTTTTTTTTTTTTTTTTTTTTTTTTTTACATCCTGAAACATTGAAATGTGTTTTACCAGCACGAATACACGAATATAAATTGCTCATAGATACGTCGAAAACGAATACATTAATGTCAAGTAAGTTAACGCGACAAGTAAAGTTCGATGTAACTGTTCTGGCCCCAGAAAGTACTGACTGTTGTGAGGAGCGAGTAAGGCGTCACGTTTAGAGGGCTGTAAACAATTGAAAATAAAAGCTTCTACGAAGTAAAATCCCAAATTGAATTGAAATAGACCTTCCTGAACGTGTTCAAGATTTCAATACCGACTCACTAAGACTTTTGTTTAAAACGATAGTATTCCGTACAAACTACCTTACTTTTTAAAACCACGAGCCAAGTCAGATAGGCATGTGTACTGCGACACTAGAGTTAATAATAGCACACGACAATTATAATAGTAAAGACAGTCTTAAGACATGTTTAAACTGGCGGAGTGATTTTGCCTAACTTTCACTAATCGTTCCCAAGTCCTAACACACTTATATTAGATATGATAATAGCCCTATAAGAATGTTTTTGACAGGGAAGTGTAGTACAAAATGGAACTTGGCGTATTTCAATTACGACTATATTTACTATTATGATTCGACGCTAGTAATAGCGATGCTATGGGTATCTCCAGAGACAATAACAAAAGCGTGGTGAAAGAAAATCACGTCACCGTCGCGTCGCCAGGTCGTTTAGTGGATTAAAAAAATAAAACTACGCAAAGGGTACTAAAAGGGATAGGGAAATATGCTTCTTATTTGACCACTGAAAAAGTAATTAAATAATGGTATAAGTTGTGAGAGTAATTTTCTGCTTAGTGTTCAGCGACACTTTTTAATCTGTATACTGTTTCAAGTATTTTTATCTGTCTGATGAGTTAGCCATGTAGGTATGACGCTCGACTTCTAACTGGGTAATCCATGTTCAAATCTCCCCACAGCTAACTTTTTTTCCAATACCGAAATCAACACTATGTGTTGTGTTGATTTAACACAAAAGAAGGTAGTCACGTTGGGTCACCGCATTGTGTTGAACATGGACGTAGTTAGGAAATGACTGGTGGGGGGCAGACCTTTTGGTCGGTTTCGGATCTGTTGAAATCTTCATAGACGAGTGTGGAACTAATATGAAAAACTCAGTTTTTGTCCAAACGTTAGAGGGGTAATGCCGTCCATGCCCTCCATAGCTCCACTCATGGTCTGAAATCAACATAGCTATTCTTTTACTGTGCAGAACATGCCTTGTAAACAGTAAGGTTAAGGACACATACGAAAGGCAGGGGTTTGAATTCACAAATCCGTCAAGAAATTTCATTCCCTCAGTCAAAATTTAATGTGTCGTAAGGCACCTCTACTATTGACAATAAAATGCAATGGAACCAAAAGTAAAATTTCAATTATAAATGCCGGACTCAAATTACTACAGTAAATTAAGTAGTATATAATAAAAACAGCCGAAAAATTAAATATGAAGAAATAATTTAGTAAAAACAAGCTAACAGACTATCACACTTAACTTTAGTTTCTTTTTTTTAAAAAAAAGGCAGAACAAACGTAACGGTTTCAAGGTTCTAACATCTTAATGTGTAATCCGAGTAACATCGAAATTGTTACGTTTGTTGTTGTGTGTGTTTTAAATTCAAAAACTGTGTTTGCAATTTCGAGACACGAGACGAGACGAGACCTTTTACGACACATCTCGTCTGGTATCGTGTCCCGTCTCGAAAACGAGACGAGACAATAGCCTGTCTCGTCTAGAGTCTTGTCCCAAAGAGTTCTGTCTCGTCTAGTGGCAACACTAGAAATAGACAATTTGAATCACTTCTGGCTTGAATATGGAGTTAACGGATGAGATGGAATCTATTCTTTGGATGCAGAATCAAAAAACACCGTTTACCGGGATATGTAAAAATAATAGAAAATGACCGATCCCTTTCGTTTCGTTGTTCAGTTTGTTTACATAGATATTTTATCTGACCCAAGCAAAAATTGGGTATTTCAGCTTACTATTAATAAATGCAAGAAATAAATGATTAATAATATACAGGGTGTCCCAAAAATAAGTATACAGTACCGTACTGATCAGCTCATTGCATTTTATATTATTTTTTATTTTTATCTATCAGGTAGACTTAGTTTCTTTATTATTTGTTCTTAATACGTGTGTGCTTACACCCTAAGCTCAAAAGAAACGAAGGAAATAAACTCATAAACCAGAATGTTATAGTTGATCAATGTAGAGCTGTATGGCTACTTTTGGACTACGTGAACAGATATGAGTGTATTTTCAAAGTAAGAAACGAAAGTGTAAGCATATATAAGTTTATTTCACTTTATATAATCTATCCTAAACCATGGTCACTAATCTAAGATAATGTAGGGAAAAGAGCAAGAAAGTAATAAATAATAATAAATATGAGCATATAAAAATATATTTTGAAAGAAAAAAGGTTCCATGGCAGAACTTGTTTACTCCAGATTTCGAAGCGTTAATCGGAGTTGGAGTGGGTAAAATGGGTCTAGCTTTCTGAGTGGGTCGTGGCATACTAGCATGTGAACCACTGCAACCCACCACCCACCATGACCCACTCTGAACCTTTGTGACCAACTCCGAGCCACCAAAACCCATCTTCATCAACTCTGACACATGATCCACGCTCTATTCAAAAGTAAATAAAGTTTACAATTGTAATAAAACAAGGCTGTGAAATTACCACTAACCGGAGTTTGAATTTCTGCGGTTTAACACTCAAGCACCGCTCTGTTACAATACCGGTGGATCTGATCTTTGCGATATACAAAGATAAAGTGTTTGTAATGGGCTAAATTGCGATGAATTTATATTTAATTATCATATATAATTATTTCTTTGATGACTAAGAGATATTTTTGGTGGAAAATAGGATGAAATTTGAAAGTCTGAAATCAAGGTAAAGTAGACGAAAGAAAAGTCTAAAATTGGTCATATAATTAAGCATCCGTGCAAATTTAAAATTCCTATGTAATTAAGCTTAGAGTACAAATTTTAAGTTCATTTTTCTCACAACTTTATGACGTGATACCCTTACGCTGTGAACGCTTCATACGTAAACACAAGTTTCAGCAATTATTATAATAAAAAAGCAGTAGATGTATAATGGGTAAAACTGTAGTTTTTGTTTCTCAATAATTGCTTTCCATTTTGTTTCTGAACTAATATCGATGGTTTTCAGATATTGTTAGAAATCAACCCTATGTATAGAAAATGCTCCCTCCCAATAAAAGAGTTTTACAAATGATATTGAGATCACGGCCTAATTATGTATATGCAAAATGTCGCTTCAGTTGACTTTGCAATATGATCATGATGATCACGCACACAAAGTTATAATCAATTTTTTATATGATAATTCATACATTATAAATGATTCATATTTTTTTCCAGTAGTTATCTTCTCTAAAAACTCACAGTATGTGCTTGAGAACTCAAGAAGTAAACCCTATTCCAATTACTACTATTACAGATATGGTCCATTGCCTAAAGTTCTGCAAGAGTGCCTGAAGTTCTTTCTTCAATAGAAACAAATGGAAAAACAGGAAAAAATGAGACCTTGAAAGTAAAAGGTAGACAGATTCACTAGTGCTCAGAAGATGCTGTCTACAATGCACTGTGCAGAATGGATTGGTGGGTCAGAGTGGGTCAGTGTAGGTCAGAATGATATGTTGGGACAGAGTAAGTCAAAGTGGGTTGTGTGTCGCAGTGAGTCACATCCTATTGACCCACGACCCATTTAAAAATCTTGACCCAATTGACCTACTGACTCACTCCATCTCTGGACTGCATACACGTATAAAGCAGTCATATATTTATCTTCACCTTCCTGACTTTACTTAACCTCCACTAATTTAAGTTAATTTACAAAACAATGCAATAAAACAATTATTACTGCCGAGTCCAAACATATAGGAATGTATTTTGAGGGAAAGAAAACTCAAAGTGAACCAGCCGAAATTTGAACCCGCGTTGCTCCACTCGAGAAGCAAACATTCTAAAGACCTAGCCACGGCAGAACCTGCAACCTTTGTCTTTGAAGCTTTATTTGTATTGCGTGTGCTACGTAACAATGCTACGAGATGTCATTACTGTTGCGACGACCTCCTTCAAGACCCATTTCGTAAATTTACGAAATAATTTATTAATCCTTAATCAATAATATATATATCCTCACGGCATTGTCAAGGTTCTATATTTGTATTTAACATTTGTATTTAACTTCTGCATATCAAGGTCAAAAAGTGGGAGAAAAAGGGATCTGTAGAATGTAAAGAGGGTGCAACAGTGACTGATACTTGTAAGAAAGATATTCATTTGTAGTTCGTGCACATTCCGCCTGTAGCCTGTTTTCTTTTTCCTCCTTTGTCATTTGTGATACGCCAGACATGTTTTTGGTTGTTGCACGTGCTGAACGGTTCCTGCGGAGCGAAGTGTTTAAGAGGTTGACTACGTATTCTTGTTTACGATAGAAATATGATAAGTACTTTGAATTAATATACGGTTTTAAATTGTTTAACTGTTGAAAAAAAAAAGAAAGTAAAGCTGTAAATGTATCTTAGTCGAAGACGTAGCTACTGACAGTGTGGATTACAGATTTTCTAGTGGAAGAATTTCAATACATTAGAGGTGAAAAGCAGTACTGCAAAAATACATGTAACTCATATTGAGCACGATAGGAGGCAATGTTAATTTAAGATTCTGCAGGGCGGGGGAGTTGAATAAACGATGATTGAATATAGTACTGTGAAAATTCTGGTAAGTAAGATTGAGCACGCTCGGGAAATGCCCTGGAGAAAATTTCGAAGCTCTAGGGCCAAGAGCCACCTCTATAATCATCACTGACTGCTATTTCAATAATATGTTTCATGGTCTTAGGTCCATATTCCCATTCTTTCCCTCTCACTCCAACTGGATACTTGATACTTTTTCTATTCCAAATTTTTGTGTTAGTTTTCTGCCGAAACCTTGAGTTTTGTACTCCCATCGGTTTCGTGTTAGTTAATTATTTAAGTTTAGGATTCCCTTTCTGCATCGAGATTATATGAGATGTAGACCCAAAGATTATGATGAAATTCGATTACACTAATCATCTAAATTTTGTAAGAGACTCCCACTGGGAATCGAACGTGTGACTACGTGCACTAAAGACGGGCGTACTAGCTACTAGAACAACGGAAAGGGCATCACCATTTTTGAGTCTCTTCATAATTAAGTTGTGTTTACATCTTACAAGTTTTGTGTTCTTCCAATATAAGAAACAAACATAAATTAAAATTATAAGAAAATCTTAACAAAATCTTTATAAACGTTTAAGAATATGTTGAAAAGGCCAGAAATCTCTCACTCTTTCTCCCTCCCATGTCGTGGTGCTATTTAAAAAGTATATTTTAATAATAATAATAATAATAATAATAATAATAATAATAATAATAATAATAATAATAATAATAATAATAATAATAATAATAATAATAATAATAATAATAAAAAGAAGAAGAAGAAGAAGAAGACTCTACACTCTCACCTATAACTTTGGATGGCAAATAGTCTAGTTTTCCTTAATGCATAACTTTACATTAATTAAATTAAAAACTTGCTTTCTAGATTCTTTTTAAATTGTATCAAAAGTACCACTATTCGTCTTAGCACTAATGAGAACTATTGATTCGCCTTTAATATCCATCATTTTCGATTACTTTTATAATGTCACTCTTCCCGATTCTTCAGGGATGAACTTGAACGGCATGGAAACAGTCATTATCCATATCAGTGACTGACCCGCAAACTACGGATTCAACACGAATATCGACCATCACAATTACTCTTAAAATGTCAGCTCTCCCATCCCCACTCCTTAGGATGCTAGGGGTTTCTTACTCTCCCGAGTATTTCTTTCCAGATTGTAATATATATGTATCAAGTTTAGTTGGAACCAAGTGTTACATAATTATGTAGGAAAATGTTTTAAAATTAATAGAGGTGACTCTTGAACTGGAAGTGGCAGAAATGGATAACTTCCGGTTTAAGATTATTCACTGTAGAGCAAAAGACGTTACTAGAAAGCTAGAAGCTGTTTCTGAAAATCGATTAAGCGTCCTAAGAATGCATATTATCTCCGTTCCTAACCTACAACTAAAACAGGAAGTGGTAACGATTAACTATTTCCTGTTTTTACGTTGATTGCTATGGAAGAAAAACTGTAATAGATAACAAAACGCTGTTTTCCATAATTGATTAACCGTCCGTTCTCATATCCATCCTGTTCAGGATGGAGATAATAACTTACCTGTTCCCACAACGTTAAACTGATTCTATAAGACTGCTTCTCCCTATATTTTATAGTTTATGTAAATTAAATTGAACCCGGAAGTTATAGGTAATTTCTACACTTTCTTTTGACTAGGGTGTTAAGCACGAAGATGAAAGTTACTCCTGAAACGCTTTATCGATTGCCGAAAACTTATTCTTACCATATTTTTTCGTTTTCGCACTATCGTGATCAACGTTAGAATCAGAAGTTGTTCATTTTTCACCACTTTTGGTTTTACTAGAGAGTTAGTGTGAAGATGAAGATTGTCCTTGAAACGCTATATAGATCCCTGGAAAATGCTTTTTACTATCTAGTACCGTATTTCCTGTATAGTGATCAACGTTTAAAGCGGAAATGGCTCAATCCTGTTACTTTCAGAATTTACTAGCTTGTTAAATGTGACGAATGTTATCCTTGAAAAGTCTAATTGATGGCGGAAAACATCTTGCTATCTATTATCGTTTTTTCCCTATAGTAATGAATGCTAAAACCGGAAATGGTTTATTGCTACCATTTCCAGTTCTACTATAATGCTAAGAATAAAGGTGAGACATTCCATTGAAACGTATAATCGATTGCCGACAACTCCTTTTTACTATCCACTACTGGTTTTGTTTTATATTGATCAACGTTAAAACGTGAAATAACTCATTTCTAACACTTTGTTTGTCAAATCAACTCTATTAATAAACTCTCTCAATAAAATCACACTATCTACTTATTGCAAAAAAAAAAAAAATAGAAAATACGCATCCATTCAAATGGTATCGTTCGAAGTAACGGACGTACGCATATACGTACGTACTTATATTACGATATTACAAGTTCCACTGCGTAATCCTAATAATAATAAAATCTTAAAGAGGATCTTGTTATATTTTCTGTAGTGGTTTGGGAACCAGAAGTTCTAGTATATTTATTGCACTTCCGATTTGAATAGAGGGATTACTGCCTAGATGTAATGTACACTTAGAACACTTAATGAATTACCTGAAAAACCCTTCTCGCTATCCATTCTATAACGCTAGATGTTATAACCGGAAGCGATTGACTTCTACCACTTCAAGTTTTAGTAGAAAGATTAGAGCCGAGATAGAACATATTCTTGGGACACTTAATTTATTTCAGAAAACCTCTTCTCGCTATTTACTATTGTTTTAATTTGTTGTAATCAGCACTAAAATGGAAAGTAGTTGAGTTTTGCTATTTCCGGCTTGTTTAGAAGTTTAAGAGAGAAGACAATATTTATTACCACAACGCTATATTAATTAATAAAACAGCTTCTTCCTATCCCACTATGTAGATTAATTTGAAGCCAGAAGTCATAGTTAGGCTAATTTCTATCTCTTCCTGTTTTACCAGGATGTTAAGGATGAAGCTGAAAGTTATCCTTGATACCGTTTATCGATTGTCGAAAACTGCTTCTTACTCTTTATTACCATTTCCGCTCTATAGTGATGAACGTTAAAATCGGAAATGATCCATTTCTACCACTTCCAGTTGGCGAATCACCTCCATTAATGAACTTCCTCGAGAGAAATCACTCTACTTATTTATATCAAAAAGCACAATTTAAAAAAAATGCATTCGTCCAAAGTTATCGTGTGAAGTAACGGTCGCACGTATGTAAGTACTAATATCGATAAGTTCCATTATGCGATCCCAATTAATACTTCATATACCCCCGCCACACACTATCACATGTACACACGGAAGTATACCTTATGCCGGAAATACTGAATGCAGCATTACTTGACAATCAATTAAAAAAAGAAGAAAAAAGAAGTAAACGAATCTTTCAAAAATTGGTATCATTGCTGCGTGTAACACCTAAAATTATTCCATATTGATTGATTCGTAATATGATGTATCCTCGTCGCCAAAAGTGCCTTTACATCGCCGTGACGGGTATGTGACTGCGCAGTACTCTAAGGAAGGGATGGTTGCATAAGAATTTGTGATTAATTTTGAAGAGTTTTTATTTTGACTAGGGAAATAACGTAGGTATAGAGAGTAAAGGCACAGATTTCAAGCATCAGTGCACTGTCATCTCTGTTTTTCAATTTATTGCCTTATATGTTAAGTTAAAAATCACATCTGTCACTTATGGCGTAGATCATCTTACTTTTTAAAATTGCCACTTTAGCTTATTTGTCCAAACACTAATCTCCAGACATGATGTAGAGAGAAGAGAAAGAAAAAGATACAACATCTGTAAGATTTATGTAATTCACTAAGGAACTATAGGGACTGACTGAGCTAATTACTGCTACTAGCGCTTTTCACTCTTCAGGAATTTACTACGGTATGTTTCCTAAGTCCTAAATCTGTGCATGAATTATATCATTCGCCTCACTGTAATTATTTGGGAATGGAAACTGATTACGCTGAACGTGAATATGTTTCGCTGTCGTAAAGCAAGGACCGTAATAAATGTAAATAAAGTTCTCATTATTATATAAAACACAGAAGTATTTATTTCGTGTATAAAACAATATAATACAGTAACTAAGCAACATCATAATCACTAACGCCCGCAGATTTTTTCCAACGGGGGGAATACCCATATAGAAAAATCTTTGAGTTTTACGTCCCACGTTTTTGCCGGTTAGGCTAAGGGAGACGGTGATGATGAGTAATGAGTGAAATGGTGGAATGAAGAAACTGGGAGGAAACGGGAGAACCCCGAGAAAACCCACGCACACGGTGTTTGTCTAAAACAAAGTTCAATTGGCGTGGGCTGGGGTCGAACCCGGGACCCCAAGCAGCAGAGATGAACGCCGTACCACTGAGCCACCGTCTCCCCTGAGTCCAACGGCCACGCATCAAAAGTGTCCGAGTCAAAAGGTTTCCGCAACAAAAGGATGCGAGTCAAAAGCCCCGAATCGAATCGCAACTCACCAAAAGGGTCCGGATCAAAAGGAGACGAATCAAAAAGCCCCTCATAAATATAGCCCGGGTCAAAAGGGTCCCACGACAAAATGACCCAAGTGAAAAGGCCATGCGTCAAACAGGCCCAGGAGAAAAAAGGGCCCGAATCAAACGGCCCCGGATTAAAAGGGCCCGAATCGAAAGGACCCGAATCAAAACGCCCCTCATAAATAGAACCCGGTCAAACGGGTCCCACGACAAAATGACCCAAGTCAAACGGGCCCAGGATAAAAAGGGTCATGCTACAAAAGTTCCCAAGTCAAACGGGCTCGAGTCAAAAGGCCCCTCATAAAAAAAGCCCGGGTGAAAAGGGTTCCACGACAAAATGACCCAAGTCAAAAGGCCCTGCGTCAAACGAACCCGGATGAAAACCCACGCAACGGTGTTTGTCCACAACAAAGTTCAATTGGCGTGGGCTGGGATCGAACCCGGGATTCCAAGCAGCAGAGGTGAACGCTCTACCACTGAACCACCGCAGCAGCTGAGTCAAACGGCACCGCGTCAAAGAGCCAGGGTCAAATGGTCTCCGCAACAAAAGGGCGCGAGTGAAGTCCCGAATCAAAACGCCCCTCATCAAACGGTCCCTGGTCAAAAGGAACCGAATCAATATGCCCCTCATAAAAGAGCCCAGGTTAAAGGGTCCCTCGATAAAATGACCCAAGTCAAAAGGCCCTGCGTCAAACGGGTCCAGGAGAAAAAGGGGCTCCCTGCAAAAGGGCCCGAGTCAAACGGCCCCGGATAAAAAGATTCCGAATCGAAAGGAGCCGAATCAAAACGCCCCTCATAAATAGAGCCCGGTCAAACGGGTCCCACGACAAAATGACCTAAGTCAAACGGACCCAGGATAAAAAGGGTCCCGCTACAAAATGTCCCGAGTCAAACGGGACCGAGTCAAATGGCCCCTCATAAAAAGAGCCCTGGTCAAAAGGGTTCCACGACAAAATGACCCAAGTCAAAAGGCCCTGCGTCAAATGAGCCCGGGTGAAAACCCACGAAACGGTGTTTGTCCACCACAAAATTCATTTGGCGTGGGCTGGGATCGAACCCGGGATCCCAAGCAGCAGAGGTGAACGCTCTACAACTGAGCCATCGCGGCCCCTGAGTCAAACGGCCCCGCGTCAAAGAGCCCGGGTCAAATGGTCTCCGCAACAAAAGGGCGCGAATGAAGTCCCGAATCAAAACGCCCCTCATCAAACGGGCCTTGGTCAAAAGGAGCCGAATCAAAATGCCCCTCATAAAAAGAACCCGGGTTAAAGGGTTCCTCGATAAAATCACCCAAGTTAAAAGGCCCTGCGTCAAACGGGCCCAGGAGAAAAAGAGGCCCGCTGCAAAAGGGCCCGATTCAACCGGCCCCGGATTAAAAGGGCTCGAATAGAAATGACCCGAATGAAAACGCCCCTCATAAATAGAGCCTGGTCAAACGGGTTCCACGACAAAATGACCCAAGTCAAAAGGCCCTGCGTCAAACGACCCCGGATGAAAACCCACGAAACGGTGTTTGTCCACCAGAAAGTTAAATTGGTGTGGGCTGGGATCGAATCCGGGATCCCAAGCAGCAGAGGTGAACGGTCTACCACTGGGCCACCGCGACCCCTGAGTCAAACGGCCCAGGGCGCGAGTCCAACAAAAGGGCGCGAGTCCAAAAGGGCGAAGTCCCGAATCAAAACGCCCTTCATCAAACTGGCCCTGGTCAAAATTGGCCGAATCACAATACCCCTCATAAAAATAGCCCGGGTTAAAGGGTCCCTCGACAAAATGACCCAAGTCAAAAGGCCGTGCGTCAAACGGGCCCAGGTGAAAAACGGGCTCGCTTTAAAAGGGCCCGAGTCAAACAGCCCCAGGTTAAAAGGGCCCAAATCGAAAGGGGCCCAATCAAAACGCACCTCATAAATAGAGCCCGGCCAAACGGGTCCCTCGACAAAATGACTCCAGTCAAAAGGACCTGCGTCAAACGGGCCTTTGTCAAAAATGGGCCCACTAAAAAGGGCCTAAGTCAAACGGTCCCGCGTCAAGAGGACACGGGTCAAAATGTCTCCACAACAAAAGGGCCCGAGTCAAAAGGCCCGAATTAAAACGCCTCTCATTAAAAGGGCCCCGGTCAAATGATCTCCGCAACAAAAGGGCCGGAGAATAGTTTGTTAACGCAAAAATTTGTGATTTATGTAGCGATAATAAACATAACAATTATAATGACTGTCTGCATTTTTGCATTACGTTACTATACTCATAAGGAAGGGTCACGCAGTGGCTCCACTGAGATCCGAACGAGACAATTGTGTTGGCATTTGATATGTGATAATTAGACGAATCCCAAAGTTATACGTGCCACCGGGCGGAATATCGTGAGTATCATATTTTGTAATATAAAAGCTACAAAGCTGGCAGAATAGTTTGAACCGAGACATTTGTTCGGAAACAGTTTGGTAAATGGAAAACTCGGACAATACGTGTCCCATCATTTTCAACGACAAACATTTTTGGGGTAAAAACGTTGTCCCAGGGTCCCCCGCAGGGTCCCAGACGGGGTCCAACTCAAAATTTTCAAATAGCAAGGGGGGTTAAGTGGCACATCATTTGAAAGCTGTTGTAAAATGAAAGAAAATGCAGCAAGTCTCGACTCTCTGGAGCTGGTGTGAGCTGGCAAGTGGTGTGAGCTGGATATGCGTTCGATACATAGTGCGGCATTTTGAACTCAGGATGTTGCGTTTTTGAACATTTTGCATATTTTAGTCACTTACTAATCAACATTAATGCCAAATTTGTTTTCGTAGCTTTAGCAGTTTGATACGTTTCTCCTTTAGATATAGGTTTGAAGCGGTCCTCTTGGATTCAAGGTGACAATAGATTTTCAATTAAGCTTTTGTTTACATTTTGACCCACCGCAATTTTGGACAGGGTTGTCGTAGGAAGTCGAGATGCGCTCCGTCTTCTTTCACTTAACAACAGCTTTCAAACGATGTCCTACCTCTCTTGCCATTTGAAACTTTTTAGTTGGACCCCACCTGGGACCATGTGGGGACCCTGGGACAAGACGTTTTCACTTTAATCGTTGTACTTTGAAAATAATGCCACACATCCTTTCCTGTTTTCACATTTGTCTTACTGTTTCCGATTTATAGGGGTGACCATGGACTTTTCAATTAAGTTTTCGTTTACACTTTGACACATCGCCATTTTGCACAGGGTTGTTGTAGAGAGTCGAGACTTGCTGCATTTTCTTTCATTTTACAACAGCTTCCAAATGATTTGCCACTTAACCCCCTTGCCATTTGAAAATTTTGAGTTGGACCCCGTCTGGGACCCTGCGGGGGACCCTGGGACAAAGTTTTTACCCCAAAAATGTTTGTCGTTGATAATGATGGGACACGTATTGTCCGAGTTTTCCATTTACCAAACTGTTTCCGAACAAATGTCTCGGTTCAAACTATTCTGCCAGCTTTGTAGCTTTTATATTACAAAATATGTTGTAACTCACGATATTCCGCTCGGTGGCACGTACATAGATGTTCATTTTACTTCGACCTCACTCACCCTCGCCCTCGCAGTAGCAGTTGGCCCTCACCCTCGCGAATGGAATTGTCCATCGCCCTCGTGCGCCCTCACCCTTGCTGTCGAAACTTGTCCTCGCCCTCGCGCACCCTCACCCTCGCTTGCGAAGCTTCTCCTCGCCCTCGCCCTTTTCGTCGAAGCTTTTCCTCGCCCTCGCGCACCCTCAACCTCGCCATCGAAGCTTGTCCTCGCCCTCGCGCACCCTTGCCCTCGCGATAGGAGTTGTCCATTATCCTCGCTCGCCCTCGCCTTCGTGCTCAAAACTTTTCCTCGCCCTCGCGCACCCTCGCCCTCATGTCATTGAGGGCAAGGGTAATTGAGGGTGAGGAGGCCTCGAGAGGGCCTCCTTCGTGAGGATCAGAGCGTCAATTATTCAACCTATTTGTTGAATTATTTCCTTATCGTCAGTGGCGGATCCAGGGGGGAGATTGGGGCAATCGCGCCCCCCAGAAGAGGAAACTTCTTTATTTTATATATAGAAATAAAACGCATCCCAGAGTTTGGAGCTCTTAAAAGTAGCTCTAAGTAGCAGTATTACAACCCACCACCCCCACCAGAAGTCCGTCCTGGATCCGCCCTTGCTTAACATACGTCCTAAAGAAAGGAAACTAAACATATCATCGTATAACTTACTGTGGAACACCTAAAATGGAACAACTGTTACAATGAAGATCTCGGTCGATAGTGACTTTTACATCATTTATCAACAGTCTGAAGAGTGTTTCTTCCAGACATGTTTTTTTGGGGGGTACTGTCCTCCGAAGCTCTGAGAGCCTCCCCCCGAAGGAGACCAAAATAATACGTCTATAATATAATAATGAATAGAATAGTACCTGCAGTGCCGCCCCGGGATACTAAGTGTGCCCCCCACCAGAACATTGTTTCTGAAAGAAACACTGCCTATGAAGGGCTTCTTTTTCTGCGAAATGTTATCTCAATTAGTTCCAAAGCGGCTGACTAATATATCGAGCCCTTGTAAGAAGAAATTAATATGAAAGCACACTCGGATAGGTTAATTTTTGAGCCACTTTTCGTGGCAATTAAAACGCAACTCCTGTAGCTTTCTTAGCTGTATGGAAAGACAACTAATATGTACTCACGGAACGGCAAATATTTTATGGCACCATTTTCATTCTATGAACCTTAATACATACAAAAATTTTATATTTCCAAATGAAACTATATAGCGACATTAATGGGTCATTTCAAAAGAGTGGGGGGGTAACTGTCCCCCTTTGTTCCCTAATCGCCGCCCATGCTATGATGTGTGGCACATTTGTGCGAAATTAATAATAATATGGTTAAACTCTTTACCCACAACAAAATCCTGCTCGTTTTGCTGAAGTGGCTTTTCCTAAGTTTAATATGTTTCATATATCCTACAGTTTTTTTGAGGCCTTTTTTTAAAAATTTGTCCAAATTTATATTTCTCCTTTTACCATACAATCGTTCAATACTTGCACTATAATATTTACAATCAGTATAGCATCCTGTAACGTATTTTATTCTTAATAAAAATCATTGAACAACACAACATACAAACCCTATCTCACTGGCTTGCACGCGAACCTTTGGTGCATGGGGTCCTGGGGACAATTCCGAGTGGGAGAACATTGAACGACAGTAGATCGAATTCCGCGTTAAACCTATAGGTCCACTTCTCATAGCCTCGCCGACGAAAGAGGACGCTAAACGGCAATCAGTCAACAGTTGCAAATTTCGGCTGCATAAACAACTTATGTCTTGTGGATCTTATTAAATTTATTTTGTTAAAGCAGCTCTTTTAACAAAATTTCAGTATTAATGTGTCAGATATTTCTATTTAAGGACAAGAAAAAACATATTATTTATTTTGTAACTAAGTGATAGCTCTACCCACATAGATTATAAAAGCAGAAACAATGAAAATCGATACAATAGTAACTGACATTATTTTAACAAATAACGATTCAGATAATAGTTTGGGCTGTCACAAAACTATGAAAAGTTAAAAATTCCGATTAATTGTAACAACTTCATCAGTGGTGGACTCTGGAGGAGGATGTATGCTATTAATCAGCCCATTTCATGGACATCCAAACTCACGAGCCCAACGTCGCTAGCTCGGCATTCGCGCTTGACCGTTCTCGGGTTCAATAATTAAGCGCTACCCCGAGCGCCAATGAAATAAGTCAGCGCGAGTCCAACTGAGGGAAGTGAGCCCGAGCACGATTCTTAAAGGAATAAATGAGCGAGAGCCCAGTTGAAAAAAATGAGCCCGAGTCTGAGAGAGTCCAGTGCAAAATGGCCATCTATGAACCAAAGTCCTTCCATCAAGTCTTTTTCCATCTGATTTACTGCATTCTGATGGTTCTATCATTGATTGTATTTTTTCAGATATCAGCACTCTTGTCATTTACAGCTGAATGACGTGAGTGACTGTCTGCCTGTCTACCAACACTCTTTAAACATGACAGTGTAGTAGACACTTCTTATCTAAAACGTCTCCAGCACAGGGAGGGCAACAATGAGGCACACTTAATGTAGCGCTATTTCTACCCGGAAACTTTCATGGGAAAAATCAAATATTATTCTTATTTGCATTATTATTTTTAATAACTATGTACGTACACACGAGAAATTATCTACTGCACTTAATTGAAAGCAACAATACGATTAATGTATAACCTTGCTATGACACTAACTTTTCATCTAGGGAACATGGCAGATGATATTTTAAATTTTGCATCTCTCCAAAAGAGGTCAAACAGCAAACTCCAAAACAGTTGCTTTTAAGGAAGCTTGTCCTCCTCCCTCGCGTGCCCTCGTTCTCCTGAAGGAAGTTGTCTCTAGCCATTGTGCACCTTCGCTCCCGCAGTAACACTTGGCCGTCACCCTCGTTCACCCTCGCCTCTTCGTCGAAGCTTTTCCTCGCCCTCGCGCACCCTCACCCTCACCATCGAAGCTTGTCCCTGTCCTCGCGCATCCTCACCCTCGCTGCCGAAACTTGTCCTCGCCCTCGCGCACCCTCGCCCTCTTTGTCGAAGCTTTTCCTCGCCCTCGCGCACCCTCACCCTCGCCATCGAAGCTTGTCCTCGCCCTCGCGCACCCTCGCCCTCTTCGTCGAAGCTTTTCCTCGCCCTCGCGCACCCTCACCCTCGCCATCGAAGTTTGTCTTCGCCCTCGCGCACCCTCGCCCTCGCTGCCGAAACTTGTCCTCGTCCTCGCACACCCTCGTCCTCTTCATCAAAGCTTTTCCTCGCCCTCGCGCACCCTCACCCTCGCCATCGAAGCTTGTACTCGCCCTCGCGCACCCTCGCCCTCGTGGCCAAAACTTGTCCTCGCCCTCGCGTCACTGTGGGCGAGGGAACTTGAGGGTGAGGATGCCCTCGAGAAGGCCACCCTCGCGAGGGTGAACATCTCTGGGCACGTATAACTTGGGAATTCATCTAGTTATAACATATCAAATGGAAACACGATTGTCTCGTTCGTATCTCAGCGGAGCTACTGCGTGACCGTTCTGAGAATTTTTGCGAAGACTGTTAAGGAATGACAAAATGTGTTGTAACTCACGATATTCCGCTCGGTGGCACGTATAACTTGGGAATTCATCTAGTTATAACATATCAAATGGAAACACAATTGTCTTGTTCGGATCTCAGCGGAGCTACTGCGTGACCGTTCTGAGAATTTTTGCGAAGACTGTTAAGGAATGACAACCAACGTCAGTAACAGAGGCGACTTTTGATGGAAGTTACAATTTTAAAAATTAACGTTTTACGAATGTAATTCACGAGAACTGTGCAAATGTATGGTGGAATTTCATTTACGGTGGAAAACATTAATGGTCTCAAAACAGAAACACAACCACTTTTTGTTCATTGCTATGCAAATTTTATTATTATTATTATTATTATTATTATTATTATTATTATTATTATTATTATTATTATTATTTCTATTATCATCATTAATAATAATAATAATATACAAGGTCAGTGGTAGCCCATGCTTTCAAACCAGTATATGCCCGCTGCTTGAAACTATTAACTCTATATTAACATCGGTCGTCTTTCGATCATTTTATGTTACTCCGTCCCATTCCCCAAGTAGTACAAGGGTGCCTTCTTAATCCTTGCCCCAAGGCAAGAAAAGCAAACACAACCAGGCTTAGAGAGGGAGTGACACACAACGCACACAGCTCGCTGTATAGCTGTAAGAGACCTATGGGTAATTAGTTGCCCTCTTGTTACAAGACTTTAGTCAGTACCTATGAAGGTCAGTTCCAGCAGCAACAACTGGTCCCTTCTGTTTACTTTTCACGAATATTTTTCACCTTCATGCGTACAGGTCACGTATTGCGTAGATTAAATGACATGTGTCAAGTATATATTCTCAAAAAGATATGAGTACTCAAAAGGCAGAAACATGTAGCTATTTTTGTTTTCCCCTTTTCTATTAGCCAGTGGAAGTGTGTATGGTTGTTTCACATCCCTCTTGTAGTTTGCTTACTATTCCTTCTTCTTGTTAGTTGAGCTTTTGGCTATGAATACCACCGCGACAAGACGTGGTTCTTATGATAGTGGCGTATTTTCGCCCCGAGAAATTACGGAAATAATAAATAATGTAAACTACGGTGCTTTTGAAACGGACGATGAACGTAGTTTGTAGGGATATTCTAGCATCAAGTTGTGACACACATGCCTCGCTGCTGAACGGGACGTTAAATCAGTGGCGGAGTAGACACACACATTATATATACAGGGTGGCCCATTTTAATCTTTCCACGGAAATATTTCGAAATCGTTTGAGCATAAATAAACTGAACAAAAACTCAAATAGGAAATACCATGGGGCAAATCGAACGGCGATGTCGCGATGCCCCCAGAGCCGCTTTTCAAGCGGGCCTGGGGCTAAATTAAAAATATTAAATGGAAACATGGGGCGAGTGAGACTTCATTCGATAGATCTTTAAAAACTAAGAAGCGATGTGGCAAAAGATTTTTCATATCGGTCACCGTGTTCAAAATGGCCGCCAAAATATGTTACCTGTATCACATAAACGTCCAGTAGCACTAATATGGAAACGGTTGAACATAAATCAACCAAACAAAAACTCAAATAGGAAAGTCGTGGGGCAAATCGAATAATGTTTTCGCGGTGCCTCCAGGGCCGCCTTTCATCTTAGCCCAGGCCCAACTTAAAAATTTTATATGAAAATATGGGTCATGTGATAACTCGTTCGATAGGTCTTCATATACTAAACAGCGTAGTGACAAAAGATTGTTCATATGGGCCACCGTTTTCAAAATGGCCGCCAAGACATCTTGCCTGTATCAGATAAAACGGCCAGTACCACTAATATGAAAACGGTTGAAGATAATGACGGATGAACAGAATAAAACTCCTATAGGAAATCACAGAGGGTATTTATCATTCCACGGCTCGAAAATGTTGCAACGGAGGAGTTGATTAGAGTAAAGGTGCCATAATGCAAAGGAGGAAATCTAATTCCTAGAAAACGGTCCAACGATAAGTAGGTGAAGAGGACGGGAAGGAACGGTAAAATTCCAAACGAGCACCTTAGTTTTTGCAAATTGTATCTACACAAGAAAATTATCTGTTACATGTTTTTTATGAGATATATGTCTGTAATGGAAAATAGTAGGTAAAATTCTTGTTAAACGGTACCTTCCATTTTGATTGCAGGAAACAATTTGTGCAAAATGAATCAACTGAAATGCGAAACCAATTTGTCGAACAATGTAATTTTAGAACCATGTGTAGAAACCTTGGTTTTCTCAAAAGTCGTCTGCAGAATATTGGTTCATTACAGTACCAGTCACTTGTACACCCCAAGTGTGTCAGGAGCTCCTCCGTGGCTAAGCGGTTAGCGTACGCGCCTTTGGCGTGGGAGACCCGGGTTCGATTCCGGCGGGAGCACGTGTAGTTCGGATTGCACGTTAATCAGTAGGTCCACGTCTCATATAGCCTCGCTGCTCATATAGACATTAAACCCAAAATCAACTCAATCAACTGTTTCAGATAAACCATACATATTGCAAGTAAATGTGGGGGTTCTCATTTGAAATTTTACCATTCATTTCTGCTTCACCCCTTACGGAAGGTGATCGGAAAGATAATTTTCTAAGAATTAGAGTCCCTCTTTAGCATTATCACTTATACTTTAATAATCTTTTCCTCCATAGGATCATTCTCGAGGCGTGCAATGAATAATACCCTCTGTGATTTCCTATAGAAGTTCTACTCTGTTCATCCACTATTATTTTCAACCGTTTTCATATTAGTGATACTGGACGTTTATCTGATATAGATAACATATTTTGGCGGTCATTTTGAATACGGTGACCTATATGAAAAACCGTTTGCCACATCGTTTTTAGTTTTTAAAGATCTATCGAAGAAAGTGTCACTCGCCCCATGTTTCCATTTAAAATGTTTAAGTTGGCCTCGGGCCCACTTGAAGAGTGGCCCTGGGGGCATCCTGATATCATCATTCGATTTGCCCCATGGTATTTCTTATTTGAGTTTTTGTTCAGTTTATTTATGTTCAACCGTTCTTGAGATATTTCCGTGGAAAGATTAAAATGGGCCAAAATGGGTCAATATATATAGTGAAATTTGTCAACTTGGCCACCTGTCTATCTTGGAAGTTGGCCACATTGAAACAATGTTTACCCTATGATGATAATGATAATTTTACCTGCATATCTTGGCCACGCAAAGTACCATTTTGTCGTTTTTCTTAACTCTTTCGTATTCCCATACGCGAAGCAGATGTTCTGTATTTGTAAGTGGAGACAAAGAAGCATAGATTCCCACGATTTGTTCTTGGAAGTCAAAGGCTAGAACACTACCCTGATAAAGGGTTGGGGAAGGAAAATATGAATAAGAAAAAGCACGTACAGGAATTCCGGAAATGATTGCACGTATTTGTTTACCCTATCTGTTTTGGTAAACTCATTAGCTATAGCCTATCAGCTCCGTTCATCAGTGGGGTGCTTTAGTAATTTTGGGAAATTCTCAAGGCTAAAGCTAACCATCTCAATTCTCAACTATTGGCACATGACTTCTTGTCAAAAGGTAGTGGAGGTTTTGAAATATGAATTCCCTTAACATTTCTCAAAACATCTTTTGCTCCGAGGAAAACACTTGTAGCTCATTAACAAAAAGTAGTTAAATGATTAATCTATATACATTATTTTAAAGTAGCTGCCGTGCCATTGCTTATTAACAACCAAGTAATACTAGAAATCCTATTCTAAAAATACACGAATCACACTTATTTTTTGTAAGTTGGCCACTTTTCAATGGAACCAATGTTCCGATATATATAGTATTTGTAAGGCATATGTTTACTCTCTTCCTTTAAGTATAAAATTTTATAGTAGAGTACATATATATGTTCTGCAGACACTTTTTCCCCTCCACCCCCTAACTAACAAAGACTATGAAGCCGCCACTGACCATTACACTTTAACACAGAAGGATACCCCAAAAGTGAGATTGAATATGCTTTTATGACATTTAAAATCATAAAAACTTACATCTAAAACTTATAACTAACTTACATCTAAAATTACATTACACTACACTACTTATAATTACACTTTTACTCTATCCCATAATGACCCCAAGCTAATGTATTTATACCATCTCGTGCTATATATCTTTTATCGTCCGAGGAATCTAGTGTCAGCTTATGAACGGTTATGCTATATATATCGTTCTTATAACTTCTAATGAGGTTTATGTCCTTATACGTTTTAACATTTTTAAATAAACTTTCTTTATAATAATCAAATTGCAACTCCTTTGATATTGCAGCTTTAGTTACTCCTTTAGCCTTTTTCTCTTCTTTATTTTCTACTCTATAAGCATACATCTTTGATCTCAATCCAATAAACTCTGTCATTACCTTACCTTTATTCTCATCTTTCATCTTACCTATTACTTTTTTGTTTATTAGTGGCAGCCCATATATATTATATTCCCCGTATTCACTCGTGTCAAACTGGTCAACTATTTCTGCTATATCTTTATAAAAGTCATCAGTTTCAATCTCATATATAAAGCTATCGGTGCCCATATAACATAAATCTATATTGTTTCCATATTTCGGCTTCATCGTGTTATAGTGAAAATCATACATCAATAGCTTCGATAGTTCTAATACACTCATACCAACATATATTGGTTTATTAAATGTCAATCGCTCTTTTTTGATATGTATAGCACATAGATTCTCTGTAAATATTGTTCTGTAATAAAAATTAGGTTTTGCAATTAATTTTTCTACTCTTTCAGGATCACATTCTAATTGTATGGGTTGCCTCTTTCGAATATTTTCCATTGTTTTTCCGAATACTGAGTTATTCATGAGCTTATAAAAATCTTCTTCAAACTTGTTTTTAGCTTGCGTTCTCATATTTGTATTTAAATCAATGTATTTCTTTAACCAGTCTGATTGTTTGAATTCTAATACTCTATGCACTTACTTTAATTTCATTCCAAGCGACATATATAGTTTTAAGTTTCTGTAGTGAATTACATATCTCTCCTTATTATACAGTGTTGTTAGTAGTTTCGATTGTTTTGATTCTGGTGGACACATGTTTTCTAGAGCTAATGGTAAATCAGAATGTTTGTTGTGTAAATACTTTGGATATTCTAAATCTACTTCTAATATGTATCCAGTTTCTGAGTCATCTGGAATGTTCATTATATCTATGTAAGGTTTAATCCACTTAAAATCTTTATAAGGCATGTATTGACTCATAGCCCATCCATATAAGTTGTTTGCGTCTAGATATGCTAGGTATGTTGAACACTCATCTTTATTATAATTTGCCATGTATTTGTTGTTAGCTTTTACATATCGTTTACTGCATTGTGAGATTCCTCCTCGTATACCCTTTTCTAACATTAGTATTTTATCATAATCAGTCAACATTTCTAAGGTAATTTTAGTCATCTTTAACATTGCATCCCACGATAGGCCTGGTGCTGTATAATACCAAGCAGGATCTAATCCATATGCCTTTAAACACACATCTCTAAAGTTTTCAAATATATCTGTTAATTGAAGGACATCTGTCTTGTTATAATGTTCAGTTAAGTCCTCCCCTGACTTTAGACCGAATTCTTTACAAACTCGTACATGAAGCTTATGGCGTTCAGGACTCATTTTTTCTCCTGTTAATCTGTTTGTAAATTTGTCTGGAGATAATGGAACAGGTTCTTTCAATTTTTCAAATGAATCAAAAAAGTCATATGGATAATCACCTTTAGTATTAACTAGATCAAGCTTATCAATCGGGAAAAACTTTAATGTTTCTCGAAATTGTTCTGGCTTTAAATTCTTTGTTAGCTCTGCTAAACTCTCTGGCATAAATCTAAATGAATCAACAAATCTTAAATTTATTCCATCTTTTTCTGATCCTGCTTTCTTTACATATTTTTCATACGTTATGTACCTTTCCTCATTATTAGCGATCAGTTTAATTTTCTGGGTATCATAAGCTAACTCCTTAATAAACAAATGCGTATCATAACCAGTTAAGTTGTGAAGAAATACAGGAACAAAGTTGGGATTTTTATAGTTTAAATTGCAATAACTGTGAGCTGCACCTCTAAACTTTCCAGTTAAATGATCATGATCTCTTACTTTTGCTTTATTTTTATTTATCTTATACAAACATTTTTTTAAGTAATGCTTCCATTCTTCTATTTTTTCACTCATATCATCTTTATCCTTGTAGAACTGTATTTTCCCCTTTAATATATTTTTTTTTCTCAACAGCTGGTGGTAAGTCATTCAAGTTTTTCTCACATATATGACAAGTATCCGAACTGTTATAAACTTCTATTTCCTTCTCACTAAGCGGAGTCATATCAACTACCCTTTTATATATTTCTAATATTTCTATTGCTTATTTTTGTAACATTTCAATAAATACTTTCGCAGCATCTGGACCTATATAACTAACAGGAGCTTTATAGTCCCCATTTGAATATTTGACATAGTAACAAAAACTCATTGGTTCATGCTTTTGATATTTTACTGTTTTACTACAATTATGCTATATTTTTAACTTACATAAGATACATTCAAAGTCAGCAATTATCGTAAATGGAACTCTTAATGAACGATTATAGTTTTGAAACTCTATTTGATTGTCGTATGGTTTTGGAAGTTCTATTCTAACAGCCTCATGCTCTTTACAATATAGCTCATGGTTTTGCAACTGCTTCTCATTTCGAAAGTGTCTTATTAAACATCTATCACAAAAGTATAACTTCTCAGTATGTTTTGCCACTTGACTTCTTATTAATCGTGATAGGTCTTTTATCCAACAAAAATGTTTTTTTTTTCATCTTTTACATATAATAAATTGATATGAGTTTCCTGCTTATTTTTTGTGATTTGAAGTGGATATACATTATAGTTCTTGTCATAGCTGTAAACATTGATGGAGATATTACTTCTTCTTTCAAATTTTGGAATATCTTTTAATTGTACAGGAAATTCAATGTTATCACAATACTTCTTTTGCAACTCATTAACAAGCTGTTTATAATGTGAAGGTCTTTGATACTGCGAACATCTGTCTATAGGTTTTAAATAGCTAGCAATAGAATACAAGAAACGTTTGTTGTCTTTATTTTTAATATTAATCACTGCTTTCTTATCTTTAATTGGTTTAGGAAGCTCAATATAGGAAGAAGCTCTTAATGGTACATACTTGTTTAATCTGATTTGTAAATATTTAATTTGGTGTAATGTCCATCCTGATCCTCTACCTTCAAACTCTTCCATTTCTCTACGAAGTTTTTGTTTTGCATGATGTATATATTCACTTAAGTCAGTTGATTCTAATATTCTCTCGTTTGATGTTTCGAAATTGTGTTCTTGTATTTCTTTATCTTTAATATAGTCACAAATGAAAACAAGGTTAACTTTAACAGGGTGAAATTTTAATTTCTCTTTGATTTTGTTAATAGGAACTCTTCCGCTTGTATCTAAAAATTTTATTGGGTCTTTATATCCTCCTGTGTTTTCGACTTTAATGGTTTGTAAAGGCTTCTTGAGTGCTGTTTCTTCTAATTCAATTTTGATGGGTATACGTGCTGGCTTCGGTTCTTCAATTACTTCTTCTTTAAATGGGAATATATTTCTAATCTGTCTCCTGCTTTGTTCCTCGTCATTTTGTTTAAGAAGGTCTATCAGTTCTGCTTTTCTTAATCGGGAATATCTTCTGATTCCCCTCTCTTTACATTGTCGTCTTAACTCTATTACAGTAAACTTGCTATAATTACTCATCTTATTTATACTATAGAAAATCTTTATACTCTTCAATTTCTATTTTCACCGGATTATTTCAGATCATTTTCATTTGTCCTAATACAACGCTTAACATTTTACACTCCTGCCATTGCCTACATATTATGCGTTGTATTAGAACACGACTTTCATGGGAATACCCCATCAAAGTCACATATACACATTTAAAATTAAATCATTTTTGTAAACTTACTCATCATCATCATCATAATCATCACTGCCATATTTATATTCATCATCACTACTCAAATCAGATGTTTTTTGTTATGCTATTAATAATTCTTTCTCCTTTAACAGTATTTGCTTCTCTAGTAGTGCTGCTAAAAGTTTAAGATCTTCATGAATTAGTTTAAGTCTATCATGTAATAAATCAAATTCTTTCTCCATATTTATTATATACAAAACCAACAAAAATGAAGTAAATTTAAAAATCTAAGAATAAAAACGAACATGACTAGTGCTAAGGAAATATTATCTTACAAGCCTATATTTGATTGTGTATGTAAACATTTAGATATTTGTGGTTACAATGATGAAGACAAAATAAATTTTAGCGTGTGTTAGATCATTTGTTCAAGAAAGCCACTAAAGAAAACGACTCATTTCTTATACAAAACATTCTCTATGCAAACGTTATGGACTTGCCGATGAGATATTAGATTCACTGACTGATGAACAATGGTTATCTATAGGTTATGATAATTATGAGGAGGAATATAACTATGATCACATTACAGAAGACTTCATACGCAAATATCAGGAGAAAGTTAATTTGAGCGAAATATGTTTATGGAAAAAGTTATCGGAAGAGTTTATAAGAGAATTTGCAGATAAAGTTGATTGGGAGATTATTTCAGGAAGCCAAGACTTATCAGAAGACTTTATAAGAGAATTTGCAGATAGAGTTGATTGGGGAGAAGTATCGTATAATCAAAACCTATCCGAAGAATTTATTAGTGAGTTTATAGATAAAGTTGATTTTGATGCTATATCTTATAGAAACAAACTCTCTGAAGCCTTTATACGAGAACATGCAGATAAAGTTTCTTGGGCGTGCTTATCTGGAAATAAACAATTATCAGAAAACCTTATAAGAGATTACGCTGACAAAGTAGATTGGGAAATGATTTCAATGTCTCAAAATTTAACAGAAGGATTTATTGACGAGTTTAAAGACAAAGTTCATTGGCATAACATTTCAATATATCAGCGCCTCTCTGTAGGGTTTATATATTTATTTAGACATTACGTAGATTGGAGAGTTATAATAAGAAAATATCATAATAATCCTGATTTAGGTAGTATATTGAATTTAGCATTCGATGTTACAATAGATGGTTTGTTTAACGCTTGAAATTGTACTTTGATGGATTAAACCATAAAAGCAATAGCATATTTAGTTTTTCGTACTTAAATGTCTCTTAACTGAATAAACCTGTCAACAAGATCTATATAACTCAAATCTGTGTTCATATGCGAACCGTGCCAAGTTATCTTAACATCATAGCGTTCTTTAGCTCTGTTGTATAAGTTGATAGAGTTTGGATCGTCGACGTTAAGCAGAATACTCAAACTTGGATACTTAAGTTTGAGTTGTTTAATCCTACTTTCGTAATTGCATGTTTGTACTCTTCCAACCCAATACTTATATCGTTCTATTCTTTCTTTTTGATTTCGTTCTTCTTCGTCATAGTAAAGGAGTATATTTTCAAGTTGTTCTTTAGTAAGGTTTTTCTTGATAATGAATAGCCTATGTATCTTTCCCGGATCTTCTGTATATGGTGCTGCAACTGTTTTAAGATAATCAACTTTGCTTTCTAGTTCTTGATTGTGCAAACGTAATTGCTCCATTTGTTGTTCTATCTCTTCTACTCTTGTTTGAAGCTGATCGTTGTTAGTAAGGTATAGCTGTTGAAAGTCTTTATCGAAGTAATTGATAATGATTTGATTGCATTTAAGATAAAACTCTGGAGATAACAATCGTGATATATCTAGAATCAATTCTTTACAAACATACGTTCCTCTTATTTCATTCCATATTTCTTCTTTACCTCCTGCTGCTTTTTTGATAATTTCTAGACCCGGAATACCGGTTCTGGAAATGTATGCTATGAGCTCTTTTGATCCTTTATTTTCCAATCAGTGATCAAGCCTTTTTCCACCATCTTGACACAACTTGGTAGCATTGAAATATCCTGTACTCTTATCTATAATCAACTTGAAATCACCAAACAGAACATACCAGTAATCATCTTTGATCTGTTCATAGCAAATATCATTTAAACTAAGAGGACTATCCATAGTACCCATATTTATTATATAGAAAATCTTTATTTTTAACTTCATTTTCGTGGGGTCCACCAGCACTGGCCCCCTTTCAAACATGCATACGTCGCTTCTTTGAAGTTGTCTATATCTAGACTGCTTATCTCGTTAATGAAGATTGTATGTTGTTGTGGATTAACACGGACCCCAGGCACTAGATACTTAGAGCGATCCCTCGTATATGAGGATTCGGTTATTTTTTGATCGTAGTATTGGAAATATATGTTATGGGGGTATCGTTTCGTTACCCCCTTATCTCATTTAAACCAGCCTTTTATGGAATAATAGCCATAAAAGACAACATTTATATTTACATTACAACATTACTCTTATCTATCCAACTATTATGCGAATCATCAAAACCTAACCATTTAACATATACTTTATCACCTTTCTTTCTCAACACCTTTTCTACCAAGTATTCATCTTTATGTTTCGTCTTTAATAGTTCTGGTTCGTAAAATCTACCTTGTACATCCTCTTCTTCTAAATCTTTAATTCTATATGTAGGTGGATTGGATGGAATAACTTCACTAATAACAAATACTTCTGTTGACCAATTAGATGTATATCCTTTCTCAAATAACCCTTTCGACTTACTTATACGAACATGATCACCTAACTTGTATTTGGGCTTAACACGCTTATATTCTTTTTTATACACTTTCTCCAATATTGTTTGCTCATTCTTCTTATTAACTTCTATAAGCTTTAAACCAATTGTTCTATGAATTTGATGATTATACTCTTTAACTAGTGTTGGTAATATCTCTATCCATTTGTAATTCCCTTGTGTTGTGAACCTTTTCCACATGTTCTGCTTAAGTGTTCGATTAAATCTCTCAACAACAGAAGCTTTCTTACCACTATAGGTTGAGTAATGATTAATCTTATTTTCCTCCATCAACTTCTTAAACTCTTAATTGTAAAACTCTTTACCTTGATCAGTTTGTAAGTTACAAGGTTTTCTCGTTCTTAATATGGATTCGAATGCTTCTGTAACATTCTTTCCACTCTTATCTTTAACAGGAACAGCAAACGCATATTTCGAGAACACGTCTATAATCGTTAGCAAATACTTATAACCCTTATTTAATTTGGAAACACCTTTTAATACTCCACTATCCATTTCTACAAGATCAGCTTGCCAAAGATCATCGATACCTTTTATAACTACACTTAATCTGTCAAAGTTTTTTCTAGATGGTTTGTGAATTTCTTCTATAATATCTTCTCTAACACCTTTACCTTCTTCTAGTCAATCAGGCTTTTTAACGAATTGAGTTTTAGTAACACCACATACAGAACAAATACCTTTCTTTAGATATCTTCCATTCTTTGTTTGTTCAATTCTAATAGTATCTTTCTTCGTATCTGTCGATTTCTTACACTTAACACAGTACATCCTGTTTATAATATAGAAAATCAATAACTATCGCTGTTTAATATTATGCAATCAACATTCTCAGCATCATCATCACTATCTTCGTCTTCTCTTTCTACATACATATTAAGCAATAATAATTTGCCATGTTTCAGATCAGAATCTTTAGATGGTCAAACTGTTAATTTATCATTTGTATTAAAGTGCAATGGAAAAGTTTCAACTAGAGAATCATTTAAATATATATCTATATAATACGTATTGTAAGATGACTCTATATGCATTATCCTACCTTTATAAAGAAATTTGTGTGCGATAGATAGATTATATATTAAAAAGAACGGATTATATATTTTCTGATATCAATCGACTATGAAGCTCTATAACATAACTCCGTTTGATGAAGTTAAGCTCTTCTTTCAACATAGCAATATCTTTTCTCACAACTGTATTATCTAACTCTGATGTCATTTTAACATTACCAAAGATATCCATATTTATTATATAGCAAACGTCTTTAGGAAAGCTCTCTTTCTATGTACATTACAACAAACAATAATTGTCCTTCTAACATAGCAGAATTTTTATTTGGTTTAACCGTAATTATATCGTTCTTCTTAAAGTCAAAAGGTATCTCTTTAATCAACGTATCACCCAAATATATATCTAGAAAGTATTTATCCAAACTTAATTTCATGTGCATTATTTTCCCATTATAGAGAAATTTGTAACCGTTAGAGAGATTAAATATTCTAAAGATTGGTTCCTTAACGTTTTCAGCTCTTAATCGATATAGTAGAGGCATGGTTTCTTTCTGCATAACCAATTTAGTAGTATCCATCCTAATCTTTTCAATATCTTCTTTCTTTATGTATGTGTCTTGTAACGTTTCTAATGCATCTTCAAATCGTTTTCTATCGTTCTCTAATTGGACTTCTATTGACCTAAATTGACTTACGGTAACAACATCATTTAAATTCTCCAACAATTTTAATTTTTCTTCACTAATATTAACATCATCTTTTCTATCTTTAACATTACCAAATATATCCATACTCATTTATTATACAGAAAATGTCCATCCCTCGAACATCCAATATTGAAACGGTTCTGTTTTAGACTTTTTGGAGCTTGTTAAGAATTTGTAGAGATCGGGTTTGTTAATGAAAACGGTTTGAGGATGCAAGGGTATCTTTTTGATACCCTTTAAACTAGAATACTGTCGTTGATATTTTTCCCTTACATGGTCTCCTATGGCTTGATTGGTGTTTTCATACTCTAAAATTTAGCAACGTCCTTACCTTTGAACCATATTACTCCACCATCATCGATCACAGTTAGAAGCTCTTGGTCTTGACTACAAAACTTTTATGGAAACAAACCATAAAAGCACTTAATCATTGTTAATCATATACATAACATCACTAAAATAATACCCTTGATTTAGAAGATTTAAAACCTTAACACAAAGATGACCACATATAACTGAATTAAAGTCTTGTATTCATTCGTCATTGTAAAAGAAGTTTTTGGTACCAAAATATTGTACTAGCTGTTTAGGAGGAACACCGCCATAAGAATCGAACACGTACTTTATGTTGTTATCTTTCCAATAGCATATCCAATGAGTACCAATGTTTTCTGATTTATCGAGGTTAACTACACCACACTCATTTACATAGGGCTTATGTGGAAGTTCATCACTCATAAATACACCTCTAAATTGTTTTATCTTTAATTCTTTAGCCAACCTCTCTATATCGAAGTTGGTCAATGGTTTTAGTTTTTTGACTTCTTTGGTTTACCTGCCCCCTGCTTTTCTTCCATAGCCATGTTGTGCCTTTTTTGTTCTTCGAGTTCTTGTTTATTCTTCTTAGCATCCAGTACAGTTTTAGTAATCGCTGCTGCACCACCTGCTAATCAGCCAACTGCTCCTAAAGCTGCTAGAATGGCTGGAATTGTAAAGATAAAGCCACCCATATGCTCTTTCTTGATCTTTTTCATTTGTGCAGTAGTTAAAGTTAAATTCATTCCTTTACCTTCTTTAATTTTCTTGGCTTTATCGTTAAGTTGTTTCTTTGTTAATACATGATCGATATTTAAATCCTTTAGTTCGTTATAAGGAACGCTAAACATACAACCTTTAATAGAACACATCTTCCTATTTATTTAAGAGAAAATCTTAGTTTGTAAAAGTACAGTTGTTGTTACTCCACCAAAATCAATTAAGGAATCATTCTCATCTGTTATCCTTATCTCAAAATTATCAATCTTGTCTTTGGATATAGGGAAAAATAATGGATAAGTAGGCTCATAAACGATACTATGTTTGAACTCAGCATCTGTTTGGAATGATGCTATGATCCCTGTTTCTCTATGTGTGTATTCTATATCTTTAACAAACATGCCATATGCTATATTACACTGAACATTTATAGTATCAAACGGATGAAACTTTGGCAACTTACTTCCAATATGTGTTTTGTTCTTTTCTAAAACTTCAAAAACATTAAACCCGAGGACAGTGCCTATACTCCCAATTGTAACATCATTACTATCAGTTTCAATTTTAACTCTATTTCTTAAATGATCTTCTGATAATGTTATGTTGATGGATTGAGATTTTAAATATTCATTAAAACTGTTTAAGCTCTTTTGCCCTTCTGGTATAAAAACTTGTCTATCACCATATGAGAAACTGTTTTTTTCTGTTGTTATGTTTGGAGTTAGATATGTACTGTAAAACCCAACTAGTCCTATACTTAAATAGTTGCTCCTGTTGTCTAATTCGTAATGGAGTTTCTTCTTTAAAACTGAAGTATCACTCGTTAGCTTAGATACCTTAGCCATTTATTATATAATAAATGAGCGAGTTTGATTTACCTAGAGATATTCCAAGAGAGAAAGTAATCAAGTTAATAGAAGATGTCATTCAAAAGTTAGAATACAGTATAAAGAAGAAAAAGAGAAAACTACGAATTGTTAGATATGCATACTACACTTTGATCACGTTGTCGGTTATACTTTCTGCAACAACTGGGTTTATTAATATTCTTATACCTGTAACAATTTACTCGATATTAACAACGTCTCTTGCAACAAGAAGTGCTATAATAACAGCTTTGTCTTCTAAGTTGAACATAAGCAAAAGAAAGGATGAATATAAAGCCATTGTCACGTGTATTAACTCATTTAAAGAACAGTTAGAGATGATAATAACATTAAATGGTGAGATGGATAGCGAATATATAAAAGATACGTTTCTTAAGGTCAGAGAACAACTTAAAGATATAAGATCAGAAAGAGTAGATTCGAAAACCTAGAAGCTACAAATGGTGTCCGTATTTCGGACACCCTTCCAAATGAACAACCTCACACAACATTCATCAACGAACCGGGGTCGTACTCTCTAATCATAATAGAGACGATTTTCTCTATAATAAATGAGTAAGAAAACTATTAATTGGGATGTAAAAGAGATGATAAAAGAAACAACAGTTAAGAAAAGAAATGGGGAGCTTATACCTGATGATGTTCGATGCCTTATCGTGGGTCCGTCGGCGTGTGGTAAAACTTTTTTGTTATTTAACTTCTTATTACAGCCAGGTTGGTTAAACAATAATTACTTCTACATATATTCTAAAAGCATGAATCAGCCAAAGTATGAGCAGTTAAAAGACCGATTTGAAAAGGCAGAACTAAAGTTCAATAAGCATATAGCAACGTTCTTAAGCTGTAATGATTCTATTGTGCCTATTGATGAATGTGAAAAATACTCTGTTGTTGTGTTTGACGATTACATTTTGGAGAATCAAGATACTGTTAGAAATTATTTTACAAGAGGTAGGCATAGACATTTAGATTGTTTCTATCTTGCGCAAACATATTCAAAAATACCTAAACAGCTTATAAGAGATAACGTTAACTTCCTATGCATATTCAGACAAGATGATACTAATCTTAAACATGTGTATAATGAGTTTGTTGGAGGAGATTTGTCTTATGATAAATTTAAAGAGATGTGTTCAAAATGTTGGCAAGAAGATTATGGTTTTATAGTAATTGATATGACAAGGAAGGTAAACAATGGTAAGTATAGGAACAAGATAAAACACTTCTTAAACGTTTGATGTTTTTTCACGTTTGACGTTTTAATGTTTGACTTATTTTCACGTTTATTGACGTTTATTGACGTTTATTAACGTTTATTGACGTTTGTTCGTTTTCTATACAATAAATGGATGAGAAAGAAATTGATAAGAATATTAAGTTGAAGGAGTTCTTGATAAAGGGCTTCAAATCTTGGAAGAAAGAAAGAGCAGGTATATACGATAAATTTAAAACACAAGAGCAACCTGTAATTGATGCTATTCAAAACTTGGGGAGTGAGATCAAAGAAGTAGCAGAACAAAATAAAAATCCAATGACTGAGCTTGTTCCAGTTGCACATAAGTCGGCTTCAATAGATCCTAGTCTACTAGAAACACCTAAAAAGATAACTTATGATAGTTCTCCAAGTAGTAGCGATACGCCTATAACCGGAGAAATAAAGCAGATGAGAAAACAAATTAGAGACAAAGTGGAAGGAGTAGAACCTTTAAATACAGCACAATCATTTGGTAAGATTGCAACGAAATATTATAGTAAAAGAAATGATACTGTGTTTGGAATAAGAACTGTAGAAGAAGATGGAAAAATAATAAATAAGATAGGAAATTTGGAAGTTAAAGTGAATGGTGATGATTTGATAATTAATGGTAAAACTAATAAAGGAACAGAAGGTCTATGGGAATTGTTAACGACGAATACTAATAAAACCATTGAAGATGATGATGATGTTGATTTTGAACAGTACAAGGAAATAATAATAGAATCAGATGCTGCCTTCCAAAGATATAATCGAGATAAAAAAGTAGCATGTAGTAGAGGTTCTAAGTACATTAATATTATCAAGCCTATTTGGGATAATTATATTAAACCATCTTTACCTCCAACACCACCAAGAAAGAAAACACCAAAGTCTGGTGAAGGAATTAAACAATATACAGAGATACCTAAGGAGTATGTATGGATGGATGATGTGAGAAAGCTTAGACATAGGTTAATAGTTATAGATGGAGAAGAAAAGGCTGGAAATGATAACTTTTATAATGAGAAAGTAGGTATAGTGAGTATGATTAATAATAAGCTTTCACAGTTTATTCCTAATGATCCAAAAGGTATAGGTTATTTGATTAAGATCTTAAATACATTTCCACCACGATTCTGGAATGATGAGAAGGTTGGGAAAGGATTAGTAAATGATTTGATTAATAAACTCCCATTTGAATTACATATTCCGGGTTTTAGATTTTGCGTCCGGGAACTAAGCTTCAAGAAAGATTAGAAAGGGGTGATGAAGGTATTAACCAATTAGATGAAACTTGTAAAGAGCACGATATATACTACAGAGACAATAAAGATACAGAGTCATGGCATATTGCAGATACGGAATTAGAAACTAAAGCATGGAAAAGAGCATTTAGTAGTGATGCGTCAATTGGCGAACGATTAGCTGCTTTTGGAGTTGGTACTGCTATGAATGCTAAGGTTAAGTTGGAATGGGGATTATAAGTTTTTAATTGTTATTATGTATGAGTCTTTTATGGATACGCGCCATAAAAGTGTTGTTTTTACACTTAATCTAACGCTTGATGGTTAAAGCCATGAAGCCACAAAAATGAGCACAACAACAAACTTAAAACCGAAGCGTTTAACGAAGAAACACAAACAAACCCCAGAACGGAACATTTTCCGGTTGCAAAATACACCATCATGACACAAAACAAAACATCAGAAAACAATCTCATTTCAGGAACCTACAACAGTTTAAACGTTTACAAGACTTTCAGCCTCTTCACATGTGAAGGACCAAGGATTAGAGTTACTAAAACATTGGCAAGAAATTAAACGAAGTAAGAGAATGATTAAGGTGTTTGGTAAATTTTTCCTCGGTCGACTTTCCGACAATGCTAATATTTATACAGCTATGCAAACACACAAACAAAACAACGGAAGACAAACTTATTTCAAACACATACTACCACCCAGACCTCATAGTTCACATTGCATCATGGGTTTCCAAGCTTTATGACGATTTAACCATCAAGCATTGTTTCAAGATTTTCTTTATAATAAATGGATAGTGTTGAGAGTTACGAGTTACAGAGCTTTAAGGCTAACACAAGAACATTTAATAATTTGAATGAAGCTAACAAAGATATTGTGTTCGATTTCAATGTGGGTGATGGGTTCATACATCCACACCAAGCAGATTGTCATATGACTTTTGAAGTTGTTGGTGCATCAGTTGGAGGAACATTTGGCGCAAACGATACTATAAAACTTGTAGATAACTTCTTCCCATTCTTCTTTTCTCAAATTGAGGTTAGAAAGCATGGTGTTGTTATAGATAAGATTGAACTACCAGGAATAACATCTACAGCAGTCGGAACATTAAAGATTTCCAAGCCAGAAGTTGAATATCTAAAACAAGCAGGATCTGAAACAGATGATAAACTTGATCTAAGAAAGGACTTTAGTGTTTTGTACCCATTAAGATTAATTCCAGGCTTTTCAAGTGATTATAAAGAGGTTGTGTGGAAAGGTGGATTGAGAATAACATTTACAAAAGCTAACAATAATAACTATGTCTTGTACAAATGGGCTGGATCAGGAGCAGCTCCTCATGATGGAAAAATAACAAAAAAAGGTATGGAGATAAGAATGCCTATTGTTGAATACGAATCTAATTACGAAAACAAGTTAAAGTTGAATATTCTTAGAGAACTCAAAATCATGTTTTCATTCCATACTTATCAATGTGTTCAAAAGACTGTTGTAGGTTCTTTCTTGGAGTTTGATGTTACTACTCAATTTAATTCTAGACAATTTGATATGCCTGATTTTGTAGTTGTAATATTCCAAACTGATAGGGGTGGCAAACAAACAGCAGATGCAAGTAAGTTTGATCATTGTAAGGTAAAGAATATCTATCTTAAGAATGGGAGGAATGAAGTATTTCCAAAAGAATCAAGAAATTTAGATATTGCTAGCAAGGATTATTTTAAGATGTACGAAGACTATACTGCATTTAAGAGAATATCATGTGGTAACATCGAAATGTACTATGACCCTAAAGAGTTTATAGATAACAAACCAATGTATGTGATTAATTGTAGTAAGAGGAAGAAGGTATCGGTAAATGAGAGAACAAACATAAAGATTGTGGTAGACTTTGCAGAAGCTGTTGCTGCCAATACTATATGTTATGCGATTTTAATTGGACAAAAGAACTTTACATATGATCCCAAGAATGAGAAAGTAGTAGAAGAGTTTTAGATAGTTACATGTATGTTTGTGTTGTTTATGGAGGTTTTCCATAAACGAAATTGACAAAAAATGAATAAAATATTTTTGATTTTCTATATAATAAATACGATGGCGAGTCACATTGAACTTTTAAACAAGCTTGGAAGTCTTGAGCAAAAAGAAGTTATTGGATTAAGAGAACTAGAATTGAATACAGAATATAAGATTGTGAAAATGGCAAAGATTAAAACTAAGTTTGGAAAGAGCATTTTGGTCGAGTGTGAGGAGTTCAAGATTTTTCTTCCGCCTAGGTTTACAAAACACTTAACAGATAAAATGTTTGATGAGATCGATAAAGATGGAATAAAAATCAAATACACTGGTCTAAAAGGTAACTATCCAACTGTTGAATTCTGTATGTAAATCCAAAAAATAATAAAAATGAACAAAAATATGTTGTTAGAAGTAAAAAATGGAGTGGTTAGAAATGGATCCCCAAAAGAAGTTTATACTTACTAACAATTTCAATGTAATTGTGAAAAATGTGCAAACCGAAGTTCAAGTAGTTTTTGATATTAACGGCTGTCTTTTCAGCTTGAATTATGATCAGTGGACGGAGTTTAAGAAGTCATTGTTTCCTATAGAGAACGAGGTTAACAGAAGATTCCATTATCAGTATCCGAACTTCTAATTTTAAGTATGTTCTAAGTTCTAAGACTATAAAAACTAAGACCATTGGATATGTAGAACATAATGTCATTTAAATTTTAAAGATACATGTATAAATAGGAAAGTTATTTGAGTTTTTGTAATTGTATCTTTAGAGTTATGCAACCTACAAAACACTCGATAGATAGGAAATTTATTTGTCTATTGAATTTCGCTTAAATTTTGAAAATCGGTTAATAAACAACGGAGATATAACAAATCCGGAATAGTATCCCTAGAGGTATGCAACCCACAATACATTCAGAAGATGGCAAATTTATTTCTCTGTCGAATGTCGTTTGAATTTTGAAAATCGGTTAATTAGGGACCGAGATATTGAATATTAACGTTATTTGGGGTAAGACTTCCAGTGTTGCCAACTCACTTTTAAAAATTATCATATTTATTAGTAGTGGGGTGAATTCATCCCTATATGTTTTAAAGCGATATCTTGAAAAATTAAAATCCTGGAACGTTCCGAAAAAATATATTGAGTTGGATACACTGACTTTTTTCTTTTTTGTCCTGCAACTTAGGACTTAGTTTTGATATTCTGGTGTAGCTGAGTGTTAATGGGCAGGAAAGAGAAAAAGAAACTCGAAGGAGACTACGTCACGGATTCAATGACGTCATGTATTACGTTTTCTCCCCAAAGGAGACTACGTCATTGACAGCGCCATCTCGACTGCTAGCTAGAAGTTATGTTGAAGGAAGAGGCTAATGCATATATATGTATGTTGACGTGAGGAGAAGGAAAGAGAATCGAATTGGACGGTTCTGTGCTGGTACTGGAATCGTTCAAATGAATCAGTGACAGATCATCTTTTCCGGAGTTGTTTGTATTCCTTCTCATTGAGTTTTTAAAGTTAATTTTTGACGGATTTTAATGATTCAAGTATCAAATGAAAGCTTATAAACTGGAGATTAAGATGCAATAAATATATTTTGTGTAGGATTAAGAGATCTCTGTCAAAAAATGTAATAAAAGCATATTCAATCTCATTTTGGGTTATCCCTCTGAGTTAAAGTGCACAGTGGCGGCTTCATAGTTTTTGTTAGTTAGGGGGTGGAGGGGAAAAAGTGTCTCCAGAACATACATATGTACTCTACTTTTTATAATTAGTGAAATTTGGTGAATAGTTTTTTTTCGAAGCATAGATTTCTGAATGGTACCTCATTTGCAAGAAATGGGGTCATTACTTCCGCATACCCTCCTTAGGGATAGTCATTTCTAAATACCTTAGAAATGAACTGTAAAGTGAACAAAAAAAACAATAGAAGTAAAAAACCAAACACCTTACAACACCTAACTTAATACCTAATACCAAATACCTTAACTAATACCTTACAGTTTTGTGAATGAGCTTTATACCCTATTCTTCATTTCGGAGAAAACATTAATAGCTCTTTTTTTTAAAATTCAGGTTCCTACAAAGCTTCTATACCAAGTTCTTTATTGTAAGTGTCCGTAATTCAGAAAGTTTGTCATGCTGTTTGTTAAGTAAGTTACACTCTTTTCAGGGCATTCATTGAATGTTTACAAAATACTGGAGTTGATGAAATGCTCAATACCATATTTAGCATCTTTGTTGTTGCCTGATATACGCTTCGAAATTTATTACTGAGAATATATTTCAAGTATTCAGGAAGAGAAATGTGTTTGTTCTATCGGGACATATGTTGATAAGTTCATTCTTAAGCTGATCTGAGCAAAAAGTATTAGGAAAGGTGGATATCAAGTCATTCAGTTTGCCGTATAGATTTTTGTATTTTTCAAATCTTTCATCTGCACAATTATTGAGCGAAGAATCTAATATAAATAAAGTAGAGTTTCTTTGTGTGTCTATCTAAATATCTTTGTGTCTGTGTGCGCCAGCGGACCAGATGAGTGGACCGAGTTACCAAAATTTGGTCACGGATACCTTGATCCAGGCCCCAGACCAAGACAGAATGGTATCTCGTTTTCAAAATTTGAACCGGGGGGAGACATTTACCGAAACATGTAAAAATACTGGTCAATCTCGCGAAAAATATAAAAGTGATAGAATTGCCAATACATCTAAATTTTTCGTTAGGGAGTCTTCTTTTTTTTATTCTGATGTTCTAGACATGTAGGGACAATTTACATATATATACTAATGTTCTTCAAGGATACAACAATTTAACATTTTATAGAGGGATCTCGAAAGATGGCTTAAAATAAAAACAAATAAGAAGAAATAACGGTCTGTTTCTGTCACTTACAAATCCAGCTTAAAATGAAGATAGGTACCCCTGTAAACGTAGTCAGAACAGCAACTGTCTTTTCGCAAGTACTACAGTGAAACCTCTACCAACGAACACTTCCCGTAACGTACATATTTTTTAATCCCCAAACACTGTAATGGGAAAAACACATATTGATAAACCTCTCTAAAGCGGGCACTCTCTAGTACGGACACGGACAGTCTTTCCTGTCTTTTATAGGTATTATTTACCTCCGTATTACGGACACTTTCTCTAGAAACAAGTTGGAAAGTGCAGTAAAAATACATTTTTAGTAATACATACATGTGTCATCAAGGAAGCATTGTGACATTTTGCCTCTCAACTGGCTGCACAGCAACCCAGACGAAGTCTCTGTTTAACAACACTCTCATGTCCTTTGCTTATATCCACTCCCACCCAAACTGTTTTAGACAGAAAAGTGTTTGACAGTTACCCACAATTTGGGATGACACGTTATGGTACTGTTCCGCTAGAATCTGTAAGCAAGCAGAAGACAAGTTTGGTATTTTTGGCTCGCGGGTACACATATTGTCTGAAAAAAGACACTACTGGACTGCAATTAACTCACAAATTAAAACAACATACCGAAAATGTAGTAAGTAGTAGCAAGTGTAAAGAGCAGAGAACTATATCATCTTATTTCCATGTTGTGCCTCAAACATAGAGTATTGGGTGGCGGAGGATAATTCAGGCATTTTTGTAATATTCGTAAATACATGATTCATTCAAAAATATTTGTTTTCTAATTGTGTATTACCTTGTTTACTAATTTACGTTATAAAATATTGAAACCTCTCTAAGGCGGACACCTCTCTATAGCGGATAATTTTTGATTCCCCATGGCTGTCCGCTTTAGAGAGGTTTCACTGTACTACATAGCACGAGTCTTTGGACTTCGCAAGTGGTTGTTTGTTACTCCTACGCTTCTATAGGAATAATGTTCAAGGTTTCGCGAAATCCATTGCTTTCTGTCTTTCATACGCAAGCATTAAAAAAAAGCTCAGAATAAATTATAGGAAATTTTAAGTTCAGAATCTAAATTGCAAAATGTTAAGTTAGTAATTTAGGCTTAATGGCTTAATACATATAACATTCTAAAGGGTAGAGGCTGTCTACCCTGTCTCCCCTCAGGCCTTGTCACTGCGTTAAACTCAAAATCAAAACTCAACACATACCTCCTTTTTTTAAAAAATATTGTGTGGTATACAATATGCGGAATTCAAGATGGCTACTATGATGTATACTAAATCATTTAACGCAGTTTCTACACCAATGCCAAATTGTAACATTTGCTTTTCCTCTGTCTATGCATCTCTTTGTTACTGCTCTATCATGATACATTTTTTCTATTAGATACATATGTCAAACATAGCACACTCTGTCTCAAACAAATGATGTGTAATAAATGAGTTCACATTCTCATTTGTGGGAATATTCAAGCCTAAGATGAAGTGTAAAATCATAACCTTTTACATTTAAAACAATATTGTGTGATATGCAATATGCCGGAATTCAAGATGCCTTCCATGGTGACCACACTCCAAATCAATGCAGGTTTTGCAATAATACCATTTGTAACATTTATTTTTTCTCCGTCCGCGCATGTCGTTATTATTGTACTGTCCCAATACTTTTCACTAACCTTGTATGCAGATCCACATATGTATTCTCACAGTAAAATTAAACTAATCTTTCCCACAGAATATTTTTCATACTATACTTTGATCCAGGGCTAGAAATGAAATTTTACAAGTAAGGGGAAAATCAGCAATAGATAAAGTTTGATTGGGCTATGTCACGAGAATACAAACTCAGAAAGACAGGAGTCAGGGGCAGATTGGCCAGAGCCGTTAGGCCGCAATCGCGGCCCAGGCCCTCTCAAAAAAAAATGAAACAATAAAGAAAGAAAGAGAAAAAGAGAAAAGCTAAAGCAGAAAAAAACTAAATAATTCGGTAGATCACTTTTACTATGCTGCCAACACACACTCCTCTTCTATCCTTTCATCAATCAGTAAGTTATCTTTTTCAATAAGGTCCTTTTGTTACTGGATTTGTGGCTAGGTCCATCTTTCACTATGGTCTTTTAATATCAGAAACTGTGATTTAGTTTGTACCTGGGGCCTTGGACCCTTCTTTCAATATATTGGACAGTTGGGACCTTCTTACATTACATTAAGCAGTTGTGGCCCTGAATCCTTTATTCATTTTTTTGGGCAGTTGGGGACCTTCTTTCATTTCATTGAGCAGTTGGGCTCCTTGGCACTTTCTTCATGTTGAGCTGTTGGGACCTGGAACTTTTTTCATTATGTTGGGCAGATGGGGCCCTTTCATCGTTGAAGACTGGGGCCTGGTTTGTAGCTGGCTCCATATTTAACCATAGGCTGATTGGTCCTTTATGGATGTTAATACATCTTGTAGGTCTATATTTGATAACTCAAAAATGGAAAAACGGCGTATTTTTAAAAAATTATTTTCTATCAAAAACGTTTACAAAATTGCAGGAGAAAACACTGGAAGACGGCAAGAAAGCGGGCATTTTCAGCATAATGGTTGATTCTATTTAAGATGTTTCAGTGCTGAATCAGCTTACTATAGTAATTCTCTGCGTTATAAGCGGTCAAGTATTTGGGCGGCTGTTGGCAGTTGTTGTAAAGAGTGACACTATAAGACAAGTAACTTAAAATGAAAGCAAAAGAGTACTTTGTGCCAATAATGTTTTGATCTCTGATATTGTAAGTTGCTCTTTTGATGGAGCTGCTAACTTGAGTGGATGCTTTAAAGGAGTTAAAGCATTACTGGAGAAGGATAATCCTGAAATCACTTACACCCAATGAATGGCTCATGCTCTTAATTTGGCTATGACAAATTTGACTGAGTAGATCCCTGAAGCTGCAAACTTATTTGGTGTGGTTGAAACAAGTACCGTGTTGTGTCTGAATACTACAAAAGAAAGAATGTTTGGAAGAAAATGATTGATGCAAGCCACGAGGAACATGACCAACTACCAAAAGTTCAACAAGTTGGTGCAACACGATTGTGGAGCAAAAACAAAGCACTGAATGCGGTAGTCGACACTAACGAGTTTCGCTACGAAACATGAAGCCAAGACGGACACTGTAATGATGTGCTCTGTGTTTCAGGACTTGTTTACAGAAACGAAGCATGTTTCAAAATACCTGCAGTCTCACGGATTGGACTATCGTACAACCTGGAGACTTGTAGACAACTTGCTGCAGTAGCTTCAGAAGAAAATAGAGGCAAAAGATGTCTATTTAAGCTTTACGAAAGTACAAAAATATTTTATGTGAAAAAACAACAGCTTGTGCAATCTGGCTTAGAAATAGCAATGGAAAAAGACTTTCCGCCCAGAAGAATCTTAAAGAAGAAGAAAATGTGAGGAGAGCTTGCGGCAGTTGAACTGGGAAAGAACTTAAATATAAGTGAAAATGATTTATTCAGAATAAAAAATACTTCAACGAAAATTCTGAATACAGCTGTTACATGTGTCAGTGATAGATTTCAGCAGCCAAATGAACTCCAAACGCTGGATCCCAAGCACTTTTCGGAAATCGGGAAGAATGGTGTGTCTGCAGGAGCTTTCAGAATTCTTGCGAAAAAACTAAATATAAAATAGGAGGAAATATACAAAGATCTCCAGCAGTTCTTTGTCGTATATTCTGTCACAAAACGTTCTAGTTTTTGATGATCTTGATGAGAATGATGCCCCTGAATCTATAGAAGATGATGATGATTATGCATCTGAGCATGCTATAGGAGATTGAACATTTTGGACGAGATTCACGGCAAGAGTGAAAATGATGCTGCAAACAACTTGCGTTAAAAATTGTTGTCATGTGCAGAGAAAATTTTGTACCAATTTCTGTCAGTCTAGTTGTTTTAATAATTTATACATTGCATACAAACATGAGTTGTCTCTACCATGCATACAAGTGATATGTGAAAGGTGCTTCTCAAAGTTAAAGTTAGAGAGTAAACAAATCTCAGAGCTAATTTGTGTGAAGACATTTTGGACACATTTTTACTAATGAAAATGGAAAGAGATATGTTAAATTTAGTGTCTGTGAACGAAGTTATTCAGGAACTCTGGCATTCATTATCTGAACCGAAAAGAATCTTAACGATTTAAAATTATTCGTTTTTTAGTTGTTCAGCAGTGTTTTGCATTTTCAGTAAAACGTCGTTTTCATTCCAGAGTTAAAAGTTATTATTAGTTGTTTGTTACAATTTTCAGTAAGCTGTTCTGTTCTTTCCATAGTAAAAAGCTATTGGCTACTATTTGTTTAGTGTTTCAGCTACTATACAGAGTGTCTCAAAAGTCCCATGACATACGGTAACTCTCTTATTATCAGAGTTACAACAAAATGAAAGAGGGGAAACCGTCTCCAAATATAATATGTTCAATCTAAAGTGCAAGAGTTTTTCAAATCGAACAAGCCGTTTGGGCTGTACGCTCTATATGCGCATAATGTTACATGAAAATGCAACGTTACCATTTACCTGGACCCAGAACATAAATGAATGAAGTTATTGTCTATTAAAAACTTTATTTGAAGACGATATCTCCTCTTACATTTTGTCATAACTCTGATAATAACAAAGTTATCCTAAGTCAAGAGGACTTTTTAGACAACCCGTTTTCTCTGTATATTTCTCTTTTGACAGTGCTTTGATTTAATTCAATATTCAATTATGCATTGATCTATTTTGAAATTTCACCGAAATTTGTCTGCAGCGCGGCTGTATAAGATAGACCAGGTTTGTTTCGGGGAGGCATGAGTCCCCGAGCTCATAGCTGGTTGCGCCACTGATTGTACGATATCTTAGAAATTGATATTATAGTCTGACAGCCCTCCATGGTAACCGCGGCCTAGGCCCTAATACACCCAGTCCGCCTATGACGGGAGTGCAAGCAAACTTTCATGGAGAACGACTTAAGCGAAAGCGATTGTTGCAAACCAATCAATAAGCAAACAAAACTAATATCACCATTCAAATTTCCTTTTTGTTACTAATAACCACAGATATATTTCCTTCTTTTGCACAAACACTTCAATTTACTAAGAGGACACAAACCCCTTGTACATGCTTCATCTCCAATCTTGCTTTGATCTAAACCTTTTTACCCGTGAAAGAGTATTTACCGGGCCCTTTTGACGCGGGACCTTCCTGACTTGTGTCACTTTGACGCGAGGAACTTTTGACTCAGGCCCGGCTGACGCCTGGCCGTTTTCACCCGTGCCCTTTTGTAGCGGTGCCCCTTTGACCAGGGCCCGTTTGACGTAGTTCCCCTTGACTCGGGCCATTTTGTCGCAGAACCCTTTAGAACCAGGCTCTTTTGACTCAGAGCCCTTATGACTCGAGCCCTTTTTTCGCGGAGACCTTTTACCTGGGCCCTTTCGACGGGAGTTGTTTTGACTCAGACATTTTGTAGCGGGACCACTTTTGACCCGGGTACGTTTGACGCAGGGCCCTTTAGACTCGAAACCTTTTGTCGTGGGACTATTTTGACCCAGGCCCTTTTGATGAGGGGCGTTTAGATTCTCCCCCTTTTGACTCGGGCCCTTCTGTTGCGTAGACTTTGGCCCAGGCCCTTCTGGCACCGGGCCGTTTGACTTGGGCTTTTTGTACTGGAGCTCCATTTCACCAGGGCCCGTTTTACGCTGAGCCCTTGCGATTCGAGATCTTTTGTCGTGGGACTCCTCTGAAGCGGGCTCTTTTGATGAGGGAGCGTTTTGATTCGGGCCTTTTGACTAAGGCCCTTTTGTTGCGAGGACAGTTAATCGGCCCATTTGACGCAGGTCCGTTTGACTCTTGTCTTCTTGTAGCGGGGCCCCTTTTTGACACGGGCCTGTTTGACGCAGGTCCTTTTGACTCAGGTTCTTTTGTCGTGGAACCATTTTAACTCGACCCCTTTTTATGAAGAGCGTTCTGATTCGGGCCCATTTGACTGAGGCCCTTTTGTTGCCGAGATCTTTTGACCCAGGACCTTCTCACGCGGGACCGTTTTGACTCGGGTTCTTTTGTAGCGGAACCCCTTTTGACCCGAACTCGTTTGAGGCAGGTCCCTTTTGACTCGGGTTCTTTTGGTGTAAGACCCTTTTGACCCGGCTGTTTTGATGAGGGTCGTTTTGATTCGAGCCCTTTTGACTCCTGCCCTTCTGTTGCTGAGATGCTTCACCAGAGCCCTTTTGACTCCTACCCTTTTGTTGCTGAGACCTTGGACCCGAGCCCTTTGGTCGCGGGTTCCTTTTGACTCGTGACCTTTTTTAGCGGGTCAGTTTTGACTTGTGCACTTGTTGTGGGAACCTTTTGGCCAGAGACATTTTTACAAGGGGCGTTTTGATTCGGGCCCGTTTGACTGAGCCCTTTTGTAGCGACGCCCATTTTTGACCCGGGCAAGTTTGACACAGGACATTTTGACTCGGCTCCTTTTGTTGTAGGACCCTTTTGGCCAGAGCCCTTTTTATAAGGGGTGTTTCGATTCGGGCCCATTTGACTCAGGTCTTTTTGTTGCTTAGACTTTTTCACCCGGGCCCTTTTGTAGCGTGGCCCTCTTTACCCGGGCTTGTTTGAGGCAGTTCCCTTTTTACTAGGACTCTTTCGTCTTGGGACCCTTTTGACCCAGTCCTTTAGATATAGGTCGTTTTGATTCGACCCCTTTTGACTCGGGCCCTTTTGTTGCGGAGATATTTTAACTTGGTCCCTTTTGATGCATGGCTCACTCGTATCCTTTTATAGCGCTGCCGTGTCATGACAAAACGCTGTAACTTTGGCGAAGAAGTTTTGCGAAAATGAGCATTAAAGTTTTCATCCGAAAATGTGATCTGTATCGTGTAGAACCAGTGTAACTAGGCAATAATGGTCAATCAATCAATTTTCACCAAATTTAATCACACAACATGCATTTACGTAACATTACATGTAACCACGTGTTTCCAAAGTCAAGATACACTATATCTACACGATACAGATCACATTTTCGGATGAAAACTTTAAGGCTCATTTTCGCAAAACTTCTTCGCCAAAGTTACAGCGTTTTGTCACGACACGGCAGAGCGGGGCCCATTTTCGACACGGGCCCTTTTAACGCAGAGCTTTTTGACTCGGGTTGTTTTTTGTGTGATCCTTTTGGCCAGGGACCTTTTTATGAGGGGCGTTTTGATTCGGGTCCTTTTGTCTCAGGCCATTTTGTTGCGGAGACCTCTTCACCCGGGCACTTTTGACGCGGGGCCTTTTTGGTCTGGCCCTTTTAACAATATTGGTCAAAGTAACTGTACGTGGAAAGCTAGTAGCAAAAAAGTGCGGCAGAATAAAGAAGCCATGAAACCCCTGAGACAAACGTAATCCACGTTGTTCGTTATAGTAAGTCATAAAAACATTAACCTTTTAAGCTACATCTTTCTAGTGTATGTGTATTTCCTCAAACCTTTGTTGTCACACTTGACTTCATATCACACGTTCATTTTTCAAGCAATTTTAAGTTTTCACAAGAAGTAGCGACTGCTTCGTCTACTATGCAATTTTGAACAGTTAATAATTATTTAGAAAATTTAAATTTTCTGAAGTCTACTTTCTTTCGAATACGCATCGCGTAGAACGAAAACGTGTTCAATCGTATCCTCAAATATATTGCTTTCACCTGTTCTTCACGTGCAATACAGGATAATTTAGTGAATAGTGTATAATTAAAAAAATCAATCTCAAACCAAAATAGTATTACATATATATATATAAGATTAAGGTGCAATGGTTTATATACACAAAGAAAAAGCAGATACCATTATATTTTTATTTATAGAGAAACATTTCGTAATTTACTTACTAAAAATTTCTAAAGGTCCATGCAAAACCTTAAGACGAAATCTCTCATATGATGGAATTATTCGAATATTAAAATCTGCTGTTCTATTCCATAAAATTCCTAAAATAAAATGCGAAATATTATACGAAATTCAGAAAAAAACGTCAGAAAAATACAAACACACACACACATATATATATATATATATATATATATATATATATATATATATATATATATATATATATATATATATTAGTAAATTGTATGTTGAATGAATGAGTAAATACGTAAATAAGTAAACAAATATTTGTTTATTACACATTTAATTAAACTTCTTGGGGTCACAAGTTTTCGATTCGCGAGAACATTGACATTATCTATTTTTAATTCTAAAACACAATTTATTGGAGGGAGCGCAGGGACTTTCAAACATTAAATTCAATTGTTGCCCTTGCCTGTCCGTGTGTACTTGCTGCCACCTGTTTGTAGGTGTATTCCTCGGTACCTTTTCTAATTATATTGACCGAGTTCCAATCCGTGAAGAGTAAAGTATTGGAAAAAAATTTAAGAATGATCAAAAATTGAATCGAGAGATTGCAATCCTGACAATAAATTAGTTTCTGGACTAGAGGCTAAAATTTTTGAACGGCCTCTACTTCGTGTCTTTGTATTTTCTAGGGATAGTTATCTTATAATTTTAATTTTTATCTAAACAAATATCTACATTCCTGCCCCAGCCTATACACCCGTAAAAATTTCTAGATCCAGAGAATTTTATTGCTGAAATGAGATAAACAGTGACCAAGTGAAAATAACAATTGCATTGTAGGTAGCCATCCGTTATCTTGTACGTTGATTCTCGGCAGCCATTTTTCAATATGGCGGATACTATAACTATACATTTTCTCGGCAAAACTGACACGTCTTGAGTGATTTAAAAGTATAAAACTATGTTTTCAAAGTTATAGATTGTGATGAAACTATTTTCAAATTAGTTTTAAATAGTGTCGAGTATATTCGAACCAAGTATGTATACTTACGCGCAACGAAAACTGTATACAATTAAGTAAGAATTTATTTTTATTATTTCGAAACGGACAAGGTAGACTGATACTTCTGCAACTAGTAAGAGGAACATTTAGAGTAAATTGTTATAGACTCGCATACGTTTCCCGATAGACTTAGTAAGGTGTTTCATTTCACATAAGGTTCGGACATAACCAGAATGAATAATGATTTCTGACTTCACATTTAATTTTTGAAATACATATTTTTTTTCTGATTATTATCGTTTCTTCATTGCTATTTCTTCTACTGTTCTTTCATACTTTCTAATGCATCATCGTATACAAATTTCATATGCGGACAAATCCGCTGCGAATCTTTTACCCTCACTGTCCAGGGCAGCAACTCGACGAAACATTTTGTCTTGGAAATGGCAAAAAGAGTTTGCAGGAATTGACGCAAAAATTCTATATTTTTTTCTTTATAATCTCTCCCATTTTTCTTCTAGTTGTTAGGTTTTCGTATATGATGCACGGCAAAATCTTTGGTGAAACCACAATACTAAGTTCAGAACTTCCCGTATCTCTGACCGAAACGATTCTGTTCATGGCGGAAAAAAGTGAAACTTCTCCCTTCTCCACAGCCCTTTCAGCTGCTTCGGTTTCATCTAATTTTGGTACTACATTAATAGTTCTTTTCAGAGTATAAGCCTTCCAACAGACGTTGCAATTATCATACACTATTTTCTCTGTATCGTTTGCTCTTATACGTTTATTTACATTGTTATTCATATTTCAACAACATCTTGTAATCTTTCAACTCCGGCAACCATACTGGTTAATCACCCTGACGTATTTTGAACAAAGTGAAAATGAAATGAAATTTTTGAGTTTTACGTCACATGGTTATTCCGGTTAGGCTAAAGGAGAAAGTGGTGATGAGAGATGAATGAAATGGTAGATTGAAGAAAGTGGGAGGAAAGTGAAGAACACCGAGAAATCCCATTGTGTTTGTCCATCACAAGGTTCAGTTGGCAGGAGCAGGGTTTGGACCCGGGACAACAAGCAATAGAAGGGAATGCTCTACCCCTGAGCCACCGCGGCTCCCCTGACGTATTTTATTGATGAATTATGCATCTGCTGCTATCAAACGGCTTTTCCATGTGATTACGACTGAGGAAACACTTTAAGAAGTACATGTTGCAGAAGCATCAGTCTACCTTTTCTCGTTTCGAAATAATAAAGATAAATCTTTACTTAATTGTATACAGTTTTCGTTGCCTGTAAATACACATACTTGGTACGAATATACTCGACGCTATTTGAAACTAATTTGAAAATAGTTTCATCACATTCTACAACTTTGAAAACGTTGTTTTATACTTTCAAACCACTCAAGAAGTGTCAGTTTTCCCCGAGATAATGTAGAAAGTGTTCTAGCAGTCACCATATTAAAAAAGGTCTTCCGAATGATAACGTACAGGATAACGGATGTCTATGATTTTATTTTTACTTGGTCACTGTTTATTTCCACTGTTTATCTCATTCCTGCAACAAAAGTCTAAGGACCTAGACAATTTTTTCTGGGGTATAGGCTGGGAACTGGTCTAAAATGTTTAATATTGCTTCGTTACCTTATTTTTATATTTATTAAACTCTGAAACAGTAAGTTACGCGTTGCATAGGACTATATGATTAATAACCTTAAGAATTTATATATTATTTATTGTGTATGATTCTTAAAAGTGCAAATTTGACAGTTGATACCTCAAACTTATCTTCCTTTATATACCTGCTTTGTAACGATTTATTACATCTTCAAATCTTTTGTTATCACTCTCTAATTGTATATTAATAATAATTTGAATTGATTCAGAGTGATTTAATGTTACATATTCTTGCTTAAATCGACATCATAAATTGTTTTGTTTATAAATTTAACCCGTTTTAAAAACATTTTATTTCATATTTACAATCTTGACGACTTGTGAAAGTCCGATGTGTGTAATGTGTTTCTTTATACTTATGAGGTTGCTCTCTCTTAATAACAAAATTAAGTTCTTCATTGTACTTCACTAATGTCATTATTTGTAGGATTGTCTTTCTTCAATTATAACATTACAAAATATATCCATACTTATTACATAAAAAATGGTTATTCCCTAACAAACTTTCCGGACAATATTTTCGGTGCAATTGTATGTTCTTTTCTAGTTGTTATTATAAATATTGACTGTATGTTATGTTTTATCTATAGCCAAGTCTAGTTCTTATTTCAATTTCTAGTTCACAAGTGCATGCGTATCTTTGTAAAGTAAGAAAAAGTAAGAATAGATATTCAATCTACTACTGACTGTTTCATGTGACAGATTCATGGTTCTTGCCCTGTAATTTAGGAGGGAAATATATTAGTATTGGGAGTAGTTGTCCACCGCTAATGGACCATCCGCATTCTGTTGGTAGCAGTAGATCACTTCCCCTCCATACTAGAGTTTAGTAGTAAGCTATCAGGGAACTGCTTGTGGAATTTGGCTGCTGCTGACGATAGTGAAAGTAACTGTGGCTTAATTAAAACGGTATTTCTTACAACTTTTTCGCTGAAGCGTTTAACTCGGAGCACATCAAGAGTGCCTAGTTCTGAACCATTGTACATTGCAACTGTTGCTTTCTCGCCTGCAGCTACATCTTTGGTAGTTGCTGATGGATCATTAAAAACAACTGCACATTTGGATAAAGCTGTCTCTTTTATATCATTTTCGGATCTTTTAACTAGCCCACGCCAAGAAACTGAGATATAGATTTAGGATTTAGATTTCTGGGCTTTGGCATCTACGGTCATTTGGAGGGATGACGTTCCAAGGCGAGCAAACTATGCGGGGAAAAGGAAGGAAGAAAGGTGTTAAGGAAGGTAGCGGCCTGGGATCCATATGTTAAGTACCATCCCGGAATTTGCCTGGTGTTAATGAAGAAACCCTCGGAAAACTTCATTCAGGAAGGCTGGCTCGAAAAACTTTTTACACTTTTTCGACCGCGTGCCCCAACTGGGAATCGAACCCGGGACGGAAAATGAGACGTAGTGTCACGACCTTGAAAGTCATGTACAAACAGAAGATTTTGATTGAAGTTGCCTACCAAGCTGCTTTCGTTTGCTTGAATATTCCACTGATGTGGACTGCGCGTTCCCTTTCTTATTCTGTAATGAAAAAAATAACCTTACAAGCACCATGTGTGTATGGTGACAAAAAACAATCAGAACATCGGTATCATCAATAACAACAATATCATCCTTTTCGCAAGCAACTTCCACTGCAGTCTGTGCAATTAATAAATCCGCTTTTCCGTTTGTATGTACACACTGGCATCCAATTCCTTCTGAGTGAGAACTGAGCATGTGGATGAACCGTTGATTGTTCATTTTGTTTGCTTAGAAGTTTTCTCTTTTATGATGAAGTTCCTGTTAAGGGATATTAGGACATTAGGGCTGCCATTCTTTCCATTTCTTTTGGTGTGGGATGCATCTTTTACAGATGGACCACCAGAATATCCAAAGATAACCATTACTGCACTGCCATAAAAATGTTTAATGTGCACTATATAATTCCTACAGATGTCCTAAAACGTAAGACCTTGAATCCATGGTACATAATGTACCAGAGCACATCCATCCACAATGTAAACGCTTCTGACAGGTATGGCTTGCTGTGTTTCTGCTTGTTTGTGTTGCATTCCACCCCAGTGAACTCTTACATGGTATAGTTAACTTCAACACATGGTGCCATTGACTGCACCCATATATAGATTTGCTTGAGAGTTCGTCATTTCCCTTTTTGTTATCAGGCCTCCGCTGGATTTTGTAGTAATCGTCAGGACTTGTTCTATAAAATGATCTGCTGTTAGTCCTGCAAAGTATTTTTCAGAACGCCAGACAACGTAAAATCCTTTCTGAAACATGCAGTGTACATAGGGGATTTTGCTATGCAAGTCTAACATATCTTGCAAATGAATGTGGATGGACTGCGGCAGCAAGCAGTGGGAACATCTCTCTCAGGGACCTAATGTACATACCCTAACCACCTGTTCTTTCACCACTTATGAACTGTTTCAGAATACTAACCATATGCATTTACCGTGTCCACAGTCTAGACATTCTGCTTGATATAGTCTTTGATTCCTTACATGTTTCCATCGTCTCCCTTACCTGCAGAAAATCGGCATTGACCTTAATTGTAGGCACATCAACTTTATCCTTTGTTTGGCTTACGGTCACATGTTCTTCTACAGGAATAATCATTCCTGCTGTTGACTTAGATGTATCTTCCGCTGGCGGTGGACTTGCTGATCTTTCTTCATCGGAGCTTGGCAGCTGCTTGTACAACGATTGTAGAATTTTAAGAACCCCGTTGCAGCCAATGTCGGCTGTGATTTCATATTATTTTACGTGAATAGTATATTTGTCATTCAATTCAACTCGTAATTATATGAAATTGAGTAAAACCTTTTCTTCGACTAAGGTGAATATTCATAACATGGGATTCTCTATATTACGATTTCTACACAAACACAAAATGAAATTGCAGATGCTTACTGCTTTACCAAGATCGTAATTTCTTATGCTACTCATACCTTGAACACTATTAGATATGTTACTTGAATGGCAATCCTATTGCGGTTTTTCGTAGTCATTTAATTGGTTTTATATCTCAGTGCCCGGCAAACGATTCCACATATTTTTATCTATAACATTCATAAAAGCAAGTGACGTCATGACTCACTGTTACAAGCATCAGCACCCCAGTACAAGAACATTGAAATACAAATTGGTGATGCGATTTTGTGACTGTCACAGATCTAGGAAAACTTCTGCAATGTGGATAAGGAATATTTGATCTACGCAAAAATCAACTCAGACTTATTCGTTAGTGTTGCATTCCAGAGAATGTTTGATTTCGTTTTTAATAAACCTAACAAAATCTCACATGGTATCTGATCCAGTGATATACATTACTAATATTATTAATACTTTTCACTATAAGAATAATTCAGATAATTATACTTATTAATACCGGAAGAATTTCTTTCATTTATTTAAGCCTGAGATTGAGCACTTCAATGATATAAAACAAAAACACTATTACCACATAAAATAGTATCGCTTACTTAGTTTCTAAGACAAGGAAACCATTTTGATATGGTTGGAAAGAATAGATTCCAACCTGCAACTTTTATTACGGATGAGTTTTTAACGGTATTTATAACGGTTTCATAGTTATGTGCAAATTTCTATAGGTAACAAATCAAATGTAACGAAATTTTGGGGAAAACAGCCACCATATTTCAATATGACGGCGTCATTGCAGGACTTAAACAACTTTCTTAACTACTATGATCTATCACCATGAATTTGACGTAGAAACGAAGTTTCTATTTTAATTCTCTGAGAAGGTATAGCTGCTATTTCAAAGAAAAGTGATCAGTTCCAATATCCAATATGGAGGCTCAAAATGGTGGGAAAGTACACATTAGGCTTTGCTAAACATTTTATATGGTGTTTAGATTGCTTTTCTCAACCATAAAATGGAAACAGAGAATCTGTTACAATTTCTTGAGGGTGAGATACTTTTTTTTCTTTATTTTGACTTGTCTATATACTTTCGGCTCCTTTTTTATATTTCGCGATAGGAAGCGTGTTGGATTTCACCGATTTTTTGCTTGCACCGGCATGACTCTGAAACTGGCATGGTCAACTCTTACTTTGAGAGGACGTAGGTCGCAACAAATTTTAAAGATACGCTCAAAGAGCTTGATGTGTGCAGATTGCAGCCGTGACTGTTTGCAAACATATCAGCTGTCGCACATAATTTCCACATTTTTTTCTTTTCCTGACATTCTCTGTATTAAAATTTTCATTTGGCCCACTTTTGATCTTGCCCCTGTCTGGGTGGCGATTGCCGCCTAGCCACCTCGTCCACCCTAAGCCTGCTGCAAGATACAAAAGGTGAAAATATCTACGCAATTTTAGTATTCCACAAATAAACTTTAATGTACATGTTTGCATTTACCTTATCAACTAACAATAATATGAAGTTATGATTTATTATCTGACTTTTCGTATGTGCGGAAATAATCTATAGAAATGAAGAATTACTGATTTACCTGTCATTCCGCTATTTTTACACCTCTTATGTCATATTCAACTAGTTACAGGCTTTTGCTCGAGATAGATTCAACTGAGCAATAATATCGGATTGATTAATTATCCCAAATGTCAAAGTAAAAACTGAATATGAACTAACAACTTAAAAAGTAGTGTTCAATAGTAGGATGGTTAAGACGGTCAAAAGCTAAACTCGATATGCGTCCATTTTCTCATGATGAGTCGTCTTGCTTTTTATAACAAGTGGACAGCTAATTAACTCTATCACCTACGGAACACGGAGCTAATTAACTTTATCACCTATGATGCATTCACAAAATCCCACCATGGAATGTTGTTTTTAGCCAACTGGATCTCATTTCCAACTAGATTGAATTCCTGTTTCAGTGAGGCCCATTTAGTATTGTCCCCTTGTCTACTTTTAGTTCTTCCTAATAGTCGTTTTCCGACCAGATTTCCGGTTAAAACTTTGAAAACTTTCTTCTTTCTTCCATTCTGGGCACATGAATTGCTCATCTGAGACTCCTAGATTTGATGACCCTAACAATATTTGGTAAACTTATGCAGTTGCTTGTTAAGAGGTTTTCGCTATTCTCAATTTCCCTTTATCTTCAATCTCAATATTCATCTGAGGGTTTTGAACCCAAATAGGTTCAGTCTGCGTTCTTCTCTTAGTGTACGCCACCTATTTCGCTACCATGCAGAGTAATAAACATAGATTTTGTACGTATTCCAAAGTTCAAATTCCTACACAGATTTTGCCACAATAAAGGAGTTTAAAGTGAATACCAACATGGATTTCCTGCTATCAGTCGAAGTTTAATTTCTTCGTGGATATGACTGTAGTGTTTCTACCTTGATTCTAGATATTAGAAAGTATCTAATTTGTCGAAGGTATTGTTTGATAATTTGACGCATCCATAACTTCAAGCATTACCATCCCTGTTAACTTTGATGTATTTAGTTTCCTTTGCATTTACTTTAAAATCCATGTCCCTGCCTACGTTTAATAAGACTTCTGCACTGTCACAGTCCCGACCGCTCTCCTATCATTTCCTACTATATTTAGATCAGCAGCATATAAAATAACGTGCTAAATATCATTCTACTCAAGACCCTGGTAGTTGATTTCTTTGATTTTCCTTACAGCGCAATCCAGAACAACTTGGACAATAATGGCAACCACACATCATCTTATTTCAGACCATTCCCGACGTGAAACCTCCTGGATAAGAATGTTCCTATTCGCACTTTTTTGCGATTTATTTAAATACATCTTATCTAATCCAACTATTTTTTTTCTGTATTCTAAATTATGTAAGACTAATATATAACGTTTCCCTCCTAACCGTGTTTTAGGCTTTTCTAAAATCAATAAACAATTGACGTACATGGGTAACGTATTAACATTCCTTTTCGAGTACTTGTCAAATGGCAAATATCTTGTCGATAATTGATCGATTTGAAATAAATCTGCACTCATATTCTCCAATTATTTAACTCGCATATGAGTCGAACTTGGATATTTGACATTTGAGAAGATTTTATACGATGTTGATGCCGTGATAAATAATACAATAAGTTTTATCGCCCTTCTTATAAATTGGGAAATAGGTTCATTCTTTTTACTCTTATGGCAATTTCCCCTTGTTACGGATCAGGAGATTGTGTTTCTGTATCATTTCTAAAATCTCTTTCCCCATAATACACTTAACTTCCACCTCAGGTTTCTGTTTTTTACTTTCGTTATATTGATTTCAAGTCCCTTTCGTTATGGTTCTGGAAACAAATGGAGTTGCTCTTTTAAAATTAATTTCATAAATACACAGAACTTTTAATAGATTATATAATGCAAAATTATTTCAATGGATATTTTGAGAAATCCTTAACAAGCTTCACATACGTCAAAATTTAAAAAAAAAAGGTGATTTCCCAGGATATAAACTGATTTTTTGAATGTACGGGCATACTATATTACTCATAATGAAAAAACGGCGTTTCAATCTTGTCAGCAAATTTTCAAATTTACTATAATTGCAGATTTGATGTCCTCGCGAGAAATCAAGATGAAGCTTGAAAATTATGAAAAACTGAGTCGTCTTATAGTAGTCTATACACCTCACATCTAACGTGATTTCATCCGGAAAAGTTTTCTAAAATGTCAATCTTTTCTCTCTCCACACTAGTGTGTGTGTTAGTCTTCCCGCTTTTCCCAACCTCGTACCGTTGTTAAACATATCTCGAAACTGTAATTACCAGACAGATCTTTTCAATATTAATATTGTATTGCATTCTACTTCTTTGATATTGCAGAGGTATAGACTAGATTTTAGACTGCATCATTGACGATCCAAGTTGTTATTTTTTAATTTGGCGAATGAAAGGATTACTTAAATTTAGAGTAATTATTATCGTACATTTGGAAACTGCATATATTGATATGGTTCCAAAATACTTCGTTGTATGATTTGTTCTTACGGTTTTTCTATCACGCCTTATGCAAGGCTTAACCAGAGTGAATTTCTATTTGGTTTGGCAGCAAATACGACTCCAGTAAATATAATGCTCCCTCAATGTTGGGAGTATATTCATGTTCATTTTGGTACTTTTCAGCACCGAACCTGTAAGAGATGTAGGGCTACATATTAAGGTGGAATCTGAACCACGGTTGTAATGGCTATACAACCGCCATGGCCGTGCAGTGGCCACTAGACTAGCGCCAGATAATTTATGTCAGTTTCTTGCATGCTAGTTTACACAGATATTTGAATAATTTTAAAAATACCATCTTTTGGTTTTACTTGCAAGACAATTCTGGCTTGAGATTCTTTTATAATAAAGAGTGAAGTCTCCTCAAAAGATGCTAGATGTAGTTAATTTAACAGAAGACTGACATTTTCACTTAAACCAATTCTGATTGTGAAGATTATAACATAGCGAATGGATAATATTACTCATAAGATATTTTTCAAGTAATATATATTGTGTAAAAGTTCCGGTGTTTAGACTGGCAGTGTCAGCCACAGAAGTGACACTAAGTCATCACATATCCTCATATGGAATGTTTACATAATCAAAGAAAAATAGCAAATATATAACTTTCCATTAAGAAAATTGGAATTAGTTTCAATTATAAGAATACAGTTACAATATGAACACTATATTAAACATGTAGTCCATTACCAACTAAATGACTATTGACTTGTATTTACATCCATGATTTTAAAAAGGTTTAATTTATACCTGGACTTGAGTGGTGTCGACGAATCATGTCTGTGATTATAGAAGACTTACAATTGGCCAGGCAATTGCATTCTGTCTTAACATAAGACGTGTCCATAATTATATCTGGAAATAAATTGGTATTATAATGAAATATGAGATAATTCCGGAAGGTTGGTTTTAAAGAATGTATCAAAACTTAAAAATAATATTTCCAGTTTTCTCTCGGAATACATTTCAATTTAAAAAATCATAAAACACTGAGATCCAAAACTAATGTCATAATTTAATAATATTTCTGAGAGAAACTTTAATTGACGTAAGGAAAATGAAATAAGATCAAGAATCGGTAGGTCTCGTATGAAGGGATCATTTGTTGTATTTGTGAAAAACTCTCTTGCAATATTTCATCTGTAACTAAACCTTGAAGAGTGCCTATGTAACTTTTCTGCAAGAAAAATAAACGTTCTACTCCTGAAATTGAACATATAAAGAAGTAACATGCATATTTTGCGTTAAATTACATTTTAGTAATAAATACTAATTTCTCATTACACTTGTTTGTTCATAAGTATGACAATTAACCGCGATGATGGGTTGATGTGTACTGCTGGAGAATTTACCTGTTCGAAAATAATTTCAGCTTTCTAACACTCTTCATTTCTCTATTTTCACCTTATGTATGTATACTTTATGTGTATTTTTCTATTATTATTTCGACTGACGTTGGAGGGGAAGACTTGTTGGTACACGTCGATGAAAATTCAACTCTAAAATTCAATGGATTTACATATTTCATGAATCACTGCTTAAATTATGAATCTTGAATATCGATCTGACCGTTTGTTCCACGTAAATGTTCTCACTCATTCTAAAGAGTCATGTCATTTCGCAACCAATTTTCACGTTAAGCTATTAAGGAAATATCTTTCGTGTATCTAAATATAAGGGTATTTACGGAAGGGTGAATGTTTTATTATCTCGATAGTAGCTCCCACAATATTGTTTAAATTCAATAGAGCAAGATTTCGTTAACTTTCTTAAATTGTGCATTTAGTTAGAAAACGACCTAGACATTTTGTTCATATTTTCTTTGAAACAATATTTAATTAATAGCCATTAATGTTGTGCAAATTACATCTTTTAACACTATCCACAATGTGAACCTGAAAAACTCGAAGTTTCCATTGGAAGTTTATTTCTAGGATGAATTTCCGAAAATAAATGTATTATTAATAAGTACAGTAATTCTAGTTTATGAAAGAAGAGCGAGATAATTCCGTACAGTGATCCGGTCCATTTATTCCTGCATTTCTGGATTCGAATTTAATTGCGCTGTTCGATTGGATTCGTAATTTGCACTGCAGAAATATCCTATCTCTATACTCTGATATATTACTATGTATTAAGAATAATGTTGTTACAAACTTTACATTGAATAGTTTATAATTTTATCTGATCATTTGTTAACTTAGCTCTATGCGGCATCAACATGATTTTCTAATAAGTATTCAAAAGTTTAGCCTTCAAATTATGTAATGCGCTATTTTGATTTTTTTGGCAAATATTTGTTAACCTAAATTGTCAACACTGGGAAATTTCTTACATTGCCAAAATATTTTATATATACAAATGAAACCCATGTTTGCTTATGTTTGCTATATTGTGCCGTATTGTACTTGTGAGTTACGTGATCTTGCGAAATCGCGTATGTCAATAATGTTTGAAAATTAAGCTAATATTGTTAATTGTTTTCCGCTTTTCGACATACAATTTAGCAATATACTATTTTTTCCTTCCCTCATTCTGTTATATTTATTGACTGTGACATTATGTTTTGTACTATCACATCTATATTGAAATAATCTTGTATACTGAGCAGTCTGAAAAATCTATTCTCTCTTTTCTAGTCCATATCCCATGACAAATTTGACCTTACGTGATATTTTTGAAACCGATTGGGGTTATCATATGTAATCAAAATGATAAACTGCAGGTACTATACAACGCACAAGCCTCCATCAGCACAGAGAACTAGACTGTTAGTGTATCTGGTGTAATGGTTATCACATAATTTTACGAAGTTTTCAGGTATCCCAACGATTGCTTTTGTATACAGCCGATTCACATCATTCTTGCCGATCCCCTCAAAGACAGAAATTCACAAGTGGCAAAACAGGAGATCGAGTTGGGTACTCAGCAAGATATCTTTAAGCAACCGAGTAGATTTTTATCGAATTACATCCAGACATCTCGATCGCAGTGAGGTGAGGCTTCGCCTTCTTGAATTAAAAACAACTTACATCACAATAGACGTTTCAGATGCCAGGCAACATTAAATTTGAACTAAATATCATTAATCCACATAAAGTACCCTAAGAAAATTCACATCCTGGCTAATCATATGCTGAAACCATTCAAGGTAGACTTGGACATCCACATTCGTCATGTGTAACCAACTTGGAATGTACGTTTTCCACTTAGCCATATTCAGACTTTGTTTAACACTTCAGCAGCTCATCGCACATTTGCACGCTCCGTGATTCACTGAGTTTTGCAGTGATTTCTTTGACATATCATTGGCGGTGTTCCAAACTCTCTCTGCCATTACCGTTTTACCTCGTGAATGTCCTCGAACTTCCAGTGCCATTTCAGTACACTCTTGAGCAAAGCAAACTGTATACGACTCCCCGCCATTGTAGCTGCTGCATGGCTAATGTCATTGGTTCTTTCCACCACCAACTACTAACACAATTTTGGCATAAATTGCCAGCACCACCTACTATGACGAAGTTACTACCTTACACTACACTACGCATTACATTTGTGAGCCCTGTAACTTAGATTTTTTTTTACAGAGAAACATTTTTGGACCTATTTGTAAATATAAAAAAGTACTACAATATGAACACAGCATCTGACGTCTTAAGAAAATGCATGTATATTATTAAATGTTATTATACATTCTCGGATATAAAACAGTGATATGTAACTTATACTTACCGATATTAATTCGTAGTAATATCGGGCTCAAACTTGTTCTAGAGCTATGAAATAATAGTGGGAAACAGAAATGTATTAATGGCTTGCCCAATAATTCAACGCTGCTGAAGATCTAAGATCGTGATTTCTTAGACATACCCTAAGAGACTCGAATGTTCCAATTTAGAAATTGGAGAATTTGATTGTATGAAAACCGGAATCTAGCTTAGAAGTACCGCGGAAAAAAAAACATATTGGTTTTCTCGAAAACAGGTTAGGCCTTTTACTGAAACCTGGTTTTGGCAGAAAACTAAATTGGTGATAAACTAGGAAACGGCTTTAGTCTTAACTTGTCCTTTATTAAGTCGGGATTAACATGTTTCTCTTATTTCTCCATTCTTTGTCCATACAATTCTGAATTAAAGTTTCTTTGTTTTGTCTCCAATCCTACGCGAAACTCCAAATTTTTTTTTTCGAATTCAAAAAGCTGTAAGGTATAGCAAGGAATAGGGACACGCTTCTTTCCTTCCTATATGGATTCGTATAAAAGGTAATACTTGTGGTTCCCTTCAAGTCTGTCAATTACATAATTAAGAAGTCCACAAATAAATTCTTTAGACTAAAATCACTGAAATTCAGGCATCATTCATTGCTCCTTTTGTATGGTATTATCATTCTTCCATTACATTTTCATTCATCGCATGGGGAGACTAGTTTCAAGCATCCCACTTTATAGTTCACTTCTTTCAGAGTAAGCTTATATTTTATTAATACACACTGTTTTAACACACTTCACTCATTGCAGAGTTTTGCAGGATTATTCTTCGTTAAATAGCCTTTAGGAGAGTAATTCACATTTGTCGAGACGTAGACCTTGGTTTATTACTTAGTACACTTGTCATTCATATGCCGTGTTTACAGAGTAATTAAGTCTATACTCGGGACTCTACATGCATACTAAGGTTCCCAGGGTTTGTTTGAGAGAAGGGGCTAGTAGCTTTTATATTGCTAGAACCCTGACTACAAACTCGTCAACAAGCCCATCAGTTCTAACCTACTGTGATGACCTACTTTCATCTTTCCTGACGATGAAAATACTTTAATGGATACGAAAAATTGTGCGTTTTGGTTGAGTGTGTGTGTGTTTTATTCATTTTGCGTATCTACACATTGTACACGTTGTATCATCTATCACATCTTTATTCACCTGGTAAATTGTGTAATTACCGAGGCAAGTGTAACGAACAATATTATGAGAAATGGCTTATAGTGTCAGGCTTTATCTTGCATTGTGCTTCATCCACCCGCCTACAACACCTGATTCAAGTTCCGATGGTGGAACTGAGCCTTCATTAATAGTAAGTCCACCTTTCGTAGCCTCGATACTGTATAGGTAAGTAAAACGAATGGTAGAAAGCTTAAAATTAAACCTTATATATATATATATATATATATATATAACTAGTATATACCACAAAGCCATAAGAGGTTCAAAAGAAAAAAGGAAGAAATTAATGCGACTCACTGTAAAATACAGTATGTTAATCTGCATTCCTGCTAACAAATAGTTGTACTCAATTGTAGCATTTTTATAGTATCAAACGATTACAATACGTGCCATGAGCTCCCACCAGAAGGTTAACCCGGGTCTTCAGACACAAAAGTGCGTATGCTAGAGTATGACCAAAAGCAAACTAGAACAAACTAAAAAAAGGTGCGCGGAAAAATAGTGGTTAAGTTTTCTGAAAGTACAGAATGTAACATTTTTTGAAGTGAAGCATCTGACGAGTTCAATTATGTTATCGGTAAAAGTTTATGATACAAAATAAGCATCTGATGACTGTTCTGATAGCCATGTATCAGTCTCCCTCTGTATATATATTGAAACTGATAGAAAAGAAATAAACAACTAATATATTTTTATTCATGATTCAACGAATCGTAAAGAAAGTTATATAAAGGTACCTAAGTCCTAACAAGTTAAAAACTTACCTTCATTACTATGTGATTAGTGTACTCACAATTAGTAAGATAGACATGAGTTTATTTGGCAATTTGAGTTTATGTACTTCGGATTTAGCACTGCGACTCCCGGTGCTTAAAGCGATACTGAATTTCAAATCAACCATTGAACATAACAGTTTTAAAGCTATGAAAGCAATATGAGAAACAAAAATGTAATAAACAGTTTCATATGTTCATTTTATTTACATAATCAGCATCATTATAATCATAGGTATTCTGTTATTTTAGACAGGTCGCTTCCTATAGATCAAAAACTTCCATTTTCTAACGCTCTCAGATACCTTCTTTATCTTCATGTCCGGTTTTTCTATTTTCATTATCCATCAACTTTAGTTCCGCTGCCTCTCTTCCCTATCACTATATCGTCTAGTACGTATCTTCTAATTGAGTTCCTTCTCAACAATGTCACAAGAAACTTTATGTTTCTCTTTCAACTATATTTGGAATTGTTCTTTTTCTTCTTCATCATTTCTAACACACTCTTTTCGTTTTCCACACGACAATTTTTTTCTCCATTTTCCACTACACCGAAATGTCGAAACCTTCTAATTGGTCTTTGTCGTGTAATGATCATGCTTCTGGAAAATAAATTACCCTATTCTACGCGAAATATTTTACGAGTCCTTTTCTGAATTTTTTATTTTAGGATCCAGATTATAAACTTTTCTCCCTATTAAATGCTTATTATCCGATTCGTACTGTGGCTTTTGTTTCATGTTCTAACTTCACCGCATTACTAATAATACTCCTCATGTATCCAAAAATAGTTACCTGTTCTATTATCTCCTCATCTACTTCTCTATCACTATGTGACAGCCATTTTGTAACTCGAATGGCAATATCATGTTTACGAAACTTTATACGCTGAATCAATATCCGTAGCTAGAAATGATCTACCACTTTCAAATAACGCGTGAGTCACTTTCAGCATTACGTTGAGGGCGAGAAAAGATTCATTTCTATTGCTAGCAACACTGCGTTGCAGCTTTATTTGGGGCGGAGCTAACAATTCCTTATCCACCATCAATCACAGTGGCTAAGTGCGATGAATATGGCAAAAAAATGAAAGTGAATCTTCATCAGAATGTGAATATAAGTGACCATTTGCCACACCCCATCCAGCAACCTGATCTTAATGATTTAGTACGACATCGGAATTAAAATAATCAATCCCAGATCCTTGGGTCTAAGCTGTAACTGTTGCTTCTTTTAGTGTCTTTGAATGTATAGGAAACGAGTGCAGGAATCTGCACAATTATTTCAGAGGAAAAACTAACTCTTTGTATGTGCATTAATGTGGATTGACTGCTCAATAAAACCGCATTTCTTCATGGGCACATATAGTAGACGTATATGTAAAATGGAAAATGGCAACAATATGCAGCTGAAAAAAGTGACTTGTTAAAAACTTTCTGATTACACCATTGAACTCAGCAACCAGAGAATAGCAAAAATCAATAACTAATTGCAGTTACGAAACAAAAGTTTAGTTTTTATTTGTCTAGTATATTGAACATCGTTACACTTATTATGCCACTTATTATGTTCAACAAGTTTTGTCTTTGAAACATTTATTTTGTTGAAATTTGAAGTAGTTTTCTATCTTGTTATTGATACTATTTTCAGATTCCGCAACAAGAACCATAGCATCTAACGCCTACAAAAATGGTTCCCTTCATTATGTACAGAAGGCTACTTATCACACTTCTACATATATATTAAATAACGGTGACATCCCTATCTAATATTATTTTACTTACGAGTTCTCGACTATCCTTTTCTTCCTTTCTATCACTTGGTGGTTCATATTTAAGTTTCTTGCGAATCTGGATCTTTCAATTCCAAACCAACCATTTTCAAAATTCGCACCAAAAATTCCCAGTTCATACAGTTAAAAGCCATTTCTGGATCAATAATTACATCACACACCTTTTCCCTTTTCCTACAATCCTTTCAGATTATTCTTAATTGGTCAGTTATATCTCGTGTGCCCTTACCTCTATAAACGCGAACTGTTTCTCCTTCACTTGTTTCATTTGTTCTTCCATAAAAGCTCCTGCAAAACATTCGAAGAATAATGTTTGTTGCGTGTGATGTGCGAATAATAGCACTCTCTCTGGTCTGATTTCTTGGCGAGCGGTATAATGAACGTGAAGATAAATTCCTTCTTGAAAATAACGGGTGTTTTGATAACTTAGTATAGTCTTGAATTACCGTGCTACTTAAAGCATAAAACTTTGCGTTCACGTTCGTATCTAAAGAAGTTGTACCGAATTCTGATCAAACTCCAGAAGAAATAATCAAAGGACATTGCATAGTACATTGCAATACTCTGTGTAATGAATCCGTATACAACAACTTAACTATGGCATTTTAAAATATAGACTTGCCTTACCTAAGTGTGTCCAGAAACATTTAAAACGATAGAAATTGTCACATATCGGCTTTCCATCTGAGAAAGAATACAACAAAACGTTAAATTAAAATAGTAATAATAATTACTATTTTTTACATTCAATTTGTTAGAACAGAAATGGAATAAAGAATGTTTGGTTTAGTTTGGTTAAATGCACTAATATTAAAGCCAATTACACTAATTGATATTTAATTTTATTATAATGGTAAATCGATATCAAGCAAAATACGGAAATTCCCAAACATAAAATCATTTACGTACCTAATGCAGCGATCGGCCACATCCACCGTATCGCACATTTTGTATTTTCATGGAATCTATGCTTTTAACTTGTGAATCATTCCCAAACAATTAGTGGATACATTATTCGTCCACCTCAGCACTAAATATCGTTACAAAAGCAAGAGTAATAAATTGTACCAGTCTCACTGTTCTAAAGCTCATCCTAAATGACCAATAATATCCAAAGATTTCATGGAGATCCAAAAATTGGCGAAAGCAACAATTGCCAAAAAAAAACTTCTTCTGGTCATTTATATTCAATATTACGAATAAGTAAGTCTAGATGGAGATTCCAGTAAAAATTTACATCCTTTGTTGGCTGGGGATTAGTGGAATAGAAACAATTTTCATCAACTAATTCCTCCTTGAATTCCTTGATTGTGGATATTTGTTTGATTTTACAGAGCCAACACATCGGAAGAACCTAATCATCTTAAATTTGAAATTCGAAAAAATGAATATAAGCGAAGATTTAGCATTCGAAATAACCTTTTGGGAATGCGTTGCATTACAATTGGAAGCACACGGTGAATCTTGGTGATGGGAATAAATTAGAAATAATCTGTGTTAACCCTCTTTTCTTTCATGCATTTTCTTAAATGTAGTGGTATAAGAAATCTGAAAGAGTACAGTATATGCATAGCTAGTACCAATATTGGGTTCGTAATGTAAATGAAATGATTTCAAGTATATCCGGGAAAACATGGAGAGGTACAAGCAGTGATGCAACCACAGAAGGGCAGGATCAGACATCAATATTATACCCATGTAACATGTAATGCAAGTTCTATATATATAATGTAATGTCTCCTATTTATTAACAATAGTCACGTGCACTTTGCTATGATTTTGCACAGTCAACACTTCGGAAGATCCTAATCATCTTCAATTTGAAATTCGAAAGAATGAATATAAGCGAAGCTTCAGCGTTCGAAATTACCTTTGGGGAATGCGTCACATTACAATTGGAAGCACACGGTTATTCTTGGCGATCGGAATAAATTAGAAATAACCTGAGTTAACTCTCTTAAGTTCCTAGTTTGAAGTTCACACATAAGACCCTCCGGTCCATTTGGACCCATCATGCATTTTCGTCTTTTATTTCATGGATTTGTTTAAATGTAGTGGTATAATAAATCTGAAAGAGCACAGTATATGCATAGACGGTTCAAATATTGTGGTCCATAATGTAAATGAAGTGATTTCAATCAAAACATGGAGAGTTACAAGCAGTGATGCAACCGCAGGAGGGCAGGGTCAGACATCAATATTATATCTTTGTATTATATAATGCAAATTCTATATATATATATAATTTAATGTCTCCTATTTATTAACAACAACCACGTGCACTTTGCTATGAAGTACTACAGCTTCAGTCGATGGGGATGCCAGTGAAACCAGTGGTCACAAGACGGCGAAGGAACAGCAGCCCTTCCAAACCTCATACCTCTTCCAAACCCAATACCTAAGCTCGCAGTGGAGCTAACGGTTCCTTCTTTCTTTTGGCTCGCAGTGGCATACTTTACCTCTCTTTCTATTTGCAGTTGAGCAGCGACAGATTCCTAATCACAACTCGACCTAGCTTAGAGTGGAGGTTTGTGGAGTTCTCTAACTCCGCTCTGCTTGCAGTGCAACAGCGAGTGTCCTACATCCCATCCCATAGTTCGTTACTGAGAAGTTCTTGCCAAGACCCTCAGGTCTAGGGAACACCTATTCCAACATATACTAGAAAAGTTACATTATTCCCAGACAGCATGCTTGCTTGCAACAAGCTTGCCTGTTGCTTTTATTTGATTTTATTTCGCTTTGGCTTATACACGAAAGTTTATTTCTGCTTAGCGCAAGCTGTAGTGTTTCCCCCACGCTGTTGGGAACCCATGCTTTACATGCGAGGCGCTTTTCTTTAGATTGAAGTAAAAAGCCAGCGGGTGTTCGATTTTCAGTTGTTCTCAGAACCAAGGGACGCTGATCTCTTTACTTTCGGCAACAAGATAGTGTTCGCGTTGTTAGCGTCTTTTTAGCATTCATCGTGAACAGAGAAAAAGAATAATTATTTTTTAATTGTGCCGTCTAGTACTCTAGCAATTAGAAATGATAGAAAATATAACAAAAATTGTTTGTGAGCCTCGCCGCACACGCTTGGTGTTTCTAGGGGTAATGTTTGCATGGTGTTACGGAATAAGAAGTAGCTCCAGTAGATAAATGCTTGTGTGGTACCTTGCACAAAGAGACCAGGGTTCTGATATATTAATGACTGCATCCAACAAGACATGCCTGCTGTAACACTGGTGACTCTTCTCACAAGCATTTACATACATTTGGCAGTGAAAACACAGTCCACATTACTCCTATTCAGTGGAAATCTACGTGCATTTCAAATGCTCAACATTTGACCTGAATTCATCTACTATACATTTTCTATACATTTTCTGTGTCCTATCTTCGCAATTTCCCATCATTTATCTCCCACTCTGTACTCGGTCTGCCACTAAACACCCTCTTTTTTCTGTAGAAAACAAAATTAATTTATAGACCTATCTATGTTGGCCTTTTCCCTATGAAATCCTATAAGACATGTATTAATTACCATTTTAAAGTTCACAATTTGTCCATCTCGGAACTTGTATGCGAACAAGTAACGTTTCTTGGTCCTTTGTTCTTAACCTTAGGTTTACTTCTGTGTATTGAACGTGTATATAATCATTATCTAGAATCTTTGACTTTCGTTGACATTACATTTCAATAATAGAGTGACAAATCAATATTTAAACAGTAACGAAGTTAGGTAGATATGCATTGTTTTACATAATTTTTGTAGACCAATTGCAGAAATATTTTACTATGTAATTTTGGTTGACTACTTCGTAATTTATCCCTTACAACTATGTTTAATAAATTAACGTGGAATCGATGTCCATAAGCTCTAATTCAAAATAAAATTTGAGTCTCCTGCGCCAGAACTATCTGAGGTAACAATAGAGCCACAGTAAAGCTATGATACATATAAGAGAAAGAGATAGAGAAAGCAAAATAAACATCGATGTGTGTATTCATGTGGTGTAAGATATAAGTAGATACACAGAAAATAAATATATATTGCATTGTAATGAATATGTTACGGTGTATAATAGTTATTCCCTCATATTACACTTATTTTCTGGAAGTTGGAAACTTTTGAATGGAAATAGTGGTGTTCAACTTAAACTTAACTGTGTAGAAACTTGAAAAATCTTATATTGTGAAAGTATCCCTAACTAAGATACCTCTACAAATAAACATGTTATGCTTACCATTTATTTGTCGATTTTAACTGGTTTATATTTAGTACAGATACTAGTCATATGCTTGCCTATTTCCAATAACGGTTACAGCAATTTGAAATATATTCGATGTAATAACGTTGGAAATGCGGAAGGATTCCTCTTTCAGTTTTCGATGGTGCTATACTAGTTCATCAGTTCAAAAACAACAACTGTAGTTAACATATTAAATGATTCTATTATAAATTGAATAGGAATTAAGGTGGCCTAAGCTCAATATTTACGGCACAGTGTAATAATGAAAGACCTGAATATGTGAGACCAATATTGGACATTATTTTGCTCCAAGTGCTTTTGTTAACAACTCAAGTATTAATAGTCTGCGATTTCAGCAATCATACTGTAATTGTGATCAAATTACATTAGAGGAAATTTATAGTAATGCTGGAAGTAATGGAAGTTATTTTTCTGTTGATGAAAATATTCAATACGTAAACAATGAAGTAGGGATTGACGATGGATTTGAAATTATATATCATAAGTTTAAAACAGTTTACATTTAGAAAAAAAAAATATTCCCTTTGCATTAGGAAATACCCAGGTATTTTTGAGTTACATAGAACACCAACGAGGGGGTTCTGACGCCCACGTGTAGTATCTGTACAAAGGCGACTTCGAAAAGCATTTTGGTGTGGTACAGTAAAATGGGATAGAATGGATACGAGTCAGCTATACTTCAACATTCCAATGAATACAGGAATCTTGAGTAATTCCATCCCGGTTATCCTTCGAATGGCGAAATTCATTCACATTTTGTTTCCACTAAAAGATGGACTGTGTGAGGGACGTTCATTAGACACTATAGGGATGTCACGAGAGAAATGGTGTTGCCAATCCAAGAAAAAAGTTATAATTTTTCTAGTACCACAATGTCAGGTTTTTGCATCTTTGGAATGAACATGTAATAAGTAAGGAAACATGCAACTACTTCTCTGTCACATTTGTAAACTAACACCACTACAGTAGCATATATTAGAAGGGATTCACTGCAAGGCATAGTACTTTTCCATCACTATTGAAACTTGATTCTCTCTGTTAAGCTCTCTGCGGGTGTAGCAGCTTTGAATTAATAAGCTAATAGAAAATAAAAGGTTTAAGTGCCAAAAATAAAAGAAAAATATTTTTATAACTATTTTAGTACGTGCAGTTGGCAACACAGCACCAGAATTATAGCTCAGAGTGACCCTGCATATTGTAGTAACAAACTCGTTTCTAAAGAAGATAAAATAAGTAGCCAAAATACTGGAATGTAACAGCTACTACATGCTGTGAAACCCTATTAGTACTACCAAGGAAGTTCCTCTGAGGCCCACAACACGTTCTTTATTTATAAATAGAAAAAAAAACACCAAAAACAAAGCAACTACGTTTCTTGTTTAATTGGTCAAGCTTGACAATATCATTTTTTCAGGTTTTGTATGCAATTAGAAATGATAGAAAATATAACAACCGTAATTTGTGGGCCTAGGAGCCCCAATCCCCTGATTGGTGTTCAGAGAGTTAATTATCCAAGTAAAATAATCAGTCTTGCTTCGAAGTTAGTATATAAATGCATTTTTATAATATTAATAAAAAAGCGATGCAAATTTAGAACAACAAAATTAATTACTCGACATCTGTACGTATCTGTATACTCGATGTTGTATTATATTATGTTTATTTTGAACAAGAACATTGTAATCATAACTAGTATTTAAAAGTGAATCACTTTCATAATTATTTCTAGCTATTAATTAGACTGTCAAAAATAAACTGATATTATGTAAAGGGAACCAAGTAAATTCTGTCGTTTTCTCACCCATCACCTTTGAACATTGATATGTCATCTAAAACGTACCAGGAATATCAAAAGTAGTCTTCATTAGCATCGGCCGACCTCGTGCCAACGTTCTTTAAGGCTGTGGATTCCATCGCGGTACGACATGGTTGGCTGTGAAACGAAGTAAGTTTTAAGAGCACTTCCTGCCTCTAATAGGGGATTAGAATAGGGCTCTCTAAGGTGATTGTCCAAGGAATGGAACATCTGTTAATACGAAGGTTTAATGTCTGGGAAGTACGGCGAATGTAATAGTGTGTCCTATCCAAGGCGTAGAATGCTGTCCTATCTCAACCTAGCCACATGAGGCTTAATGTTGTCCTGTACCTAGAGGACCCTTTGCGATTCGGAAGTACTGGAATCAGAGTTTTGAGTTTTTCTTGACATTGGCTCAACTACTGACAGTACACAGTTTCTTTGATGTTCTGACCAGCTCATATCAGTTACCGTTGCACTATGCCGCGAGCAGTCCGCGAAACACAAAGGAGAACCTTCTTCGGGTGCAGTGCTGTTATCGGCTGTTTTGGAACCAGTTCATAGATGCTAACCAATTATAACGACGAGCGGAGCAGTAAAGCTTCATTCTCATCACATATCAACACTCTGAAATGACTTCTTCTTAGACGAGACAGCAAAGAAACGTAAGTGCTTGTGCGCGTTGTCTTCTTTGCCGCAGGCAAATGATGTGAGACACATCAACCTAACTTGTACTGTTTTCCAAGTAGGTGCAAGTTCTGCCGAATGTTTTTTCTACTCATACTAAATTGTAGTCAAAATTAATCACATCTCTGGCCACTGTTCGCCTAAACTGCTGCCTGAAGATCTTCATTTTGTGCGTGTGTTGTTCTTCCGACACGTGGTGCATCTTCACGTGTTTCGTCACCATCCTTAAGATTGTTAACCCAGTAGTGCACTGTCCGTGTAATCACGAAACCCGCACCAAAGACCTCGCATATCTTCCGCCCCGCTGCAGCTCCCAGTTTGAACTCGTACACCATAAGCTCTTATGACGGAGGTCTCATGTTCACTCTGTCCTTACACAAGTGCAAGAGGTAACTGAACAGCCAAAACCAAGCAGTATGTTGGATATAATACAACTCATCGGACCTTCGTCTTATCTCCATTCACAATCAACTCAAGGTGTGAGGACCAATAGATCATAGACCTCACAATAATCGGTAGAACGTTCTTGGTTACCTTTATATATACGATATATTTGCTTTTTCAACCTTTTTCGAAAACTATTATTTCAAAAAGCTTCTCTTATAAGCACCTCAATCAACTGCACAAATGGTCTTCAATTGTTATGAAGATCACATTGCCAATAACAACAACTTAATATCTCAAATCGTTAAGGATATATGGTTAATAATGTTAAAGCTTTCTGCTCTGCTTATAATTAGGTATTTCCGATAATTTGCTGTAGTTACAACTATCGAAAACTTTTTTTACTTGTTACAGAAGAAAGGTAAATTAAAAGTTGTTTTTAAATGTTCCAATGGGTACGCTAATTGAAGCAATATATACGTTTTAACCATTTTTCATTTGTCCTGAGTAGTTTGATATTTTCAATTGTTACAAACAGAATTAGTTATGCTTTGTATACCTCTTTTAAACCATATAAGTAATTCGATGTGATAATCATTACATTACTTATAAATTCGTTCTATTTCTTCGAAATATGTCATATAACAACCGTAGCATTCGAACTTGGTACTTTGGATGTGGCTTACCTTGTTCTTGAGACGTGACGTCGAATTGAAGTTGTAGACATCTCCAAAATGTGATTATTTTTCTCCATGTTTATGATATTGCAGAGTCCTTAGCTTGCTAATCTCCGTGACACTGAATTCCGTTTGCATGTAGATTTGAAATATGTAATAACTTGATGCAGTGACATTTAAAAACTAGGACTTTATGGTTGGATACACTATTAACCCTAAACTTGAGGTATCACTGACAATATCATGCTGTCGATATTTGATTTGGGCACAAAATTTCATATTGTAGTCCATTAGTCCATTAAATCCCATATCAAAATAATTGGTCCATAATTGGTCCACTATATATATTGACTGAAAATAATAAAATGAAAAGGAAATAGAAAACTAATATATAATCTAAGGGCTTTTAAATTGCATTGTAATGTTCGTTTAAAGGAAATCCAATAACGTAATTCTTTCTACTTTTGGATTCTGAAAGTAGCGTGTTTTGCTTAGTTTTGCTGAGTTTCAAAGTAACGTCTGGTGTAAACAACTGCTGTAGAAATCATGAGATATACGGGTGGTGATGTAGTTCTCGATTGCGCTCAAATGGCTTTGATGTGTGGGCCGAGTCTACCCGCTTCACCGGGCTTCGAGCAGGCGAGTAAGCTTCGGTCATATCATTACTGTCGGATAAATGTAGCAGTGATGCAACTCTCAGCTGGATTTGTTTCCTTGGTGTGATTCATGTTCTGCGAAGTTTAAATGGAGTCCGAAGTTTTAATTCAAAAAGTTTAAGTTACTGATCAAGTAACTTGAGTTTTGGAGTGAATAGGTGCTTAGTCCGTTTTTTCTTTAGTATGTTTTATCAGATGGGTTAGTTTGCAAAGATAAATAATACCAGTCTTAAATTTAATTATGTAACAAAAAAGAAGACTAAGTTCCAAAGTTGTCATTAAATTAGTTTTGTTTAAAACAAGAAATAGGTGTTTTGTAGTAATTATTGGTTACTATATGTTAATTGAATACCTTAAATTAGCAGGGTATATTAAATTTTGTATGCGAGTTATGCGCATTTAGGGTACTCTCGGGAGGAGAGCCCAGAACTTTGATCAAACTAAAAATAAAGTTGTAAAATCGGTTAAAACTGATAGTTAAATCGCCCTGTCGTTTAAATAAATAAAGTAGTAAGCCTGTTTTATTATCATCATAATAATGTAAAACAGTGGTAATTTTTTGAGAATTCATAATGTCATCGCGCTGAACAGTTGTATTGGTTACCAGCCTAAATATCAAATATTTTAAATACTTAATTTCGGGTAAAAAAAACTACTTTTTCAAGAATTAATTAAGCATCGCGCTGAGTAGTAGTGTAATTACACCTTTGAAAATTTATATTATTTTAAAACTAAATAACGTGCTGGAGTTAACTAATTATTAGCGCGCTTTTCCTGAAAGATTGAACGTTTTCTTGAATTGTGAAAAAAATATAATAAATAGTCCAGATTCTCGTGAATTAGGCCTCATTCATTCATGCACGGAAAATTGGTAAATGTGTTGAGGAGGCCAGTTTTCCAATCCAGGATGGTGAAGTGCTGCTCCAGGATAATGGCGTAATTATTTGAATTTGGTGAGTATTGTAATTTAATATTTTATGGTTTAGTAGAGCAGTCGTAGAATAACTAGTGGTAGATTTTCACCTGAATCTTCTCCCATTGGGCATCAGAGATTGGATTAATAATAATTAGTAAAATTTTGAATGTTAAGATGCTGTATGGTTTAAAACCAGTTAATAAAAAATCGTTATTAAAATTACAACTTTCTCTTTCCGTTGAATTATTGTTGCCTTAAGAATAAATTTAAGATTCAGGATTTATTACATCTTATTCGTTCTAGAGCAGTTTGTATTGCATATCAGGGCGTTTTTTATATTAAAAGTCAAAATGTGGTCTGAATATTACACTTAAGAGCATTGATCGTCTAAAAAAATAACAATAATCTTACGAACAAGTCTCCTTTCGAACAGGCAATGGAAGAGATATTAACTGCTCGGGATGGCCCAATATAACTATGGAACATCTCTTCCATCCGGTATCAAAAAGATTCGGCCAAGTGCCATCAAATCTTTCGTATTGCAGTAGAAGTATAGGAAAATAACAATTCCTTCAAGCAGGAACATTACAAAAAAGATTATCATCATCATTGATATTCTGCCATTATTAGTAAGTCACTTATCGGAAGTAAGGAACTTCCATACTTCATGGATTTCAGCTAACCTCTACGTCTTCACACACGATTTTTCAGTTTTGATGTCCTTCATTAATAGTAGTTTTCTTTGCTACCTCCCTACTACAGCCCTTATAATACAGTTTTTTCTTAAGCAATGACCCAAACAGGTTCTCTTCCTCCTCTTAATACTATCTAAAGGTGTTCTTTTCTCCTCCTACATTTCTAGAACCCTCTCGTTCATTTTTCGCTCCACCCAGCAAATTTGCTAAATTCTTTTCGACATCCACGTTTCAAAAGCTTGCAGTCGTTATTAATCAATATTGTGTAATTGGATAGGTCCGCGACGTAGAATGCAATACCCCAAATGAAACATATTCTGATTATTTCTCCAATCTTCCTTCAACGTATCACAAAGCAGTCTCATCAACTTCCTAAAGGCTTCTTTCGTCGTTCCTATTCTTTTTTATTTCACCTCCCGTTTCATATCATCACTAATAATACTACGATAGGTATCAAAAATTAATCCACTGCTTTTTCTGCCCTCACATTTCTAAAATTGACGCCGACCGCTTCGTTCCAATCACGATGGTTTTGTCTATCCACCAAACCCCACATTTCACCCCATATTCATAACAGATCTCTCTCGTGTTTTTTTTTTAATATCTTCCTTTTTCGCATAGCTTTCCCACAAACCCATATCATCTGCAAACGTACACAACTATTCATTCTACCTTCTACCGAAGTACCGCCTTTATTATATCTCTTTCTCACTATCGTTTCTAGATAGATACTAAATGATGTTTGCGAGTAGCATCTACTGTCATTTTCTCCCCTTTTTTAACACCTACTTGTTTGTTCATATATAATTTTCTAATGAGCTTAGATTTTTCCATTCTAATCTAGCTTACTTTAGAAGTTCCTTCCGTCTTCTTAAGACTTCATCTCTCTCGCTGACTATCTTCTCATTCTTATGTTCTACTCCTTTCATCATATCATTTGTTTCCTCCGAAGTACCATTGGTTTTGTCTATGTCTACATTTCCTCATATTTCCCAACTCATACTAATTCTTCTATGTCATCGCATTTTGTTTTGTAACATTCTTCTCTTGCACAACCTGTTTCTCTTCCTAGCATGTTAAACAATAAAATAACTTCATATAAATCTTTCTGCTCTCTTTTCTATCAGTCTGTTTTCATGACTTCCTTTCCCTCATTTCCTGCAACATATGTTCCATAACCCATGCTTTCTGAGCCGTTTTATGTCGACGGTAACCAAATGAAACCTCTGCACTTTGCTGAACACAAAATTTCAAATATTCAGACCATCTGTTACTACCTTCAACCACTCTTTCCCCTTCTGGGTATTTTTCTTCGAATTTTTCAACGAAAAGATTTCTCACTTTTGTAACTCTTAGGTACTTACCACATTGTTGCTTCCTTTTCTTCCGACTACATGTTTCAGTTGCATATCCACCTTGGCCATCATACAAAAGGTATTTTCGCATTCATCAAGTTGTGCTGTGACTGTTGTGAACCGTAACATACTATACATTCCATCTTTTGCCAATAATTAAGGACTTCCATGTATATTCTTATCTCGTGCTGATTGAACCACGTGTTCACAATTACTAGTCAATTCTGTTTGCAGAAATTGACCACTTCCTTTCCCGTGTTTTTTTTTTTTTTTTTTTTTTGCCTTAATCGTATTTCACTACGACACTACCTTCCTAATATTCTCCCACAAATGCATTGAAATCACCCATTAAATTGCGCATGCACTTCTCTACTTCTCCCTCTATATAATTTCTTCTACAGTGTATTTTCTCAGAAGTTACCTCTACTTCTTCCATCGTATGCCAAATGGTTGGTGCGTATGTCTTTATTACTTCTAGATCCTTCTTCTTTCCTTTAAATCTTAACATCATAACTCAATTATCAATATATTCTACGTTTTCCTTTAAGCGCTTAGCAAGAATTATTAATACACCATTATGACAGCCCCATTTTATTACGTGAGTAAAATAGTCTGTGTCCTTTGATATTCAATGCCCTATTATCTTGCCATCTAAGTTGACACACTCCTACCAAATCTAGATATTTTTTGTTTCATTTCCTCTACAGAATTTTCTAATTTCTCTCTTTGTAACGTGGAATGTACATTCCATGTCCCTATCTTACGCTTTTGGCTGCGTTTGACTTCCATATCTATTTTCCCCACAACATTACTCCTCATGCACTAGTCCTTCCCAAGCAATCCTCCTCCTGCAGATCCGAATGGGGGATCTTACCTCCGGAGCTATATCCTAATCTGCGAAAAACCATCCTACTGTAAGCAAACTAGGGAAAATAGAGTAGTAGATAGATAATGGGGATTCTGCAGACAAATTCATTATTAGCCCATTTTAACTATATGTCACCCTATCATCTCTAATAACTTCTAATCTACTCCCTAATAATTTGCAGCGCACTCCCTATCCCAAATAACTTCTATCACCATATCAAATAACTTCTATCTTACTCATAATAACTTCTAATGCATTCTATCACTAAATCTAGTTACAAAAAATCACTAAATATGGTTACAAAAAATCATTAAATCTAGTTACAAAAACAAAAAATCACTAAAATCTAGTTACAAAATCTGTTTATAACCGGTTTTGACTTAAAAAAATCACTAAATCTAGTTACAAAATCTGGTTATAACCGGTTTTGACTTCAATAAATCATTAAATCTGGTTACAAAAAATCACTAAATCTAGTTACAAAAACAAAAAAAAAAAGAATCACTAAATCTAACAACATTTAACAAGAATGAACAATTGCATTTTAAACTCTGATACATACTCTTTTAAATGTCGTTTCAATTATCAAAATCGGATAAAAAATAACGAATTTAGCATTTTGCCGCCTGTATTTATACAACCCAACACAGCACAGAAGGTTTGTACACACACATACACACACACACACACACACACACACACACACACACATTTTCAATTCAGTTTGCTTGAGAGAAGCAACAGCATACATGTATGTATTTAGATTTATATAGCCTCTCTCTTTTTCTTTCTTTCTTAGCATGGGAACGTGACTTGCTTACATCATCATACACTCATCCACACTCACATTCTCTTCAATCAACCGGAGCAGCAACAACATATTTTCTTTCTTTTTAGTAATCAAGCAGTATATGGAAGTGTAGTAATAACAACACCAAAACTGTCACGTTATAACTAAAACTAAGAAGTTTAAAACTTTTTCGATTGTGAAGAGAGAAAATTGTAGCTAGATAACGTGACAATGTAACGTGATGATTTTTACCTTCACGTGACAAACAGGGTTGGAAACTAATTCTTTTTATCATGTTTTCCAGAATTGTTAAAATTACGAATTAAGCTCTGAAATTATTACGAATGAACTAGTACCAAATAAGGTAAATATGATATTTTTTTGGAAACGATAACCAACCCTGAATTCAATGGCGGCTCATGAGGGAAAATATCTCCAGATCGTTATAACATCGTTGTTTATTAACCGATTTTCAAAATTCAAACGACAAATGAATACTAATAACATAACCAATTTTTTAAAAATGCATAGATGGTTGCATAACCCAAAGGATACTTTTCTTTTTTTCAATATCTCCACAAAATTTCAACAAATCGAAAAAATAAAAATACTGCCATAAGTCAAATAAAATTATAAGACTTTTTTAAATAATAATATTTTCCCGAAAACTCAAAAATAAACCCGTAAAAAATTCCCGAAATTTTGAACTTGCTATAAAATCGTCAAATATTAACCGATTTTCAAAATTCAAACGGTAAATGGTTTCTATTTTCTTATAATTTTTTTCTAACGCGTTACTGGTTGTCTATGTCTAAGGATAAAATTATAAAAAAATCAAAAATCTTCACTATGTAAGAATGTATTAATGAAATGTAAACAGGACATAAATACTAGACTACAAAACAATTATTTTCATGCATTACTGGTTGCCTATGTCTAAGGATAAAATTACAAAAACAACTTTTATGACTTAAAAATATAAATTTTACCTAAAAATAAACTATACATAAAAGTTAATTAAATATGACCTAAAACTAAACTATACATAAAAGTTAATTAAATATGACCTAAAAAAACTTAACTATACATAAAAGTTAATTAAATATGTCCTAAAAATAAACTAAACTATACATAAAAGTTAATTAAATATGACCTAAAAATAAACTATACATAAAAGTTAATTAAATATGACCTAAAATTAAACTATACATAAAAGTTAATTAAATATGACCTAAAAAAACTAAACTATACATAAAAGTTAATTAAATATGACCTAAAACTAAACTAAACTATACATAAAAGTTAATTAAATATGACCTAAAACTAAACTACACTATACATAAAAGTTAATTAAATATGATCTAAAACTAAACTACACATAAAAGTTAATTAATATGACCAAAAACTAAACTACACATAAATACATTTTAACTATATCTTATAATGCCCCCAAGCTAATGTACTTATACCACCCTCTAGTATATATCTTTTGTCATCATTCGAATCTAATGCTAACTTATTTACAGCTATGGTATATACATCATGCTTACAACTTCGAATTAGATTTATATTTTTGTATGTTTCACATCATTGAATAGAGTTTGCTTATAATCATCAAATTGTAACTCTTTTGATACTACACATTTTGTTATTCCTTTTGCTTTTTTCTTCTCTTTATTTTCAACTTTAAAGGCATACATCTTTGATCTTAACCCAATAAATTCTGTCATTATTTTACCATTGTTTTCATCCTTCATCTTTCCTAATACTTTTTTGTTTACTAATGGTATTCCATATTGATTATCCTTTCCATATTCACTTGTATCAAATAAATCAACCATTTCTTTTAAGTCTTTGTTGAAATCATCTGTATTAATTTCATATATAAAACTATCAGTATCCATATAACATAAGCCTATATCAATATCATATTTAGGTTTCATAATGTTGTAATGGAAGTCATACATTAATAGTTTTGACAAATCTAGCACACTCATACCAACATATATAGGTTTGTTGAAGTTCAGTTTTTCTTTTTTCATATGTATCGCACACAAATCTTCAGTAAATATTGTCCTGTAATCAAAGTTCGGTTTCGCTATTAACTTTTCCACCCTCATTGGATCACATTCTAAGGTAATAGATGGTCTCTTTCTAATGTTTTCCATTGTTTTACCAAATACGCTATTGTTCATTAACTTGTAAAAATCTTTCTCGAAATCATTCTTAGCTTTTGTTCTCATATTTGTATTTAGATCAATATATTCCTTTAACCAGTTTGATTGCTTGAACTCCAATATTCTATGAATTTTCTTTAATATCATCCGAAGTGACATATATAGTTTTAAGTTTCTGTAGTGAATAACATATCTTTCTTTATTGTAAAGCATTGTTAATAATTTTGAATGTTTCGATCCTGGTGGACACATATTTTCTGGAGCTAATGGTAGATCTGTATGTTTATCATGTAAGTATTCTGGATATTCTAAATCAACTTCTAATATGTACCCAGTTTCTTAATCATCTGGAATATTCATTATGTTCATGTAAGGTTGAACCCATTTAAAGTCTTTGTAAGGCATGTACTGACTCATAGCCCATCCATATAAATTATTTGCATCTAGATAAGCTAAATACTTTGAAGGTTCGTCTTTGTTATAATTTTCCATATACTTGTTATTTGCTTTTACATATCTCTTACTACATTGTGAAATTCCACCTCTTATACCTTTTTCTATCATTAATATTTTGTCATAGTCAGTTAACATTTCTAGTTTGATCTTAGTCATCTTTAATATTGAACCCACGATAAACCAGGAGCAGTGAAATACCAAGCAGGATCTAAACCATATGCTTTTAAACACACATCTCTAAAACTTTCAAATACATCTGTCTTGTTATAAAGTTCGGTATATTCACCTAGATTTTTAATATTGAATAACTTCCAAACATTTTTCGCATGCTCATAATCTTCATCACTGATGTGGGTGTTAGTAAGTTTATTAAAGAACATTTCTTTTGAAGGTAGTTTTGTTTCTTCTAATCTTTCAATTGAGTCAATATAATCATATGGGTACACACCTTTTTTAATTACTAAATCTAACAAATCATTAGGGAAGTACTTTGACGTTTCTCTATATTGTTCTCTTGTAAGGTTATTTGCTAGTTCTGCTAAACTCCTTGGCATAAACCTAAATGAATCTAGAAATCGTAAATTAATTCCATTCTTTTTATCAACCTTCACATATTTTGAGTATGTTATATATTTTTCCTCATTATTTGCAATTAGTTTTATTTCATTCTTATCATAAGCAAGTTCTTTAACAAACAGGTGAGTATCATAACCACTTAAGTTGTGAATAAATACTGGAATAAAATTAGGATTTCGATAGCTTAAGTTACAATAACTGTGAGCTGCAACTCTAAACTTTCCAGTTAAATGATCATGATCTCTTACTTTTGCTTTATTTATATTTATATTTTTCAAACATTTACCTAATTCATGTTTCCATTCTTCTAATTTTTCAACCATGCTATCATTATTTTTAGCGAATTGTATTTTCTTATTTAACATATTTATTTGTTTTTCAATTGCTGGTGGTAAATCATTCAAGTTTCTCTCACATATATGACAACTATTGGAATTATTATATATCTCGTTCTCATCTTTAGTTAGACCATTCATTTCAACTCTTTTGTTATATATTTTCTTTATTTCTATTGCTTCTTGTTTTAACTTCTCCACAAACACCTTTGCAGCATCTAAACCAATATAACTAACAGGACTTTTATACACATCATTTGAGTATTTAATATAATAACAGAAACTCATTGGTAAATGCTTTTGATACTTCACAGTTTTAGAACAATTATGGTCTATTTCCATTTTACATAACAAACATTCAAAATCGGCATATATCGTAAATGGTACTCTAAATGATCTATTATAATTTTGGAACTGTATTTGATTATCATATGGTTTTGGAAGTTCTATTCTAACAGATTCATGCTCCTTACAATATAGTTCATGTTGTAATTGCTCCTCATTTCTAAAATGTCTTACCAAGCATCTATCACAAAAGTACAATTTTTCCTTATGTTTTGTTACTTGACTTCTTATTAATCTCGATAAATCCTTTATACAACAAAAATGACTATTATTTTCATCTTTTTACATATAATAAATTAATGTGCTTGTCCTGCTTATTTTTTGTGATTTGAAGTGGGTATATATTATATTCATCATCATAACTATACACGTTAATGGATATGTTACTTCTCTTTTCAAACTTTACTATATCTTTTAATTGTACAGGAAATTCAATACCATTACAATATTTATCTTGTAACTCATTCACAATTTCTGTATAGTGTGAAGGTCGTTGATATTGAGAACATCTATCAATAGGTTTTAAATAACTTGCAATTGAATATAAGAAACATTTATTATCTTGATTTTTACCATTGATTACTGCTTTCTTATCTTTAATTGGTTTAGGAAGGTCAATATATGAAGAAGCTCGTAATGGTACATATTTATTTAGTCTGATTTCTAAATGTTTAATTTGATGTAATGTCCATCCTGATCCTCTACCTTGAAATTCCTCCATCTCTCTACATAGTTTTTGTTTAGCATAGGTTATATATTCATCTAAGTCAGTTGATTGTAATATTCTTTCATTCATAGTTTTAAAATTGCGTTCTTGTACTTTTTTATCTTTAATATAATCACAAATGAATACAAGGTTGACTTTTAATGGATGGTGCTTTAATTCTTCCTTGATTTTGTTAATAACTACTTTCCCACTTATATTTAAAAACTTCACTGGATCTTTATATCCTCCTATGTTTTCAATTGTGATAGTTTGTAATCGTTTCTGTATTGCTGTTTCCTTTGTTTCTACTTCAATTGGTATTCGTTGTGGTTTGGATTCTTCAAAAACATCTTGTTTAAATGGAAATATGTTTCTAATTTGTGATCTGTTTTGTTCATCTTCATATTTTTTAATACGGTCAATAAGTTCAGCCTTTCTTAATTTAGAATAACCTTTTATTCCTTTCCTTTTACAATGGTTCCTCAACTTTCATTGTGTATATAACTTTCAATTCATCTGGTTCATTTTGATATTGTTCGATTTTTTTGATTAATTCACTCTTATTTAAAGAACTATAGTTACGGATTTTCTTGACTTTACATATTAGTTTTAGTTTTGTAATCGACATCTCCTTCATCTCCTCACCAGTAAAATTAACCTTATTTATACTCATCTTATATGAAAAAATACCGTATCGTTTATTTATATATTTACCAAATTTTTAAGTTCATTTTCATAATATTTTTCTCATGTTATATATACCAACATTAGCATACTTATTTTTCCTAACACAACTGCTAATACTTGTACACTCCTGCAATTGTCTACATATATTAGTGTGTTGTGTTAGTATAGGGCTTTTATGGGATTACCTCATCAAAGTCATTATTAATATGATAAAAACTGAATCATTTTCATAAACTCACTCATCATCATAATTATCATTTACCTTCTTATCCTATTTACCTTTAATTAAAAAACTATAAAAGATAACATTTATAATATTATATTACTTTTATTTATTTAATTATTATACAAATTATTAAATCGTAATCATTTAATAAACCCTAATTATTTAATAAACACTTTATTACCTTTTATGAAATAACCATAAAAGATAAAATTTATAATATTATATTACTTATTATGCAAATTATTAAATCCTAACCATTTAACAAACCCTAACCATTTAATAAACAATTTATACCTTTTATGAAATAACATTTATAATATTATATTACTTTTATTTATTTAATTATTATGCAAATTATTAAATCCTAATCATTTAATAAACACTAACCATTTAATAAACAATTTATAACTTTTATGAAATAACATTTATAATATTATATTACTTTTATTTATTTAATTATTATACAAATTATTAAATCCTAACCATTTAACAAACCCTAACCATTTAATAAACAATTTATACCTTTTATGAAATAACATTTATAATATTATATTACTTTTATTTATTTAATTATTATGCGAATTATTAAATCCTAATCATTTAATAAACCCTAATTATTTAATAAACACTTTATTACCTTTTATGAAATAACATTTATAATATTATATTACTTTTATTTAATTAATTATTATACAAATTATTAAATCCTAACCATTTAATAAACACTTTATTACCTTTTATGAAATAACCATAAAAGATAACATTTATAATATTATATTACTTTTATTTATTTAATTATTATGCAAATTATTAAACCATAACCATTTAATAAACAATTTATACCTTTTATGAAATAATCATAAAAGATAACATTTATAATATTATATTACTTTATTTATTTAATTATTATGCAAATTATTAAACCCTAACCATTTAATAAACAATTTATACCTTTTACGAAATAATCATAAAATATAACATTTATAATATTACATTACTCTTATCTATCCAACTATTATGTGAATCATCAAACACTAACCATTTAACAAACACTTTATTACCTTTCTTTCTCAATATTTTTTCAACCAAATACTCATCCTTATATTTAGTTTTCAATAATTCTGGTTCATAAAATCTTCCTTTAACTTCTTCATTGTTTAAATCTTTAATTTTATATGTTGGTGGATTAGATGGTATAACCTCATTAATAACAAACACTTCTGTTGACCAATTTGGTGTATAACCTTTCTCAAACAAACCTTTAATTTTACTTATACGAACATAATCGCCAATGTTGTACTTTAACTTAACAGACTTATATTCTTTCTTATATACTTTTTTCAATATCACATGCTCAATTTTCTTATTCACTTCTACAGGTTTCATGCCAATGTACTTTGTTATTATATTCATCAACCAAACCTTGCAATATTTTTAACCACTTATAATTACCTTGAACAGTAAATTTTTTCCACATATTTTGTTTAAGTGTTTTGTTAAATCTTTCAACAACAGAAGCTTTTTTACCACTATATGTTGAGTAATGATTGATATTGTTTTTTCCCATCAAATCTTCAAATTCTTTATTATAAAACTCTTTACCTTGATCAGTTTGTAAATTGTTGGGTTTTCTTACTTTTAACACTGATTCAAATGCTTCTGTAACATTCTTACCACTCTTATCTTTAACAGGAACAGCAAATGCATATTTTGAAAACACATCTATAATCGTTAGCAAATACTTATAACCTTTATTTAATTTTGAAACACCTTTTAACACACCACTATCCATTTCCACAAGATCTGCTTGCCATAAATCATCTATACCTTTAACAATAACACTTAACCTAGGATAATTTTTTCTAGATGGTTTATGAATTTCTTCTATAATATCTTCTCTAATACCTTCACCTTCATATAGTCAATCACGCTTTTTAATGAATTGAGATTTATTAGTACCACATACAACACATATACCTTTCTTAATATATCTTCCATTATTTGTTTGTTCTATTCTAATGTTATCTATTTTTGTATCTGTTGATTTCTTACACTTAACACAATACATCATACTATTTATTATATGGAAAATTATTAACCTCAATCTATAATTCAAACAGTGTATCAACTAACAACATCATTCTAAAGATCGGCCTAATTCAAACTATAATTCAAGCATATGTTTGTTTGATGCTGTTGCCGAAATTTGATGATTAATACTATAATTAACGGGTGTCGATATTTGATGTTTAATACTATAATTATTGCTGTTGTTGATTAATACTATAATTAATGCTGTTGTTCGTATTTGTTGATTAATACTATAATTGATCATGAACTTCAATCTATAATTCAATCTATAATCAATCTATATAATAACTTTTACAATTCAAACACTGTTCATCTATATAATTTAATCAATATAACATTCTATAACTTAGTCTATAGTTCAAACAATAATTCAATCTATATAACAATTCATAATTCATCTGTATAATTCAATTTAGAATGTTGTTATATAGATTGAATTAAAATGTTATATATATATGGATTGAATTAGAATGTTGTTATATAGATTGAATATAGCAAATGGTTTTATGAAAGTTCTCTTTCTATATACATAATAACTTGCAATGGTTGCCCTTCTTCCATAGCTGAATTCTTATTTGCTTGAAACATAATTATATCACCCTTTTTAATGTTTACAGGTAAATTTTCAATCAAAGTATCACCTAAATATATCTCTAGAAAGTATTTATCCCAAGTTAATTCCATATGCATTATTTTTCCATTATATAGAAATTTGTAACCATTAGAGAGGTTAAATATTCTAAAGGTTGGTTCCTTAACATTTTTAATTCTCAATCGACATATTAGGGGTATAGTTTCTTTCTGCATAATCAATTTAGTAGTATCCATCCTAATCTTTTGAAAATCATCTTTCTTTATATATGTGTCTTGTAATGTTTTTAATACATCTTCAAATTTGTTTCTATCACCTTCCAATTGACTATTAACATTACTATTTATCAAGTCTAGCTGTTGTAAAGTTACTACATCATGTTGGTCAATTGCATCACTTACATTAACAAGTCTTTTGTTTTTGAAATCAACATGTTATATTGTTTGATGTAAAAACTTCACTTACATGATTGAGGTTTGTAGTCCTCGTTTTAGTATTACCAAATATATCCATATTTATTATATAATAATTTGAATTATTAAACAGCAAGTAAAACAGTTATACGAGCTCCACCAAAATCAATCAAATCACCATTCTCATCTTTAATTGAAACTTAGAAATTATTAAATTTATTGTGATGTATTGGGAAAAATATCTTTTCATTAGGTTCATATATAATTGGTTCTCTAAACTCTGCATTTGTTCTAAATGTTGCAATTAAGTCTGTTTCGTTGTGTGTTGTATCATTGTGTTTTAAAATCATACCTTCTGCTAAATCACAGTGAATATTTATAGTATGAAACGGATGAAACCTTGGCACCTTATCTCCAACATGTTCTGTGTTTCTAACCAAGTTTTTATCACTAAAACCTAATACAGTGTTAATGGTGTCTAAGGTTATATTACACGGTTCGCTAAATATTTTAACTCTATTTTTTTCTCTGTCCTCAGTAAATTTAATATTTTTAAAAGTATCACCAGTGTATGGAAGATTTGATTTAATATATTCTTCTAACTCTTTTAAATTATATTGACCAGGTTGAACTATAAGTTGTTTTGCAATATTAGAATAGCCAGGAAAGTTACAAATCGTTAATTTGTTGTTCTTTTCTGTAATGTTTGGAGTTAAGTATGTTGTGTAAAATCCTGCAACAGCTACTTCTAAATCGTTTTCAAATGGGTAGTGCAAAGATATGTTTAATACAGATGAATAACCATTTAAATTAAATACCTTCATTTTTTATATAATAAATAACTAATATGGATAATTGGGATATTAAAGTAAGGTTAACAGAAGAAACGGCGAAGAGTAAGTGGAATGGAGAGTTGTTACCTGATGATATAAGATGTTTAATAGTTGGGCCTAGTGGTTGTGGTAAAACGACGTTAATGATTGATAATTTTTTGTTAGCACCTAAATGGTTAAAATATGCAAATGTTTATATATATTCTAAAAGTTTAAATCAACCTAAATACCAACACTTAATACAACTTTTTCCAGATATAGAACGTAATATTAAAGATACAGTAGCAATAATAAAAGGAAACAATGAAGAGATTATTCCATTAGATGAATGTGAGGACTATTCTGTGGTAGTATTTGATGATTTAATATTAGAAGAACAAAATCACGTTAGAGAATATTTTACTCGAGGACGTCATAAGGGTTTGAACTGTTTCTATTTTGGACAAACATATTCTAAAGTGCCAAAACAATTAATTAGGGACAACTTAAACTTTCTTTGTATATTTAGACAGGACAATGTAAATTTAAAACATATATATGATGAATTTGTTGCATCTGATATGTCGTTTGAAAAATTACAATCATTATGTAATAAGTGTTGGAGTGAAGAATATGGTTTCTTAACAATTGATATGACTAGGAAGGTGAACAATGGTAAATATAGAAATAAAATTAAAGAATTTCTAAAAGTGTAAACTAAACGTATATGAATGTAGGTGATCGTATATGTTATGTTATGTTATGTTATGTTATGTTATGTTATGTTATGTTATGTTATGTTATGTTATGTTATATTATGTTATGTTATGTTATGTTTTTTTAGTTTTTCTTTATATAATAAATGGATGTTAATAAAGCTAAGAAGTATATTAAGTTAAAAGAAGAACTTATTAAAAGATTTAAGGAAATTAAACAAAGTAATCGAAGTAAGTATGAAAAATTTAAAGAACAAGATCAGCCTGTTATTGATGCAATTAAAGATTTAGGGCATGATATATCAAAAGTAGCAGAAGAAAATAAAAATCTAATTCAAGAGTTAGTTCCAGTTGTACATAAAAGTGCTAGAGTGGATTCAAGCTTATTAGAAACACCGCCTATGTATGATAGTTCTATAAATGAAAGTGATACGCCTATAACAGAAGAAATAAAACACATGAAAAAACAAATTAAATATAAAGTAGAAGGAATAGAATCTTTAGCAACAACTCATTTTGGTATGATTGCCTCAAGATATTATGCAACTAGAGATGATAAAAGTTTTGGAATACAGCCATATGATGAAGATGGGAAAATTATACATATGATAGGAAATGCGGAAGTTAAAATTCATGGTGATGATTTAGTTATTAATAATCGACATTATACAGGAACAGAAGGTTTATGGGAATTATTGACAAAACATAATCCAACAAATTATAATGATGATGATCTAGAAAAATATAAACAAATAGTAATTGATTCTAGTGTTGCATTTCATAATAATGATCCGAATACAAGAAAACAAAAATCTAGTAAAGGTAAAAAATATAAAGAAATTATCAAACCTATTTGGGATGAATATATAAAACCAACAACACCTTCAAAAATACCCCAAAATCTGGAGAAGGATTAAGGTATATAACGAATTATCAAAAGAATACATATGGATGGATGATGTGAGAAAACTGATTGATCGCTTGATTGTTATTGATGGGGAAGAAAAATCTGGAAATGATAACTTTTATAATGAGAAAGTAGGTATTATGGATATGATTAATTCTAAACTCGCACAATTCATACCTAATGATCCAAAAGGTATAGGTTATTTGATAAAGATATTGAATACACTGCCACCAAAATTTTGGAATAGTGAAAAGTATGGAAAAGGGTTAATGAATAAAATTTTAAACATGAAAGGAATTCCAGAGTTACATATACCAGGTTATGAATTTTGCGGACCTTTTACTAAGTTACAAGAAAGATTAGAAAGAGGTGATAAAGGTATAAATGCATTAGACGAAGCTTGTAAAGAACATGATATATACTATAGGGATAATAAAGATACAGAATTAAGACATATTGCAGATAAGGAATTAGAAAATAAAGCTTGGGAAAGAGTTTTAGCTAAAGATGCTAATTTAATAACTGAAAAATTGCCTGCTCTTGGGACTGCTTTAGTGATGAATACAAAAGTAAGATTTGGTTTAGGTTTATAAGTGTTTTAGTATAGGTTTATAAGTGTTTTTAATTTAGATTTATATGTACTTTTTATGTAATTTTTTTCATAAAATGCTTTTAATTATATAATAAATATGCAGTTAAAAAGTTTTACTTTTACGATTCCTAATGATGAACTTAAACAATTAAATATTGATCACATTTTAACTAACAAACAACTCAAACAAAAACAAGCAAAACTAAGTAAAGGACAATGTATGTCTCTATCTCTTTCTATACCACAACTTAAGAAAATAAACAAAGAAATGAAGACAAATGATAGTAAAGTTCATTATGGTGGTTTTATATTTACTATTCCAACGATTTTAGCTTTAATAGGTGCTTTAGGTTCTGTTGCTGGAGGTGCGGCTGCTATTGTTAAGACTGTAGATGGTGCAAAAAAGAATAAAATGGAATTAGAGGAACAAAAGCGACATAACTTAGCAATGGAAGAAAAACAAGGTGGTAAGATTTCAAAAAACGTAAACTCCAAAACAGTAAAGAAAAAGAAGAAATTAAACCTTTAAATAATTTAGACCTAATACAACTTGTTAAAAAACTTAAGATAAGAAACTTTAGAGGTGTATTTATGAGTGATGAATTGCCTAAACATCTAAGGAAGAATGAGTGTGGTATTGTTAATTTTGATACGTCTAATAATATAGGAACGCATTGGATTTGTTATTGGAAAAATGGAAATAGAAAGTATGTGTTTGATTCATTTGGAGGTAATCCGCCAAAAACACTCGTAAAATATCTTGGTCATAATATAGAGTACAATAGCAGCCGTATACAACATTTTAACGAGGTAATTTGTGGACATTTATGCATTATAGTGTTAAAAATGTTTACAGATGGGTATAGTTTTTCAGAAATTATTAGTCAGGTGAATAGGAATAAGGATATTTGGAGAAGTTATATTTAAGTTTTTATGGGTTTAATTCATATAACGATTACAAATATTTTATTAATAATAAATATGGATAAGATAGAATCATATGAATTACAATCCTTTAAACCTAATCAAAAAACAATCGTGAATTTAAATAAGCCAAACAGGTCTATTGAATTTGATATTGACGTGGGTGATGGCTTTATACATCCTTATTATGCCGATATTTATGTAACTTTTGAAATTAGAGGTAGAGATGGTGATGGAGAATATACTACTGGTCAAAATATTAGACTTATTAATAATTTCTTCCCACATTTGTTTTCTCAAATTCAAATTAGTAAGCATGGACAGATATTGGATATTATTGATTATCCTGGTTTAACTTCAACAGCTGTAAACACATGTACGATTTCAAAACCAGAGGCAAATCACTATGATGAATGTGGATGGGAAGGAATTACGTGGGCAAGAACAGATGAAGAAATAGTGTTTTTGCTAAGACTTTTGCCAGGATTTTGTTCAGATTTTAAAGATATTATGTGGAAGGGAGGTTTGAAATATACATTTAAAAGAAGTGGTTCTGATGATAATGCATTTGCTATTTGGAAAACAAAAAAGCAGGATGGAACATATGAGAATGATCAACCGCATCCAGGTAAAATTAAGATTACAAATATGGAGCTAAGAATGCCTATTGTTAATTATCAACCAAACTATGCCACCTTGTTAAGATCTAATGTGTTAAAAGAAGGTAAGATTCCTATTTCATTTAACACGTATCAATGTTTACAGAAATCAGTTAGTGGTAAATATTTAGAATTCGATTTAACCACACAATTTAACTCAAGAGAATTTGATATGCCTAATTTTGTAATTGCCTTTTTCCAAACTGATAGAAATGATAATCAAGAAAGAGATTCAGGCTATTTTGATCATTGTAAAGTTCAGAATATCCATTTTCGTAATTCTAGAAATGAATCTTTCCCATTAGAATCTTTAAACTTAGATTTTGCAAAACATAAGTATTTGAAAGTTTATGAAATGTATACGGTATACAAGCGAGCTACAATTGGAAATACTGAGATGTTTTATTATCCTAAGGAATTTTTAGAAAATAGGCCGATGTTCGTAATTAATACTAGCAAACATAAATCAGTAACTGTAAGTGATAGAACTAATTTGAAACTGACTGTTAATTTTGAAAGCGATGTACCAGATAAAACAATTTGCTATGTTGTTATGATTGGTAAGAAAAATTTAGAGTATGATGTTGAGAAAGAAAAAATAATTGAGAAGATATAAATTAATTATATGTTTATTAGATTTGTTTAGCTTGTAAGTGTTTTTATGATAATATCATAAAAACTTATTTAATAAAATGACTATTCCAGATAACATTCCACGTGAGAATAATAATTGTGTTCATTGAAGATACTATATTAAATCTTGAGAAGTTATTAATGAAAAACAAAAGGAAGTTTAAGAGAATAAAATGTGTTTATATTACTCTTATTACGTTATCAATTCTATTATCAGCTTCTACAGGGTTCATCAATGTATTTATTCGTGTTACAGTGTATTCAATTATTACAACTGCATTTGCTTCGGCTTCTGCTGTTATAACTGGTTTATCTACACGGTTTAATATAGCTTCAAAGAAAGAATATTATAAAAATATGGTGAATCGAATTCGGCTGTTTAAAGATGAGCTTAATGTAATTAAGCTCATGAATGGTGAATTAACAAATGAAAATATAAGAGATATTGTTAACAGAATCAATGACATACTTAACGAAATTCGAGGCTATTAGAAACTGATTTTTAAAAAGTTTTAATATAATAAATACGATGGCGAGTCATATTGAACTTTTAAATAAACTTGGAAGTCTTGAACAAAAACAGGTTATTGGATTAAGAGAATTAGAATTAAATACAGAATATAAGATTGTGAAAATGGAAAAGATTAAAACTAAGTTTGGAAAGAGCATTTTAGTTGAATGTGAAGAGTTTAAGGTATTTCTTCCACCTAGATTTACAAAACACTTAACAGATAAAATGATTGATGAGATCGTTAAAGATGGAATAAAAATCAAATACACTGGTTTAAAAGATAATTATCCAACTGTTGAGTTCTGTATGTAAATCCAAAAATGATAAAAAATATGTCGTCAGAAGTAAAAAATGGAGTGGAAAGAATGGATCCTCAAAAGAAATTTATACTTACTAATAATTTCAATGTAATTGTGAAAAATGTGCAAACCGAAGTTCAAGTTGTTTTTGATATTAACGGTTGTCTATTCAGCTTGAATTTTGATCAGTGGACAGAGTTTAAGAAGTCATTGTTTCCTATTGAGAACGAGGTTAGCAGAAGATTCCATTATCAATATCCGAACTTGTAACTATCAATATACTAATTTGTAACTATTATGTAATTATGTAGAATTTAGTTAACTTTTTTGATAAAATCATAAAAGTGTTTTGTAATTTTATTTTACTAAATTTAGTGATTTTTATAACTAGATTTAGTGATTTTTTTTGCTTTTGTAACTTGATTTAATGATTTTTTGTAACTAGATTTAATGATTTTTTTAACCATATTTAGTGATTTTTTGTAACTAGATTTAGTGATAGAATGCATTAGAAGTTATTATGAGTAAGATAGAAGTTATTTGATATGGTGATAGAAGTTATTTGGGATAGGGAGTGCGCTGCAAATTATTAGGGAGTAGATTAGAAGTTATTAGAGATGATAGGGTGACATATAGTTAAAATGGGCTAATAATGAATTTGTCTGCAGAATCCCCATTATCTATCTACGTAGAGTGATTTTCTCCTGTTGCCTTCCACCCCACAATACCCCAGCTGTTTAAGTAACTCTAACCCCGCAGGGGACTAATATTCAAGTTGCCGTACCAATCACTATGATTCCCCTTAACTTGACTACTGGAGAATTGCAGAATTCTTTCTGCGGGTAATCAATTTACATCAATTCGCTAAGTAGGGCCCTTCTGGTAATGAACTGCCACCGACGTAGCTCTAAATTTCACTGTAGCACGCAATCCTTCCCACTGGAAACAAGAATGACTTCGTAATAATGTTTATCGGGTTTGTACTCCTGGGCAAACACATAAAGAGAAGAATGATGAATAATGGAAGAAAACACTCTGAAGTCCCAATTATTAACCTTCAAATGCAAAACTTTTAAGCATGGTTGTCCGGAGAGTGCTTTCATCCCGACCTGTAATATGTAACTCAAGGCATTTACAAGATAGTATTACTCTAGGGATGCGTTAGAAACTACCAAGGTTATGTTTTATCTCGAGTTAATATAATGAAAGACAAAACGTGCTTCCTCCAACGTTTAAGCGAGGAATGAAATCCATCAGGACCATGCATAGTGGCAATGAGTTTGTACTGAACAGGATTAGCATCCTATACAATCTTCCAAGCTATGCAATAGTAATCTGTAATGGGAAGAAAACTCTTACACCATCACCAACAAATGGAATAGTCGCTACAGTTACAGGATTTAATATCCATTGTGCCCTTGTAACTACGTAACTTGACAGTCACGCAATACATACTACCAAATACTGGAGGTCTATCAAAGGCTCTTCAGAGCTACTTGAATCGCATAACTTCGTAAAAGTTTGATAAATTAATCAAATAATTGCCTTTAATATGTAAAGGTCTTGTCAAGGCTTAAGACACACATTTCATTGTACGTTAGTATACTCAACATTTGTCACAGTGGAAACAGGACCATATATTTTAATTTCTTTGTATGTACAATGATGTTTATTGTAAACAATCATTCCAACATTTTGATTTTGTTTGAATACATGTCTTTTGGTCAATATTCTTTAAAAAAATCAGTAATGTGCCCTGACTTTTGACAATGATTGTATATTACTCTCAATTTCCAACATTCTTTTTTATGCAGTACTTAGGAACACTAAAAGCAAGTAGTTCAGGTAAGGAACACACAAACACATTTTCTTAAAAAAAAATTGTTTCATAAATATATTCAGAAGTTATATGATATTGCTAAATGCTTTAACTACATATTAAAGGTTTTATTATATGTTAATACATTAGTTTGCGGTAGCTTATACAGATTAAAATAAATACTAAATATCCTTAAGTACTTGCAACACTCACTGACCTGTTCTTCCCATCTGATATAATGTACAATTACATAATTGAATAATTTTCTCAGCCTGACATTGCACTCTACAAGCAGAAAGACTATAATATTTGAAAGCCCATAGTCCAGCCGTTTCTTCTGGAAAACGACAGTTCCTTGTAGAAGGACTTATTTCACGAATATCTTTGTCAGCGGCTGAATATGTTAACTTCAAGTCATGGCGATTTGGGTTCCCGGGAGTCGGCGATATTTGTATTATTTTAGTCTTAGTATAATCAATTACATCGTATTTGTCCAATATTTGAAAAAGCTGTAAAATAATTGATAGTGATACCTGATTGGTTCGAATTAAAAACAGACATACCAATTTAATAAGAAATATCCGAATAAAATATAGTATCAAAATATACATATTGATTGTATATGAAGTATGTTTGCGCATATTTACATGTATTTTTACCTTTAAATTATAAGATCCGATTCCACACCTTTAACTTATTTTTATGGAGGGATGTTTACGGAACTAGTATATCTAGAAAAAAACAGCTTCGAATGAATATGTGTCTTACCTTTCTTTAGGTTCGTGGCCGTTTGTGTCGAGGTGTTACCCGTATTAGGCTGCAAGAGAGACCCAGAGTAGTAGGTTGGCATAAGGTCTGGAGATATGTTGTTGATTGAAATAGCCTAGTAGTAGAGGATCGAACGAGTAATCCATTTAAAGAAAAAACTAAACTTTGAAACGAAAAGTTAATTTAAAAAGGTAGTGTTGATTATGCAAGGACGTCGGGTAAGTTTCCACTTTAAGAATACCTCATAACTTTATCTGTCAATAAAATGTCCGTCAGATATCCAACGAAATCCGTGAATCTCATCTCATAAGTTAGGCAGTTACAACGATTCTGAAAGAAAATCTCTCTTTAAGCAAAGGAAACTACAGTCTTTATAACAAGCGTTTCCTGATTAGTGTGATAGGTACATGGATTTCGAGAAATATTATTGGTTCAGTTGTTATCTTTAAGAAGACTGACTACAACAATACATTGTATATTTGTAACTTTGGGTCATAAGTTATTCGAAATATGTACTAGGCTGGATGCAGAAGAAGAGACAGAAATGTTTCAAATAATATGATTGTCGATAATTTAAATAATAGACTTTGGAACGCCGTTGTCAGGAAAATATATATAATAAATGGAATCAAAAATAAGGGACGAAGTGTGTATTATTTAATGGCTCGACTTTATTATAAAAAAGAAGAACCAGAGTGATTTTAGTCGTTGTATGACCTCAACGTTTTGACAGCATTTGTAACATGGTACAATAGTTATTTGTGGGCGAAGACATGTGTTCATCAACTCACGGAAATTAAGGTATACTGTGGTTCCACGCCATTTTTTCCTTCTTTTATATGCGAACGAATGAATACCAGAAGACTTGCTCAGGACTATTATGTGGTCTGGAAGATCACAGTAACGCATAATTAACCACAACTTGTTTTATACAAGGTAGTTCACCTACACAATACAAAAACAAGGTCTATGAATGACTATATTAGAAGTTCTTATATCGTTAGGTTGGGAGTTGTGATGCAAATCTCAGCCATCCATAGCAGTTGGACTGAAGGTCTCTCGTTTGTATCTAGATTAAGCAGAAGGTTTCAAAGAAGCAATCGCTCGATTTGGATGGACTGGAAATAATAGCTGCCAACGTGATCAACGCTCTAGAAAATGTTTTACAAGCAGCAGTGTTCAGTGTACTAATTATAATAAGGAAATATGTTGGGAACGCAGGTGTTCATTTGTATTTGTAACAAGTTAGAAATGAAAATATCCGGGACTATACTTTCTCAATATATAGGTTTCACAAAAATACGTCTATAAGGAAAGTAGTTGAAATGTTTTAAAATTAGTTAATGACATATCAGGCACCTGTACGTACTCAAAGAATAAAATAATATTTGAATGCTTCTATGATATTTAGTTTTTCTAAGATGGAAAAAAAGTGTTTAATTTCCTCAAGAAATATGATAATGTATCTTGTGGACTCTACAATGATGAAGCAACTTTAAAATTAATGTCCCAAACGTTTGGTAGCTCACACAAGTTGATCCAATTGAATCGCATATTACCATCCTATATTAGTTATTTGTCTGACTACGTGTGATATTTTTGATGATTGGATTTATTACCGTTATACAGTTTTTCACGGATTGCATGCTCACAGTAGGGGAGTGCCTACTAATTTCCTCGCGAATAAATTTCCTTGGTCATCCTTTTGCGTTTCTTTGCCATAGTAGTACCCAGTGTGTTCGTGTTTGTGACAAACTTGAGAATTATATTCATCTTAACCTCTGAAAGGGCTAGAGAAGTTCAGAAATTAATCCGAGTCACCTATGTTTAGTATTCTGTGCTGAACTAACAGTAGCAATATTTGATTACTACCATGTGCTTCAGTATTTGCTAGCATCTCTGATTATTTGTACTTAGTCAGAACACCTTCTTATTAGCGTGGAGAGGTACCTTAATAGTAACTCTCTCGTTGAATATATTTTTAGTATGCATCCAACTGGAGCAATAGAGTCATATAATCGCTGTATTTTAGGTGCCTGGACATTCCGACTTTCGAGGAAACTAATGTGCAGACGGAGCATTAGGAACAACATATGTAAATGAAGGAACATAACATTCTGAAATTACTACTGTCCTCATAGCTATTTCTCCAAATAGATGCACTTTCGTCGATAATTGAAACGATGCACCTGAAAAAGAATTCGATCCTGTACAAGCTATTGTATGCAATTGGCAGAAGTCTTCGCGCACTAGTCCTAAACATGAATTAATTTTATCACCCTTGAATTTCATAGACATATATCTTGGACATTTCTATTTGTTGCATATTACGCGTATCAAATTTACGTATTGTAACTACTGGATTGGGCTGCTCAAAGTTGTCATATTCTTAATGTTCTTCACAGATGACTCCTTGCTAATAATACATTTAGTTTGATAGACTTGATTTTTCTGTTATTTTGTTATTAAATATTTTAGATTGAATTTATCATTTACTGACTTCTAGAACCCTGCTTCCTTTTAAAAAGATATTACTTCATTCTTCTATATTTTCTTCACGTTTATGAACATTTTTAAATCTCCGTTTCGTATCTTTCTTAAAATAAAGTTAATAAATGGCATACGTCACCAATAACTCCCATTGTGACAAGGAGGAATTACTCTTTTGCTAACGACAAAATGAAATGCCAATAAATGAAACTGAAATTACATTCCTCATTTTCAATATTTAGTTTCATTTTATCTACCATTTACTTTCTTTTTTATTACTTTCGAATTTTGTTTATATTATGTAATAATAATAATTTCAACTCCAAAGTAAGAGTACTTGTTACTGCTATCAGAGTACTGGAGCACGCAACGGAGCAAATCTGTCTTCCTTATTGAAGGGGCACTTTTGTTAAGCGATGCTCAAAATATGTGTGAAGTAGAAAAACAATCCTGTGGAGGATCAGGGAGCAGAGTTGTCTTCAACATTGGAAGGCGGGCAGATTTGAGGCCTATTCTGGGGAACATCAATTTCATCTCGCTTTCCTTTATGATAATAGGACACTAAATTTCATATGTTTCCCAAAAAGCATATTTCAAATCGGATTATTGAGGGGACATGTCCCACTCATCCCCTCGGGATTTGCATCAGTGTTAGGATGTAGCCATTCTGCACATAAACCCTCTGTATCCATAAAGCCTCTCCACATTTAAGTCATTTGCGATATTTGGATTGCTGTAAATGGTTCGATGTCGCATTCGGACCAGGGTCAGATACCATGCGATAAAGCTTTTTTCGACATGAAGGGGTTCTATGACAATGATCCTCAACATGGTTTGCCAAATGGTTCCGAAAGCTTCGGTCAGCCATATTTGCTTTGCCATTGTTACTTGTTTATCATTGGTCTAAATGCATATTGTGTACTTGTGACATTAAAGTTTAAGTTTCTTTCGTAGGTTCTATTAGGACATTTAAGGGTGCTACATTGAATTAGGACTCGGTAGGCAGATCTTTTTTAGTTGAGATGACAGAAAAGGTATTTAAACGGGATGGGAGGACGTTGAAATATATTTTATAAAGAAAGCGGAACATAATGTACAACCGCATAAAAGTTAGTGGATTTTTGTTAGGTACATTACAGAGAACTGCAAAGTATTGTTTCATTATTTGACAACAGTTTATAATGTCCGACAGACTAATAAACGTAACCGAGCGAAATCTGTGTAAATATTGGTGTGTTGCTTCTATGCATGTAGAAGTTTGCGAAGGTTCCTCTTCTACGTCTATCGGTATCGCCACTTTGCACCCCCCATATATGTACAGCGAATTTAGCGCCATACTATATATATATATATATATATATATATATATAGTATGGCGCTAAATTCGCTGTACAAAAGCAAAGGAGTGATTCCTGAGAGTAAAACAAACCAAAACGTTCCTATAAACATAGGGCAAAAACACCATCGTTTACGTGTTATATGCAGCCGAGAACATGAAAAAGATGAATTCTAAAGGTCCATAGCTCCAAAACTATGAGATCGGGTCAAGACCTAAGGTTTTAGAATCCTAAGGTACTCACACAAAAATTTTTAAGCAGGTACTTGGAGAGGCCCGTAGTCAATGTCCTTCTATAAAATTGTTGTGGAAACACGTCAGAATTCTGAAACACACATTTAGGATAGGGCCCATACTAGTTCCTAATTGAGGTCTTACACAGTTTTCGAGCTATGGAACTATAAAATTCATTTTTTCATGATTTCGGCAGCCTATAACACGTAAATGATGGGGCTTTCGTCCTATTTTTATTGGAACATTTTTTGTTTTACTCTCAGGAATCACTCCTCCGCTTTTGTACAAGGAATTAACCGCCATACTGTATATACTGTACATATATATATACGCGTATACGCGTGTGTGTTTTATCTTTCTATCAGTGTGCCATGTTTGATTTTTCTATGCGCTTTCATTCATAAAATATGTTGAGAAGAAAAACAACATAGTGTTCCTTCTCAGTTGTTTAAGTGTTTCTGAATTCGAGCATTGGCACGTTGCGTATGAGCGGAGATACAGTGTGGAAAGATCCGACTGGACGACGAAGCCGTCTGGTGTCTCATCATGGGGCTGTACATTAATCCTGGAAAATGATATTTTTCTTAAGTTTTGTGGAAATACTACTCTGAAACAAGTAGGATTGGTGGAGTACACGCGGACATACACTCAAATGGAACTGTTCTCTGGAACCGCAGTAGAATCAGTGGTGGCATAAGTGTAAATTCATTGTCGCTCCGCCAACATTAGTTACTACCAGTGGCCCGGTAATGGGGAGTTTTCTATTGTAAATGAGAGGAAAACTGAGTTATTACACCATATTTCTCAATTCTAATATAAGGCGTTTCATATTTTATACTCTCAATATCATCTGTTTGTTTGATATTATTGTATTTGCAGCGAGAGACTGTAATATTGGAACCGGCTGATATGTGATGGTACAGAAAGTTAATTCCTCATTATTATCTGAGACTGTAACTGATTTGTCCATCACCAGCTCTACAATTCTTTGTGAATATTTTCTTAAATATCCAGCAGTCCTCCAAACCTATTCTTGGTTTCGTTCCATTGTTCTAATCTCTGATTAGGTATTTAGATGAGCTTTGTAAGCTATCATCATCTAGACTTAACTTTCTTGGACACATTTAACACATTGAAAGTGAATGTTAGACATGTCTAACAAATGACACACCTAAAATTTGTTATTAAAAACTAGGATAGTTTACTGTTTCCCATGATATCAGTTCACTATTGAACAACTTACAAATCCGGCTGTAATACATTTTCCTCATAACGAGAATGGAACTTACAACGACACACACGACGAATGTTCAAGTTATGAACTCACATGTGTTTTGTACGGTGGTGTTTCTCTTATTTTTATAACTATTGATGAGGCATGTGAAGTGCATAAACTTTATGTTCCTAAGCAGATACATGATTTGGTCTGTAAATGACAAATACGACTAAAAAGTGATATTTAAAACTTCTTTTTGTATCAAATGAATAGCTTATAGTCCAAAGTTTGAACGTTAGCTTCATAATAGTTACACATCGCCCAATATAATTCCCTTAGTAAATTAGAGAGTACTAAGACGGCGGTATGCCTACATAAAATATGAATAATATTCTCGAAATGTCTAATGTGTTAATTATCGCAAGATCTGATTATTGTGTGTTGGAACTCCTCTCTGATGTGGATGTTAATGCAAAAAGCGCTTCAGTGAAACAAACTTAGTTTGAGAAAAATAAGAAAAAACATTGAGGTTTAGAAACTATAAAACCTAAATGAACCATTTCTGTATAGATACCAATTACATTAATCCTGTATAGGAATACAATTTTTCTGCTTATTGGCAGGATAAAAGAACGGTTTCCGCTGTAGGCTGAAGCCCTTCTTCCATGCGAAAAAGAGACGAAGCCCTATATACATGTACTTTTATTTACTTATCCTTTCTTGCTCTTTTTAAGAACAAAACTGCGATAAGACCTTTCTTCGATGTTCCAGAGGTTGCAAGTCTACTAAACAAATGGAGCGAAATCAGCAGGTATTGCCAAGCTATCATATAAAACGAATTTAATAAACCGTGCAGAAACGACTTCAATCACTGGATCAAGCCCATGCTTCCAAGAATAATCGAAGTTGGTATCACTTTATAAAATGGTACAAGTATTAAACTGAAGCTATTTATGCATAAAAACTGTTGGTGGGTGTGAAATGAGGCCATGTGGTTGCAAGGTTTTGAAATAATATCACATACCCATATTAGTAGGTTGCTAAATAGATTGCATAAAAAAGCAGTTGATATAATGGATATAGATTACGATGTATCGATTGGAATCATAGTATGCTGTCTCTGTTACGTGTATTCAAGAATGGCAATCGGTACGTTGGCTCTGTATTTGAAAAATACTACGATATTGTCAAAGCAAGTATAATTTCGAGTTGGAGCTATAATAAATGGAATCAGTGAAATGGAGTTATTTTTTATTGTTCTGTATATGTATCAGTTGCCCTAACAGTACCAGCATATAGGCACTTAGAAAGGGATTAAGCAATTTTATATATAAGGTAAAGATGCAGATTAAATTTAAGAGATCCACGTCCTAATATTCTGACGAATCTAAGCAAACTTTAGTTATCAACAGATACACAGGTGTATCCAATAGGAACAAAACTCCGATGTTAACTCAATTTTGGCATTTTATTGGTTAAAGTCCTATATTCATTTGATTTCCTCTCTCTTTTAAATTCATCAACATGATTCGACCTCGACGTCTGTTTATAATACAATTTTGATAGAGTCTAGTTAGTAGAATGCAAAAAATGTATATCATAGAGCATCGTGAAATGTTATAATGTAAAGCTTATATTTAGAAGAGGAAGTCTCGATTAATTTATAAAATCTTTAAAACTGGAATATGTCACTAACTATACAAATTAACCTATCAATGCAAGAACACAAGAGTTTTGTTAAGGCAGTTAAAAATCTCACTCTAGCTGGTAGTATTACATTTTATTAAAATTAAAGAATCAATTTAAAAATCAGGAATCAATTATGATTAATTTTTCATGATTTATATCAATTAATACTTAAAAGCAAAACAATGCCAAATAAGAGAAGGAGACTACTAAACCCTGTATTGTCCTAGAATTGATAGACTTCTTATGATATTTTATAAATATAATTAGATATACCGTAATGTCTAATGGATGATATGTGTACATACCAATGGTGACCTTATATCCACAATATTAGTGTAATACGTAACAGTTATATTTATACCATCTAAAGTTGATGTTTCATTCCAAAGTCCAGGAGTTGTTCCCATTTTCCTCGAATACAGAATAAGAGAAGAATGTAATTAAACAGTGCAAATAGATTTCAGTCAATAACATTAATCGTCAGTAGCTATGCTCTGCGATGTAAAAACAATCTGATTTTGTTTATTTATATGATTATAAAGATTCCATTATTTTACCATGCACTGGTACCAAACTACAATGAAAGTTATTTGTGTAGCATCTAGAAGCGCGGCAGACATATTACAAGTACGATTGTAAAAAAATAAATAAATAAAATCAAAAAAACAATCGTTTATTTTTTTACAGCCGTGCATTGTTCCAAATCAGGATATTGGTTTATATCAAGAACTTGTTTCGATGTGGAATACCTAATTAGGTTCCTAATACGATTCCTCCACATACAGAAATAGTAGTGCATCTTTTGAACTTTTCTAGTTGAACTTTTGTTCACCTTATTCTTTTTACTAAACTCCTTGTATTGTATGTAAACTCACAACTAAACCAAATCTATTATCATTTCTAATGTTAATGACACAGAAGTAAAATATACATCATATGTACCTAGGTATAGAATACTACACATATAAGTGGATTTTGTAAAACAATTTAAAATCAATACTCTAATTTCAAAATTTCAGTACATGCATTGGTAAATTTTTATTTATTTTAGCCTGAAAACTACTTAATTGCTTAATGCCACACAGTATAATGGCCTTAAATTTATGGTTCTCATCCCTTCATAAAAGTCAACATGTTTCAAATAAACGTCTGATTGATAATGATGGGTTGAGAGTAAAATAGGTACATATGTTCTTATAATACATCAAAGAACAATCACAGTCACTGATGCTAATAGAACATAAAAGCAACAATTGCTCTACTTTTCTTTGTTCCTTTCCACGACCTCTACCAAACTGCTTGCAACTTCCTCGTATAAGAAATAATGCATTAAGAGACTTCATTTCCTCTCAGTCAGTCTATCAATCATATTTGCCATGCATGCAGTTCCTGTGAAATTCATGGTTGTTGTTTCAATCTTAAACGAAACAATTTCAGCATACTTCGTTTTCCGGATCCCAAACAGTTTGTTAGTAATGATTGAATAAAACTCAATTAAAAGGTCTTGAACCGAGATGTAGAAACTTGTGCATTTAATAACTCTATGATTCTCCATTTTGGATTTGTGGTTTTACTACCATTCATTTATTAGTATCTGTGCGATACTCTCGAAACAAATTATAATTTGTCAAATATTTTCCCTTTACCTTCAAACTTCAAAACCAAAGAAATATTTAGAAATATCTGATTTTTGCAAATTCTAAAGATTCTTCATTATCCTTATCTGTTAACTAAATTCCCTCAGTTTTCAACTTGACGTTAACAAGAATGTCAGGAAATGAGCTTGAAAAACTTCCAACTTGTAGTAATGTTTCAATTAGGAAAACAGGTTGTGTGCTGCCTCTGCACTTAAATTTCATTTTTTCGCATTGTTACTATGTCTCCTATAGCGCAAATATTATTCTGCTCTTCATCAAGTACACTAGATATAGCTTTCAGATGACCTAATATATCTTCATCTTTTTCTTTTAATGTAAAATTGAGAGATCGCCTGTAGAACCGAATGATTAACAGATCAGTTTTCTTCCCATTCTTTCATCATTGTTGATAAATTGCTACTTTCCCAACCACTGACAAAACTATTTTCTACCGTACCTCTGTTAAAAGAACGAGTTTAGGCCTTCCAGATTTCGAATACGCTCTTTACAGTACCTACTCTATGTAAGACAATGACTGGATATCATAACGATGAAAATTTAACAAATGAGCTGAACAATTGCAAAAATAATTCCTTTTAACTATCTCTTTTCTTGATTTCTTGTCACATCTTCATAACGCGTTACCCAAACGGTGTTCAACAAGATTCAAAAAGTGTTTTAATTAAAAAGAAAATACTACAGAAATTGTGGTTTAAAACAAACTGATTTAACTTAGTCCTCGAATACACTATAAGGAAAATCAAAGATAGCAACCAAGACCTATAATTAAATGGTATTCACAAGGGTATGGCGTATGCTGATTACGTAAATTTAAATGCTTGAGGGACACGGGCTTAGAAGAAAATGCAGGGAAAATTAAATACATGCAAGTTCATCGGAATTGTAACACTGCAAATTTTGAATGCAAAAATGCCAACTAATACTTTTGATAAAATAGATGAGTGTGCCCCTCCTGCCGCTGCATCCACTCTGTATTCTCCCGTACCTCACTCGAAAGAGAAGTAACAAGTTTCTTTCCAAAAGATCCTCCAATAGTTCGCTAAGGTCCTCCAATGCGACAGATTTGTCACATTAAAATATCCGGGATTATTTTACGGGTTTCGCTGCGCAGTGTGTAGTATGTTGTGAGGTAATTTGGATTTTGTTAGGAAAAAAGAAAGAAAAGTCACTATTACCTCCCGAAAGTATTACCGGAAACTTTAGTAAGTATGAGCGTTTCGCGCATAGAGAAAGGTAGTTTGGAAACCATTGGTATACTGAATAAGACACAGGGCACTAGTACCTGTTTTGAAGTCAAAAATGGTGCTTAGTTCCAACTTCTAATTGAAATGACTTTCGATAAGATAATTATTTTTGTTGATGAAAGTTTGAAGCATTTACAGTAAATCTACGTATTTCAAATATCTTTGTATGTTATTAATTATTCCGTAGTGATTTAAGTCATAAGAAATCATAGTCATCCAAGAAGTGATATGTAGATAATATTGAAGTATGGTTACATATATCTGACTCAAGTTGTCTGGAAATTCTCGAACTTACAACTGGTGATTGTGGGCCAATATTTTGTGTTTCTGTTAAGGGGAATCAAACAAAATGTTGGTGAGATGTATGTACTTTGTGTTATGCATAAATTGAATTTTGAATCAAGAAAGTAAACTGTAAAGAGTATGAGTGAGAATAGTAATGTGCTGTTGATTACGAATAGATTTCAGTTAATTGACGATTCAAGAAATTTCATTAATAATTCTTTTCTACTGTTGAGAAGTTATTAATTTGCAAGATTCCTTTCTTCTGTTGTGAAATTATTAACTTGAAAGACTGTGTAATGTTTGGACTTTCCCACGCCAAAGTGATTATTAAAATATTACATCACATTTTGAAATGACATTATATTTATGTGATTATCAGAATCTAATATTGGATTTATCAAATGATGATAGCAAAAAAACATTTGGACGTCTATTATATATATAAAACACTCTTAAGTAAGAAATATTTTAAATTATTTCCTGTGACCTTTTAGCCCGGAACTATGGCGTGTTGTATTATACATCCTACTCGTACGGTAAAAATTTCAAATACCAATCTCTTGAAATAATTTTTGAGGGTTGTACAACTGTAAAAGTAACATTTAATACGAACAGTGCGATGAAGTGAATAAAAAAGAAGGAAATTAATGCATATAAAGACGATAGGTGGTTGTTATCAAGCGAGGTAGCAGAAGAACGAATTAGTGCTTGTGAAAGGTCAGTCAAGCATAAAACAGACATGAACAGTCTTAATAGTAAAGATTGTATGAATCAGCTGTTTATTACATTTCATTTAGTTGATCGTTCGGCAGAAGTAGTCGACAAAAGTAACTTTTTGTCGTGTGAAAAAGATTTGCAATGTGATGATGAAAGTAGGAACCCTTTGGTTAATATGGAGGCAGCGCATACTGATTCAAATTTGTTACGTGCTTTTCGGTCATTCAGGACTAATTTAGATAAACGCATTGTAGGTGTAACAAATAATACATTTTGCAAGCAATGAAATTAAAGTATGTGATGGGAGCGACGATATGTAATTCTTACTATTTCTGTTAGATGTTGAATCTTTAAATAAGGGAAATATTTTTCCGTATGAATCCTTCTTATGGTGGCATTGCGAAAAAGTAGAGGTATTTTACATAATACAATACTAGACTATATAGGACTTTATGATAAATGGATAATGTTAATTCATGTTATATTTTCCCATTTGACTTCTTCATCAGCAAGAGCAATTGTAAATAAAACAACATTGTGAACGCTATGCAATCTCGAGGGCAGGATCAAGTAGAATTTGCAGAAATTCTTAAAAATTGTTACCAAATTCTACATGGTCCTTAGATAAGGATCATGTAAAAGATATTGAGTTGTGTGGTATCGATCCACGTCTTGTAATTGAAATATTTGGGGTTCGAGTCATGACTTTGTTACAAGGTATTGAGAGTAATTTAAATTCCTATGTTATATATTTAAAGAATATATTAAATTTACTGAGAATAAACTTACTGAGTTTGAAGAAAAAATAAAAAGGGGGCTTGGAAAACCCTATAGCCTGCTTTGAGTGTGGTGCTTCACATTATGCTAGTAGATTTAACATAAAGCGTGCATTGAATATCTCGAGAAGATTGAACAGTTTACAACTATATAATAGGGGGAGTAAAAATGTAAGAGGATAAATTAATTTCAAAACAAGTAATTTACAAAAAAGAAAACAACAGATAGAAAAGTCAGTCAAGATAAAATGTGTATGGATAATACAGAATGTAAAATCAGTAACAACATATATCAAGTAGACGGAAGACAATATATATAGATATTTGCTCTATCGTTAGTGTGATAAACTCAAATGCTTTTAAGCAATCTAATGAAAAACTTAAAAATAAATTTAACATTAAAAAGGATTCGGCTACAGTTAGAGGAAATAAGTTATATTGGCTTTAACATTGCTAAGTAGTGTATATAAAGTTAACTTCTATTTAGCTGATGATTTGAAATCTTCATTCATGTTGGGTATTCAAGATTTGATAAATATGAGAGATTCAGTTAATCTTGGGACAAATAAACTTGTTTTGGGCTTAGGGAATAATAAGACTATTCCATTGTATTATAGGGTCAATCACCATTATAAATTAAATGTGGGGATTTATAAGTCAGGTGATTTGGCAATAGATGATAATCTTTACAGTAAATTATTCATTCCGTTAGGTGATAGGGATTACGGTATAATATATAAGAGCTGTCAGAAAAAGGATGACATAAATTCAAAAAAGAAAAACATAATAAAATTGTTTTGTCAGTAAGTAGCCAGCTTGAGGAAACTAGGAGACATGCGAGCATTCTTCTAACGTTGCCACATATTCTTTGTTAATGAATAATAGTCATGTTTATCTTAGTAATCGTTTGAAGGAAAAAAATAGTATTGGCCCTAAAAGTGAAATACATGACCCGTCCAAATGTTCACAAATGATAGTTGATCCAGAAGCATTAGAATTAGCTAACAATGATAGTTGATCAATTTGTGAATCAATATAATAATATATTTGCAAAGTATGTGGGGGGAAGTTTCAGATTATTGTCATTAAATAATATTAAAAGATGATAAACCAGTACGAGAAAAAGTTTACCCTACGTCAGGTAACAAAAAAACATATGGATAAACTTTTAGACGCATTTTTAGAAGAAAAAAATATTCAGGAAACTGAAAGTCCGTATGCGTCGCCTTGTTTCTTAGTGGGAAATAAGGATGGAAGAAAATGTTTAATGGTAAAGTACCAAAAAATCAATCAAAAATGATATTAAATTCTCAATCTAGACCTCGTATCCCAGATATGATGAGTGCATTATGAAATAGTAAAATATTTTGAAAACTAGATATTGATCATGCTTACTATGTAATTAGGTTGCATGAAGATTTTGTGGAATACAGAGTACTCCTTACACATAGAGAGCTCTTTGAGTATCGATATGTCCCTTTTGGAATAGCTAGTGGTTCATTTACTTTAAGTAAATTAATAACCAATTTCTTATATCATCTTAACCATAGGGTTGTGACATGGTATGCTGACGATCCTTTAATACGTTCAGCAGATATTGAAAGACATAAACAATTATTGAATGAAGTCTTTTGTTATTTTGAGAAAAATAATTTGAACTTGTCTTTTAGTAAATGCTCCCTGTACAAACATAAATTAACCTCCTTAGGACATATTATAGACGACGGTCATATTTATGTGGTCCCTTATAGAATTGAAATCATTAAAAATTTACCCGCTTCCTAAGAATAGAAAAGCATTAATCAGCTTGTGTTCATTTTTACAATACCTTTCCCAAATTATACCTAACTTCCATGATCTTATGGATCCATTAACTAGGTTAAGAAGTCCTAAAGTTCATGTCAAATGGGGAGAAGAAGAACAAGCTGTTTTAGATAAAATTAAAGAAATGTTTGAAAGTCATGCAATGTTTTAATTGTCTGATATAAATAAGAAATTCTACCTGTCGACAGATGCCACCCTGACTTCTTCAGGTGGAATAATTTCACAAATGAATGATAAGGGGGAAGAGGTTTTCGTGGGATTTTTAGCCGACGTCTTCGTAAATATGACGTAAACAAACCGGTCTTTCTACTTCAATTGATGGCAGTTTTTGAAGGGATGGAAAGTTATTTTTTTCCTTTTGCATGCACAATTTGAATTGAAAGTAGATAATATGGTACTTTGTTATACTTTGCGAAACTTAAAAAGGTTACAACCTTATGACAGGTTTACGTTATAGATTATTTCAGTTTAATTTCAATGTAATACATACTCAAAGCGAATTGAATGTACTTGTGATTTTATATCTAGGCTACATAATAAAAATGATTTTGAGGATTTTAACGAAGAAAGTCATTAAACCAGGAAATAATAATTATGTTACAGGTGAGTATAAGGAGTATGCTCGACAATCAGTTGAACAATTCCAGATTGAAGACCATAAGATTAAAATATTATAGATAGGCTTCAAAACAAAGAAGTAATGGGTGATTATAAGTTAATTAATGGAATTTTATGTAAGAAAACACTATCATTAAGGAATCCACTTAAAATTGATTTCCCCAAAAGTTATCTAGATCTATAATCGGATACTATAATGTATCGGCATTGCAAGGAGCCCACTGTCGGATAAATAAATGTATTGATAAGGTGTCTTCTAGGTTTACATGGGATAGTATGTTACCCAAATTTAGAGAATATGTAAGAACTTTTAAACGATGCCAATTGGAGAAGAGTAATAATAAACAAAAAGTGGGACTTCTGATGTTTAAAATGGTACGCGGAGATAACTCTGTTATACTGTGATGTTGGATGTCCTGTGACTCGGTCAGGATCAGGAGGGTGTTGTTTAATAATTGTAGATGTATTTTCTAAATATGCAATTGTTGAACCATTTATTAATTTAAACAGACATTTATTAATATATTGTTCATATTAATATGTAGAAGATTCGTTTCCAGCACTGCCCGTGATAATGCAAGTATCTTAAGGTGATCTAAATTTAAAACATTTTATATAGCTTAGGCCTCAAAGATATTTGTATTTCCCCATGTCATTGTGCAAGTGATGCAGCAGAAAGGTATCTATTAAATTTAAAACAAGCGTTAAGAATTTATATAAAAGATAAACAACATCTCTGGAATAAATACATTACTGAAATAGAATTTTCTTTGAATTCTTCAGTACACACATAACTTTTTTCTCCAATGGTGTTAGTATTTAATTGTAACGTAAATGATCCTTTGGATATATGTTGGAAAATTGATGAGACGGATGTCAAAAACAAGGATTCAAAGATTTGGGTTAAAGCATTAAACATATGTAGGATGCTTGTTTACGTAGGGTAAAAATATGACATAAATAGAACCGAAACAACGTACCAAGTAGAAGATAAGGTTTTAATAAAATCACAGATACAATCATCTTGGGCTGGAGAAATAAATAAAAGCACGTCAAATGTTTGGCATGAACCGTATTAACCCTAAAAAGTATTTTAGTATAAAATAATTACAACCCTAAAGATATTAGAAAATCATATATAAGTTTGACTATACCTCTGCAGAAAGGAGAAATCTTCGTTTAGAATGATTGAATGTATTTTTGTTAAATATACCGAATGTTATTAAGTTTTGTAGTTTTAAATATAACTTTATTTTTATTTTAATTCGTAAATATTACAGGCCTGTAATTACAAGTCACTACAATCTTAATCCAGTGGTAAGGTCAACTGTTTTGATTACTGATTAGGATATATAAATATAACAATTAATAAAAAATCCGAATGAGTCACAACTCATCACTTATCTTTAAATAATATAACTGAGTTAAATAAATAAATGGTTTAGAGCTATATCAAATCTTTCTCTAAACTATAAAGACAACTGTATGGAAGACAAAATGAATAATTGATATTTGGGAAACTTTTTTTAAGTTATGTTAAATTTTTAGTTTGTGCAAATGTGCTGAGTGATTAGTTAGTTTAAAAAATGTGATGATATAGTTGCTTGATATAGAATTAGATAACTACCTAATCAACTAACAGTAATATATCTCTGAAATCATTAAATAATAATAATAATAATAAAAATAAATCTGAGATTTTTCCTCCACAGTGAGGATGATGTAGTATGTTGTGTGAAAATTTTGATTTTCCTAGAGAAAAATTAAAGAAAAGTTACTACAGCGACATAGTTACGACTAAAGACTTTAATACCTCTGAGCGTTTCGTGGTTTGAGACAGGTGGCTTCGAAACCATGTATACGGAATATGATACAGGACACTAGTACCTGTTTTGAAGTCAGAAATGCTGCTTCGTTTTACCTTCTACTTCCAGTGACTTTTGATAAGATAATTATTCTTGTTGGTGAAAATTTAAAAACATTTACAGTAATTCTACGTGTTTCAAATAGCTTTGTATGATATTAATTATTCAGTCGTGATTTAAGTCCTAATAGATCATAGCCATGCAACTAGTGATATTTAGATAATATTAAAGTATGGTTACATATGTCTGATTCAAGTTGTCTGGAAATTTCCGAAATTACATCTGGTGATTGTGTGCCAATATTTTGTTTCTGTTACTGAGGATTCAAACAAAATGTTCGTAAGATGTATGTACTTTGGGCTATGCATAAATTTAATTTTGAGTCAAGAAAATAAACTGTCAGGCGTATGAATGAGAATAGTAGTGTGCTATTGATTACGAATAGATTTCAGTTAAACTGTGATTCAGAAACTTACGTTAAAAATTATTTTTTACTGTTGTGAAATTATTAATTTGAAAGACTGTAATGTTGTGACTTTCCCACATGAAAGTGATTATTTAAATATTACATGACATTTTGAAATGAATTTTAATTTATGTGTTTGTCAGAACTTAATATTGGATTTATCAAGTTATGTTCCTAAAAAAATTATTTGCACGGCCATTATATATATATATATATATATATATATATATATATATATATATATATATATATATATATATATAAGTATTCAGTAAGAAACATTTAGATTCTTCTGTTTGAGTTTTTAGCCCGGCACGAAGGCATTTTATTATAAATTCTACGAGTTCGGCACAAGTGTCTTCTTAGTAATTTAAAGTAACTTACGATCTTTCCTCGCCAAGACCAAACGACTTTTTGACCAATTGGCAACACAGCGGATGTGATTTTCTTTTCTTCCTCGCAGGAAACCTTCTCTTTCCTTTCGGAAGTATTCAACCAAAGAACTGGATTTACACGTAAATTTAGAATAAATTAAGGTAAATCGAAATGAAAATTAATTACACTACTTTAATGGTAGCTAGCAGTAATATGATTTACTATTGATAATGTATTTCCTGATATATTATTACCTCGCAACCATTGTACGTAATTAAATTACGACCAGACTGTAATCCTATGTTCACACGATCTGAATAAGTACACCCAATATTTGTACTTGACATAGATAATGGACTACAAGTGCTTGCTAATAATCATGTCCTTACGAGAAGATTTTGTCATGCATGTTTGTATATCCACCCCAATAAATATTTCGGGCTACGTGCCGAATACTGACTTTACATTAATTTGTCCATAGTTCTTTGACAACAACTTAGAAATCATGCCAAGTCAATATAAGAAATTTATGCTACCGGTTATGTATGTGTCATTGTCATAAGTACTATTACATAACACACTAATCTTATATTGATGTTTATGGTATAATGTACATTCTTACTACTAAACAATAGTATGCTCTTTCTAGGATAATACGTAATGTGCTTTGGTTGTAGGATAAAAGTAGGCAATTAGCGTAGTGGTGGTTGGGGTTTATTGAATATTCGTTACAAGCATGATATGTTAAAATCCGGAGCCAACTCTTACCCGGAACTGCATCTGTAAGATAACAATAAATACAATATTACTGTGTGTAAATAATATGTGACTTCCAAGTACTAAGTGTACCCCTGGATCACTTTTCCTGAAAGAAACGCTGGTATAAAAAAGAAAACACATGTTAATAAAACACATGGTGGGCTTTGAAGTGAGGTAGAAATGGCTAACACGTGCTATGTTTTCGGTAGTAATTCTTGTGCAATTATCGCTTAGGAACGCAAAATAAGCTTTTATCGTTTTGATATAAATTATGACTCAAGAAAATCAATAGGAGTTTTTGTTGCAAACTAAAACATTCCTGATTGTCTCAAATATCTTGAAGAGTCCGATTTGAAGCAGTCATGTTTACTGAAAGAGAAGTTAATGCCAGGAGAATCATTTACACGAAAACTGAGCAAGAACGCTGTTCCCAGTATAATATTGAAATGTTTAGAATCTGGGTCACAGAAACAAGATGTATGTAAAGTTGCCAACGTAAAAATATAGTAGAAGACGCAATTTACAGCTGTCAAGACGAGACAATTCACTCACGGTTCTGAATGTAATGTTTTAGAAATAAATGTAAATATAACCGATATTCAATGTAAATTGGGGAGTGAAATATACCGGCTAGTAGAAGGAATCAGTGAGGAAAACAGTATTCCTCAGGACATCGATTCATCGTTTAATTTTTCTGTATCAAGTGATAATGACGATGAAATGGATGACGAGAGTTGATTAGCGGAGAGCGATGCGAATAAAACAAATTTATCCGATAAAGTGTTTTTCGTATTTTGGCAAAGATTTTAGATGCTTTTTTTTATTTCTGCAACATGTGTCGTGCTCCTGTACATATATCAAAGTACAGAATTATATTGCCATCATTAAAAATTCCAACGAACATATTTATGTTCGGGAATCGGAACCAAGATTAAGGAAATTGTACTTAGCTGTTGTAGAAATCTCCTTCAATTTTTATTTAAATGTTATTACTTTCGAAATTTTATTTTTTTGTAAAACGCTGGACTTATGCTTTGTAGGAAAAACTACGTTTTATAATATTACATCGCACCACACATAAAAGATTTGCTTAACACTATGTGTATAGAAACCTACTCTCGCAGCTTGACCATGGATGACGTCATAGGAATTTTTCCTCTGTTACTCACTAACCACTAAACGTTTCGCGATCAAACAAACACAATTCATTTTAGAATTTGCAACTCAATAAATATTTTGTAAGAAATTCATTTCTAACTCTAACAGCTCCTTTAAAGCAGTCAAAAGATCAAACAAAAAGTTTTTTTTAATTTTTTTGCCTTTTATTTACTTATTTTTTGTGAACAATATAAAAAACAGAAATTCGATACTCAGTTACTCGCATCTTGAGAGGAATGTATATTTACCTATTTTAATGAAAACACCACTAATCATCCTGTTCTGGATTCTCAGAAACTTCTGGAAAGTTCAATCTGAGAGCCGCATGACTGTATGGAAAATTAAACACTGGTGGGATCACTCAGTCAAAACAGTGTAAAAAACCCTTTTCAAGCCAGTCACGCTGAAAGAGCGTTTCCTTCATCCATACAAGGCAAATCCCGTGTTTTTACCTAACGTATAGGTACCAGCCCACTTCCTTCCTTCCCCCAGCCTTTCTACCTTCTCTTTCCCTGATGGCATGCTCGCCGAGGGATGTCACCCCTCATACGTGACGGTGTAAATAGCCATAGATGCCGGAAACACAGAAATATAAGTCCTAAATGCTAAAATTGAGTACGCTCTATTGTGTCTTTATAACGGAATTGTTGATACTTTTCGTACTCATTACACTCATATAAACCAACTGAGTAATATATGTAATATCAAAAGAGAGTTTATAACTAAAATAGATTTAATATAAAAATACATGTTATAAATATTGCCGTGGTTCTATGTTATAAGTTTTATGTTATTTTACTTAAATATTTAGAGATCTTACTCTGTTTGTAATGAATTAAAAACAAGACAAGGTCCGACTTGGTTCATCATCCATCGAAAGTAGTCACAACACCCAAATCCAACTCTGTTCAGCGTACACGATTTTAATAATAAGCCACATTTTGTGACGTTCTGCATAATAAAGTGTAAAATATATATAATGCACTGTAATATTACTTCAGTTATTCTAAATTTTACTTCAAGTTATGTTTAAAACTATAGTGCAAGAATGTACAAATCATACAGAAACATGTATGTGTAACCATGAAATTGTCGTTGTAAGGTGATATTTGTGTTACCTTACAACAGTTATTTGTACCACCTCGAAACACTTTGAGGAAAACGGAGCTGCAAGTGACTCTTGACATTAAAGGGGTGTCACACAGAAATGAAATTAATATAACATAGGGAAGACGATAGATTTTGTTTCCCAAGAGATGTATCACAGGAATAACAGAGCTACGTGAGTTCGTACACAATCCTGATGTCTTTAAACTGTGAAGATTCAATAATCACAATACACAATGCATGTGTATTATATTGCAACTAGATGTAATCACTGCTGTAATTACAACGTGACAAGAGGTAATCTTTCATACAAGAATCCCTTGTCCTCATCTCAGTCAGCATTGTATCATAGTAGATAGTAAACTGAAGCAGGAAGTTTGCGCTCTTATCAACACTGACTTTTCTGCATTACGCCACACTTTTTTGCATCCGGCAGGCAACGTTCTTAATATATATCGAGAAGAAAAATAGTAAGCCCATGCGAATAAACTATTTCCTCACTTTGGTTTATATCTGCATATTATGTGTGCATAATAATAAATGTAATACAAATACATATAAAACGGATGGAAATTAAAAAGATGACAAGAAAGGAAGCTAGAGACAGAAGGACTTGTATTCTCTTGCGTTCCCTCTCTTCTTCTTTCGGTCTTGCTATCTGTATCATGTCTCTAACCAGGGTGCGAAATCATCTCATTCAAAGTGAGGGGGAAATATTTTTAAGCATAATACCTGTACACAAAATCGTAACCTATCATCAAGGAAATAAGCTAATCGAAGCTTACCAGTTTGTCGCAAAACACACTCATTTCTAATTACGGTATTTCGTATTGAATAAAACTTGAACAATACAAGGAAAGTGTATTCTGAACTAAAAATTGTGCTTTATTTTATTTTCCTTCAATGTGGTTTACAAACTTGCATTTATAAGCCATCAAAAATAGAAATAAGGGTATTATTCTAATCGGTGACCTACCAAGCTAGGTTATTATCTAGTGTTACACCTAAAAATGATCGGCCATTTTAAGTATTTAATTTTATTTTTGTTCAAATATAAATCCGTGACTATTGGCTCATGTTCTTTATTAATATAACCACAAGTTAAAACAATACTGGTTAGGTTACAGCTCGCTAGGTTACCAGTGAGAACAATACCGAAATGAGAAACTGTATAAAATAAATAAGAATTACAGCCATCCGTTAAATCGGACAAACACGAAACTACCGATAACCTGCTAGTACTCTCTATAGAAACAAATTATGTTCATGTTCATTTCATTGTTTTGTATAGTGGCATATTTAGTGTATGACATATAGTGCAACTCCTTAACCCAAGACTGTACCACACTTAATGCATTCCACAAATTCAAGGGTGGTCGTCCACACAATTTAAACTGTCACTAAGGCTTCTAATATATCTATTCTTAATCGATTTCTTTCATAGCTTTTCAAGTCATGTGCAACACTGAAACCACGCTCACACTCTGTAGTCGACAGTGGCACTGATTTTATTCTCCAAACCAGCAGTTTAAATAGGGCAAGATCATCAAATAATTTGAGACTAGATTTCAAATGTCTCCATTCCATTACAGCTATAGATTGATACCCAATACCCAATAATGCATCAGAATTGCCGTACAATGGCTTAAGTTTTCTTGAACTTAAAGTTTCATCAAATACTTTGAAGCAGGAAATCAGTTCATCTGCTGGAAATAATCTTCGTAATTCATTTAAAATCCCTTGTAAGATTAGACAGCTTACTCGCTCGAATTGAAATGACGTCCAGTCACTCTCAATACAATAACACATATACTTCTATGCAATTCGTGAGATAAACATCATTATTTTCTTTTATTTCAGTGGAAGCTGTGCTCACAGTATGTACCTGAGTTTCTATTTTTCGATATATTTTTTGCATTGCTGTATTGGCCATAGTTAATATATGTGTAATGTCTAAAAACAACTCTAAAATTAGTAAGATTTATTTAAGTTAGCTTACGATACAAACCTTCAAATTTTGTTCACTTGACTCTTTTCTCAGTTTGGCAGAATACAAATAATCGATTATGGATGGAGTCTCTATATACATCTAATTGCGCATCCTTTATACTGGAAATTCAACTGATTCCAAACAGTTCCATTACTTTCCAAACACCTTCCCTGCCAATGAACTTTGGCAATGTTTTCGAGGCGAGCAAATGCAGAATTCTCACTGAAGACTTAATAAAGTTCTTCAAGCAGATTTTCGACGTGGTTTACTGCGTTCCCGACTCCAAAACTTTCTCTGTTATTGAATCAGCCTTATGATCCACGTATTGAATACTGGCTAAGTGGGGAGCAAACTTTCTTCTAATACGAGCAGCAACTCCATCGTGCTTACCTATAAAAACCATCTTATCCAAGACCCACATGGCGTCCCTTTAATGATATCAGAATCAATGCCATCCAATGCCAATGCATGGCCAATGCCAATTGCGGAAGCTTCAATGACCTTCATTTCTATTGCATTTGCGTCTGCTTTCTCGATGCGCATAATTTTTTGAAAACAGCTTCGAGCGATATTCCTCTTATCCACGTAAGTCATATACAGGATCGAATGCTTTTCAGAGAATCAATCTGTAGACTCATCAACGTATATAGAGAAGCAATCAGTAGAGTTCAAAAATTTTACCAATTTCTTGTGTAGCTGGTCTGCAATGAAAAATGTTATCAAAGCAGCAGTTTTATCTGTATGGATGTGAGTTCCCATGTCTAAACCATTTGCACGTTGTAATTTATTCATTTCTGGGTGATACCTGAAACTCCAACCTCGCTTTGCACTAGTATGTACGGTACGAAATATTTTACCGTTACATCCAATTGCTCTTTTTGCTTTCTCAGACGCGTTTCCCTTGCTGTTTCTGATCATTTTTCTAATGTCTTTTTGTGACGAGTGACCTCTGCGCCTAAGCACAACCGGTGAACTGAACTTAGTTCATGTCTATACTGTATCCAAATTTTGCTTTTTATTTTACCGAGAATCACCTTTCTATGACCACAGCAAGTCAGTATTGGCAGTTTTATTCTTATTGTTTTTACACACGAAAGAGGCATGCAGTTTACAAGTATTATACATCATCATGTCCTGTCCTGCTTTCATTTCGAAAACAAGCCATGATCTATGTTGTTTCCACGAAATCTCAAATCTTTTCCATTCCATTGTTGGTTGACTCTCTTCTATCAATGTTAGAGTTTGGTTAATTTTACTTCCATCCCACAAACTCTCTGACAAATGTACTTTAGAAGCTTCCATCAATAAAACACTTCTTTCCAGCTTCGCCCGTTTTACCACTCCTGTATTCGTCACTATTTTTGTCCGTGAATAGTGGCCCACTATTAGTAACATGCTAATTTTTACCATTTAGTTTGCGAACTTTATTGTCTGACTCAGAATTAACGTTGAAGTATTTTGTAATTACACTATTCATAGCATTCTTCCTACGTTTCATTTTTGTTGCATTCAAGAAGTCAATATCACCGCACTCAAATATGATCACCTTAGTAGTAGAAGGTCAAAAAAAGAAGTTATTTCGGATATCAAATATATTTTGTTTTCAGAGTTGCCAAATTAAAACACATTTTAATTTTTCACTGCATTTTATTTTTGCTTAACGCTTACTGCACTTCCATGACTTTCATTACACTTTCCCTACTGAAATATTTGTAATTATATTGATAAGTGTGTTGAGCTTGTACTAAAGCGCACGTCTACCTTTGATAGTATTTTGTAGGGAAACTAACGTTACATGTTCAAGAAATATGTATGACTTCTGACGAATACTTTCTTACTCTCTTCCCCACAGTAACTCTGCTGTGAGGGGATTATTTTCCAAAGAACAGTAAATGAGGCAGAATTCCCCTTCCCCCAGGATTTCGCAACCTGTCTGTGACATCCCAATAAGTTGGTTTCCCATGCCCTTGAATGTTCCTTGGGACTCCTACGAACATGATGCAAGCATAAACACACGTTTATAGGCAGGTTTCGTACCAGCCACAAAACTTTGCCAAACACCTGAGAAGGTGTGTTGAATATGAAATTTCGTCTAAGAGAAACGGCGTGCGCAAATCTCCTATAACACTATACTCACTTTACACCACACACACTGTTTTTTAATGAATTCAGGTATGAACATATGGCATCAAGTGTGATTGTGTGATTAGATGTTGCATTGTTATGCGGGTACTGTTAATAAGAAGTTACTTTTTATGTAGTGTATTTTTCTATAATTCCCGAAATAAAGAACTTATAGAATCGCATTACCGTCTAGTCTGAGATTGGTACATACAACTGAGCCTTCACTGTTTATGTTGGGCCTGATCACTAGTTCAACAGTAGGTGTACTTGTCCTTAATCTTGTCTCCGTCCTCCTTAAATATCTACACTGAATTTTATGTGGTGGTCTATAGTTAGGGGATAAGTGTACACAAACAAATGACACATCTCAAGCAAGGGCTTAAAAGCCCAATATAGACTTTGTCCAACATGGTTCAAAACGCACTCAGAAAACGAAGTGAAGAGAACTTAGTTATATTTTGGAAACTCTATGAACAACAAATTGCGTAAATCTATATAGTAACATAAAAAAATATTTAGCTTCGCTATTAAAATGACAACATACTCTTACATTTTCTATAACATTAAGTATTTCATTTAAATCTATGAGACAATTTTGTAAAAACTTAATAATAATCATCATATTATTATCACTAAAATAGGTAATACGTAAAAGCGTATTATTTACGTAGCAGTTGATTCTAAATAGCACAATGAAGTTTCATGATTTTAAGTACAGTATGCTTTCATAATTGACGCTGTACAACCAGCCATGATAGCGTTTTAACTCTTGAGTTCATTAGATTGAGTGAGGCACTTTTTCTGGTATCAAAAACACCTATACAGACTAAACTCAACTAAATGTCTTCCTTTTCAAACTGTTCGTGGGTGGGTAACGTAAAAAGCAGGTTTCTACTGTACAATTTATGCAAGAAACAATGTCTACATTAATATTAATCTGCACCGCTTGGATCACGGTGTCCAGTGAATGTCATATATCTAAAGCATTATAAGTAATTGTGTGCATAATGTATATTATTTTTCCACTATATACTGCATTTGAGAAGAAAGAAAAACTCTCACACTTACTGAGTAGGAAAGTGGTTGAAATAAACTTGAAATACAAAATCTGGAACAACTGGAAGATCTTTGTCTACATTTTCATCATTCCGATGGCATCTTCCTTATCCACAAATAATCTTACTTATCACACTGGGTGTAGCTTGAATTGAAATTCTAGAGGGTTCGAAAGATTTTTACCACCTGGATTGGAACCCTGGCCTTTTGCTTGAAATCCCAATATGTTTACTACTCATCTACGCTACTCAGTTCCCTGAGTTTACAGAAAACATAATAGCTACTTAAGATCCTTTCTTTAATTATCCTCAAAAAACAAAGGCCTCTTATTATCCGTTTGAAAGCAAGGAAGCAGAGCTCGATTCCCGATTGAAGCTCATGTCGTTTCGATCGCACGTTCAGTTGTGAGACAACGTCAGATATAGGCTTGTTCCTTAAAGAGAAAATAAACTGTAATTAAAGTGTTATTATCCTTGGAGCCATAACATTATATCATTCCAAAATAATTTCCTACAAATACAATTACTAAATCTTTCTTGACATGCAATTAGAAATATTAACAACTTACTTAGATATGAAAATTATATATATATATATATATATATATATATATATATATATATATATATATATATATATATATATATATATATATATATATATATATAACAGATAGATAGATACATAAATATAAATATATAGAATCATAAATAGATACGTAAATATATAAACAATTAAGAAAAAATGCCTATATTGACATAGGTGAAAAATGCGTTCTTTCATAGCTACGATATGCAAAAGGCAAAACAGTTGTAACTATGAGGCTGCCTAGTTCGATTGCTAAGAGAGATATCAAAAACTATTTGAAAAATATTAGAAGAACTAGTCCAGTGTCTATAACCAATTTTCAGAGTTTGGACGTATGGATATAAAGGATTTTATAGAGAGAGCTGTGCTATAGGCTTCTCTCTTCCACCCCTCTCTCTGAAATTATCTGCGTCGATACGTCCCCTACTCTGAACCATTTCGTTATTTAGAAAGTGTACTAGATCTACAGCGATTAAAGAGAACAGATCAACTTTATGTCCGCGTCTACAGCTATCAATCTTACCTCTTACTGAGTAGTATGTCTAACAAACTAACTAACTAACTCTATGGCCTAAGGAACTCGGAGGTTCAATGCTCCGTTCATAAAAGTTCTCCACTGACTTCTATCCTTAGCTAATTTGATCAAGTTGATACTTTGAATTCCTATGTCTGCAAAATCCATCTTAATATTCAACTCCCATCAGCGCCTAGGTCTTTCTAATGGTCGTTTTCCGATGGGTCTTCCAATGGCCTGCCCACCTAAGCTTCCTAGAATTGACGACCCTGACAATTTTGGGTAAACCCTCTAATTATATAGTTCCTCTTTATGAATTTTCCGCCATTCTCCATTCCCGTTCCTCTTGGCTCCGAATATTTGTCTGAGAATCTTGTTCTCAAATACTTTCACTCCATGATCTTCCCACACACATGTTTGGCAACCATACAGAACAACAGGCATAATTATTTGTTTTATATATTTTAAGCTTCAAATGCCTCGACAGATTTCGCGTCGAGAAGAGATTTTGAACCGAATAGTAACACGAATTCCCTGCTTATAGTCGACATTTAATTTCTTCGTGAATATGATTTTCCTCTGTTAATATTCATCCTAGATATTTGAAAGTATCCACTTTATCAAAAGTATTACTTAATATTTTAACGCATTCACAACTTGCCGTATTACGGTCCCGACTCACTTCCATGTGGTTAGTTATCTCTGCATTTACTTCTAAACCCATGTCCCTACAAGCGTTTAATAAGATATCTGCATTTATTTCTATTGTTCTCCTATCATCCGCTATTAAATTTAAATCATCATCATATGCCGTAACCTGCTGAAACCCGTTCAACTCTACGCCCTGGTTGCTAATTTTTATTTTCCTTATTTCGTATTCCAGAACAAAGTTAAATAATAATGGCGACAACGCATCTCCTTGTTTCAGGCCATTTTCGACGTGAAAGCTCGTGGACAAAAATTGTCCTGCCCGGACTTTACTTTTGGATTCATTTAAACATGTCTTAATTAATCTAATTAGCTTTCTTGGAATTCCCAATTCTATGAGAACGTTGTATGATGTTTCTCTTCTAACCGAGTCGTACGCCTTTCTAAAAATCACTAAATAATTGATGTACTGGGGTATTGTATTCCCACTTTTTTGATTATTTGGCGAATGGTAAATATTTGGCCGATAGTTGATCGATTTCGTCTAAAACTACACTGGTAATCTCCAATAATTTAATCTGCGTAAGGGGCCAATATTGGTAATAAAATATTTGAAAGTATTTTATGGGATGCTGAAAAAAGAGAAATGCCTCGATTATTATTACAGTCAGTTTTGTCGGCTTTCTTGTGAATTGGAACAATAATTGATTCTTTCCACTCTTGTGGCAATTCTTCCTTGCTCCATTTAAGGAGAATGAGTTTGTGTATCATGTTCCACAATTTTTCGCCTCCAGCTAAAATTAACTCAGCCGGAATTTCATCTACAACGGAGATTTGTGTTTCGTTAATTTCTTTATAGCGGTTTCCACTTCTATTTGGTTGGGTTCTGGAATATACGGTTCTGCGGTGTGTATCTCCGTGTCTCCACGCACATTAGTTTCTTTCTGAGTGTTCAGCAAATCGTCAAAGAAATCTTTTATCCATTTAAGAGGCTATCCGTATCAGTGACAACAGTTCCGTCAGCTTTCATTAATATATAAGCACGAGATTGATAGCCTTTCTTAAACTCGTTAATCCCTTCATACATGTCCCGAATATTTTAATTTTTACTATTATCTTCGAGTTCCTTAATTTAGCTTTCAAAAAATCGCGTTTCTTTGTTCTAAAAGTTTTGGAAGTTTCCGGCCTGATATCTGCAAAATTTTGTGTAGTTATTCCATTTCGATTTTGTAGTCAGCGTATTTTTACCTGTTTTCTCTTCTCTGCTAGATTAAGGCATTCCTGGTCGAACTTTCAATGCTATCTCTAATTTCAATCTAAGTATCCTCAACGCTAGTGCACTCCGAGTCTTCTAAAACCGAGAATCTATTCGAAACTTCAATCTGGTATTTCCCTCTTACCTGGCTCTCTTCTAATTTCTTTAAATTGAATCTCTCCGTTTTCGGACATTGAATAATACTTTTTTGAACGATAATCTCTCTCGTATTATCGCTACTGCCAGGTAGTGATCAGTATGACAATCAGCCCCTCTAACCGACCGGACATCATTTATGCTAGATTTCCTTCTTCTATCTACTAAAACGTGATAAATTTGATTATGTGTTTTGTAATGATCAGTTATAATAAAAAGCTATAATGGCCTTTCACTTTTTCCAGTTGGTACATAAGGAAATAGTCCCCCTCAAATTTTCTTTCTTCACTCCTTTTCTGGTTCGTACGAAACTAAATACTCCATCCAAACCTATTCCTCCGATTATTTGAGTAATACAACATGATATAAAATTCTTAGTTTGTTAAAATTGCCCTTCTTCGCTTTTATCTCGTAGGTACAAAAGTAAACAAGCCTCTCAAGTTTATTGCTTTATTTGGTTCAGTAGCACATAAAGGTATAAGCTGCTCAGCTAGTTAAAATGGTCCTTCTTCGCCTTTTCTGGTTAGTACAAATTTATTACTTCGTTTGTTTGTGAAGTTTTTTCTGTTCGGTACGAAACTGAATAGGTCATAAAAATTTAACCTTTCGTCTCTTTAAATATTAGGAAAGGTATAAAATTCTAAGCCATTTAAAAACGGTCCTTCTTCGTATTTTTCTCGTTGGTACAAAGGTAAATAGGACACCCGAATTTATTTTTTCGTTTCTTTAAATAACACAAGAGTAGATAGTCAACCTAACTACTGGCGCACTTTCCCCCTTCCACCCCCTAACTACCAAAAAATTATGAAGCCGCCACTGACCATTACACTTTAACACAGAAGGATAGCGCAAAGTATTCCCATAACTACAATGTTAAAATGAGATTGAATATGCTTTTATGACATTTAAAATCATAAAAACTTACATCTAAAAAACTTACAGTCTAAAATCTTACATCTAAAACTACAACTCTTCTAACTTATAATGACTCCATGGTAGGGTATTGATCCCATCCTTTAAAACACATCTCTTATCATCCACACAACTTAAAGCTAACTTGTTTACTTCTATACTGTACACATCGTGCTTATAACTTCTAATCAAATTCATCTTCTTATAATATTCTTTTTGGTTGAACAAGCAGTCTTTATAATAGTTAAATGACAGTTCTTTACTTACAACATTTTTCTTAACTCCTTTTGCTTTCTTACAACATTTATCTTTTTCGAACCTGATTGAATACATTTTTGATCTTAAACCAACCAATTCTTCTATGATTGTTCCTTTAAGTTCATCTTTCATGTTACCAAGTATTTTCTTATTGACCTGTGGTATCTTATATCTGTTATCTTTAGAGTAATCACTCGTGTCGAAGTAATCAATATAATTTTTCATGTCCTCGTACACATCTTCTGTTTAGATATGGTATATATAACTATCGGTATCTGTATAACATACTTCTACTTTGTCTTGATATTTTGGTTTCATCACATTATAATGGAAATCGTACATTAAATATTTTGACAACTCTAGAATTCACATACCAACATAAATCGGTTTGTTAAATTGTACTTTAACCTTGTTCATGTGAACTGCTACTAAATTTTCCGTAAAAACTGTAGTACTCTTATAATTCGGTTTTGCTACAAGCTTCTCGTATTTTTTCTCATCACTTACAAGTTTGATATTAACTCTCTTTCTAATATTTTCCATAGTCTTTCCAAAAACTGAATTGTTCATGAGCTTATAGAAGTCTTTTCAAAGTCATTTGTTGCTCTAGTTCTCATCTGCGTGTTTAAATCAATATATTTCTTTAACCAATCTGATTGTTCGAACTCTATTACTCGATGTATCGTGTTAAGTTTTAATCCAAGTGAAAGACATTGTTTTAGGTTTCGATAGTAAATTACATATTTTTCTTTGTCATATAGGGTTGTTAAGAGTTTTGATTGTTTTGAACCAGGTGGACACATGTTTTGAGGTGCTAATGGGTAGTCTTTTTGATAGTCATGCAATTCTTTAGGATATTCAAGATCAACTTCTAATATGTAACCAGTATCAGAATCATCAGGTATATTTGTGAAATCTATTTCTCTTATCTCATTTTCACTTAACCATCTGAATCCCTTATACGGCAGATATTGACTCATTGCCCACCCATACAAGTTATTGGCATCTAGATATATTAAGTAAGAATCTTCTTTATTCTTATCGTAATCTTCCATATACTTATTGTTTGCGTTCACATATCTTTTTGAACATTGACTAATCAAACCTCTTATACCTTTCTCTACCATTAATACCATATCATAATCCCACAACAATTCTAGTTTTATAGTTGTCATCTTTAACATTGCATCCCGAGCTAAACCTGGTGCCGTCATATACCAAGCTGGATCAAGATCATAAGCTTTAAGACATGTTTCTCTAAAGTTCTCAAACACATCTGCTTTACATACATCTGTTTTCACACATAATACATCTGTTTTCAAATATAAATCATGGTATTGTCCGAGATTCTTAATGTCAAATGTTTTCCATACTTTCTTCGCGTGTTCATAATCTTCATCACTTATATGTGTGTTCATAAGCTTGTTGAAGAATGCTTCCTTTAGTGGTAATTTTCTTTCTCTAAACCTATCCCAATTGTTAACATAATCATATGGGTAAACACCTTTTCTTATTACAAGTTGAAACTGTTCTTGATTAGGATAAAAGTGTTGCGTATGTATAATTTGCTCAGGTTTCAAGTCCGATGACAATTTGTCTAGACTAGAAGCCATAAATCTAAATGAATCTACAAATTTCAATTTAATAGTTCCAACCTTTTTACTGAATGATACGTATCTTTCCTCGTTAATGATTATTAGATCTATTTCTTCTTTATTGCATCCAAGCTCTTTTATAAACAAGTGAGAGTCATATCCTGTCAAGTTATGTATGATTACTGGCACAAACTTTGGTACTTTAACTTTTAAATTGCAGTTATTACATAGAGGTGCTACAAACTCTCCTGTTATATGATCGTGATGTTTAACTTTGTGGTTTTCTGGTGTATATTTTACTTTACAGTAAGAACAGGATTCGGATAGGTTGAACTCTTTTATCTGTTTACGTGTTAATGGTAATTCATTATTTTGACTATATATGTTTGATATTTGTTTAGCTTCTTTCTTTAACATTCTTATGAACTTTTTTGCTACATCTTTACCTCTATACACAACAGGATTAGTTTTACTTCCATCACTTTTTACAATATAGTAACAGAATCCGGATGGTTTGTGTCGTTGATATTTTTTGGTGTATGGCTCGTTATCTGGATAACATTCTTCACAACCCATAACTTTATGTAGCAGACATTCAAAATCAGCGTAAATTACAAATGGCATCTTCATCGTATATTGGTAGTTCTTAAATTCAACGTATGTATTTTTTGGTGGCATTTCTATTTTAACAGCTTCATGACTAGAACAATCTTTCTCATGTCTATCTAATGCATCTTGTGAGTAGAAATATAACAAACATCTATCACATAAATATTTTCGGGCTCTCCACTTAGTCATTTGACTGCTAACTAACCTACTCAAGTCTTTTATCCAACAGTAGAGTGTTTTATTTTCTTCTTTTACATATAATAAATTAACATGTGTTTCTTTTTTGTTTTGAGTGTGATATAAAATGTAAACCATGTATTGCTCGTTGTAGGTATAAACGTTAATGGATATATCAAGTATTCTTTTAATTTTTGGAATATCACTTAGTTTTACTGGAAAATGAATATCTTTTAGTTTAGATTCTAAATCTATGAACACGTGCTTATATTTTGATGGTCTTTGGGGGTCTTTCTCAACAGGATGTAATGCAGAAGAAATAGCATATAAGAAACATTTTTCATCTGTGTTCTTTACATTGATAACAGCTTTTTTCGTTTTAATTGTATCTGGTAGTTCTATGTATGATGATCCTTTATATGGTGTGTATTTATTAAGTGCTAATTCTAAAAAGTTAATATTGATAAGAGCCCAACCAGAACCTCTAGCTTGGAACTCGTCCATTCTTGTTCTTAATATTTGTTTTGCAGTAGTTATAAATTCTTTTAAGTTGGTTGATTGATGCACTTCCCTATTATTGGTGTTGAAATAGAAGGTCTGTACTTCTTTTCCTTTCTTATATTCACAGTTTATCAAAAGATTAACTTTCAATGAATTATGTTTCTCTAAGCTGATGTTTATTCTATTTATTAAAGCTTTCGATGTTGAGGTGATATATTGTTCTAGAGGATCATGTTCTTTATAAGTTGTTGTAAATCTCCATGTTTCTAATCTTGATGTGAATGCTGTTTCTTTGAGTTTTTCATCAATTGGTACTGATTCAGTTTTTACTTTTGATTCTTCAAATACTTCTTGTTGGAATGGGAATATATTTCTAATCTGTCTTCTGCTTTGTTCATCATCATATTGTTTAAGAAGGTCTATCAGTTCTGCTTTTCTTAATCGGGAATATCTTTTGATTCCCTTTTCTTTACATTGTTGCCTTAACTCTACTACAGTAAATCTATTATAATTACTCATCTTATTTATTATATAGAAAATTCTACTACTCAATTTTTATCTTCGCCGGATTATTTCGGTTCATTTTTTGTACTATTTTTAGTTCCATATATCCTAATACAACGCTTAACATTGTACACTCCTGCTATTGTCTACATATTACGCGTTGTATTAGAACACGACTTTCATGAGAATACCCCATCAAAGTCACATATACACGTATTAAAATTAAATCATTTTTGTAAACTTACTCATCATCATCATCATAATCATCACTGCCATATTTATATTCATCATCACTATTCAAATCAGATGTTTTTTGTTGCATTATTAATAATTCTTTTTCCTTTAACAGTATTTGCTTCTCTACTAGTGCTGCTAAGAGTTTAAGATCATGATGAATAAGTTTAAGTCCATCATGTAATAAATCAAATTCTTTCTCCATATTTGTTATATAGAAAAGCAACAAAAATGAAATAAATTTAAAATCTAAGAATAAAAACAAACATGAGTAGTGCTAAGGAAATAATATCTTACAATCCTGTATTTGATTGTGTATGTAAATATTTAGATATTGGTGGTTATAATGATGAAGACAAAATAAATTTTAGCATCTCCATAGGTATGTTAGATCATTTGTTCAAGAAAGCCACTAAAGAAAACAACTCATTTCTTACACAAAATATTCTCTATGCAAATGTTATGAATTTGTCAGAAGAGATATTAGATTCACTGACTAATGAACAATGGTTATCTATAGGTTATGATGATTATGAGGAGGAATATAACTATGATCACATCACATTACATACGTAAATATCTGCAGAAAGTTAATTTGAGCGAAATATGTTTATGGAAAAAGTTATCGGAAGAGTTTATAAGAGAATTAGCTGATAAAGTTGATTGGGAGATTATTTCAGGAAGCCAAGACTTATCAGGAGACTTTATAAGATAATTTGCAGATAGAGTTGATTGGAAAGAAGTATCGTATAACCAAAAGCTATCTGAAGAATTTATTAATGAGTTTATAGATAAAGTTGATTTTGATGCTATATCTTATGGAAGCAAACTCTCTGAAGCCTTTATACGAAAACATGCAGATAAAGTTTCTTGGTGGCGCTTATCTGGAACTCATCAATTATCAGAAAACCTTATAAGAGATTACGCTGACAAAGTAGATTGGGAAATAATTTCATTGTTTTAAAATTTAACAGAAGGATTTATTGCAGAGTTCAAAGACAGAGTTCATTGGCATAACATTTCAATTTTTCAACACCTCTCTGTAGAGTTTATATATTTATTTAGACATTACGTAGATTGGAGAGTTATAATAAGAAAATATCATAATAATCCTGATTTAGGTGGTATATTGAATTTAGCATTCAATGTTACAACAGATGGTTTGTTTAATGTTTAACTAATTAATTTTTATGATTATTATATCATAAAAGTCGTAACCTTAATTATCTAATATTAACCTTAATTATCTTTTATGAGTATTATACCATAAAAGTTATAACTTTAATTATCTAATATTAACCTTAATTATCAAATAATAACCTATCATATAAACAATCAATTTCTTTAATCAATTCTTCTTCTGATAGTGGCGTCCAAAACTCATTACCCTTACCTTTACGAATATCTAGCTCTTGTTGCATTAGGTTGAATAGCTTAATACTGTTAGGATCTCTAAACTTTTCATATATTATTACATGATTCGGATATTTTTCTTCTGCTTCATTAAGAGGCTTATATAGGCTTCTCTTTTGACATCTGATAGCATAATAAGGGAAAGGATCATTAGGTTTGTTTTTCTTATATATGATTGGACAATTATCTTTTGAAACATCATCTGTATATGGTGCTGCAATTTCTTTTAAGCTCTCGTTTTGAATTCTTAATCTCTCCATTGTTTGATCTATTTCTTCTACTCTTTTTTGCAACTCTTCATTGTCTTGCTGATACTGTCTAAATTCCTGAGTGAAGTAATTAATAATAATTTCATTACATTTAATATAAAAATCTGGTGAAACCCATCTTGCTATATCAAGTATTAACTCTTTCGGAACATATGTTCCTCGTATAATACCTAATTGTCCACCTTTAACAATTTTAAAATCATACCTACGAATTCGTTGCGATGACTTTATATAAGAAATTAACTCTTTAGATTGTTTATTTTCTAACCATTTATAAAATTTTTTTCCTCCATCTTGACATAACTTAGTTGCATTGAAGTATCCTGTTGTCTTATCAATAATCAATTTAAAATCACTAAATAAACCATACCAATAATTGTCTTTAATCTTTTCATAACAAATATCATTTAAACTAAGAGAATTATCAATAGTACTCATATTTATTATATAGAAAATGTTGATTTTTAACTTTATTTCGTTATGTTCCTGTTAACTTTATATTTGTCTCTCTTTCTCCTGCTACTTTTCTAATAATTTCCATAGCTGGCGCTGGAAATGTATGCTATTAGTTCTTTAGATTCTTTATTTTGAAACCAATTTTTAAACTCTTTACCACCGTCTTGTCACAACTTAGTAGCGTTAAAATATCCTGTTGATTTGTCTATAATCAACTTGAAATCACCAAACAGACCATACCAGTAGCCTGTTCTATGTAATCTTAAACCAGCCTTTTATGGAAAAATAACCATAAAAGACAAACATTTATATTTACACTACAACATTACTTTTATCTATCCAACTATTGTGCGAATCATCAAAACCTAGCCATTTAACATATACTTTATCACCTTTCCTTCTTAACACCTTTTCCACCAAGTATTCATCTTTATTTTTCGTCTTTAATAGTTCTGGTTCGTAAAATCTACCTTGTACATCCTCTTCTTCTAAATCTTTAATTCTATATGTAGGTGGATTAGATGGAATAACTTCACTAATAACAAATACTTCTGTTGACCAATTAGGTGTATATCCTTTCTCAAATAACCCTTTCGACTTACTTATACGAACATGATCACCTAATTTGTATTTGGGCTTAACACGGTTATATACTTTTTGGTACACTTTCTTTAATATTGTTCGCCCATTTTTCTTGTTAACTTCTATAGGTTTCACACCAATTGTTCTATGTACTTTGTTATTATATTCATCAACCAAACCTTGCAATATTTTTAACCATTTATAATTACCTTGAACAGTAAATTTCTTCCACATATTTTCTTTAAGTGTTTTGTTAAATCTTTCAACAACAGAAGCTTTTTTACCACTATATGTTGAGTAATGATTGATATTGTTTTTTCCCATCATATCTTCAAATTCTTTATTGTAAAACTCTTTCCCTTGATCTGTTTATAAGTTATTAGGTTTTCTTACTTTTAACACTGATTCAAATGCTTCTGTAACATTCTTACCACTTTTATCTTTAACAGGAACAGCAAATGCATATTTCGAAAACACATCTATAATCGTTAGCAGATACTTATAACCTTTATTTAATTTAGAAACACCTTTTAATACTCCACTATCCATTTCAACAAGATCAGCTTGCCAAAGATCATTGATACCTTTTATAACTACACTTAATCTGTCAAAGTTATTTCTAGATGGTTTGTGAATTTCTTCTATAATGTCTTCTCTAATACCTTCACCTTCATATAGTCAATCGCGCATTTTAACGAATTGAGTTTTAGTAACACCACATATAGAACAAATACCTTTCTTTAGATATCTTCCATTCTTCGTTTGTTCTATTCTAATGGTATCTTTCTCCGTATCTGTCAATTTCTTACACTTAACACAATACATCATCATTATTTATTGTATAGAAAATCAACGAAAAAAAAATAAAATCTATCATTACCTAAAAATTATACGTCTTTAGGAAAGTTCTCTTTCTATGTACATTACAACAAACAATAATTGCCCTTCTTCCATAGCTGAATTTTTATTTGGTTTAATTGTAATTATATCGTTCTTGTTAAAGTTAAAAGGTAAAGTTTCAATCAAAGTATCACCCAAATATATCTCTAGAAAGTATTTATCCAAACCTAATTCCATGTGCATTATTTTCCCATTATAGAGAAATTTGTAACCAGTAGAGAGATTAAATATTCTAAAGATTGGCTCCTTAACGTTTTTAGCTCTTAATCGATATAGTAGAGGTACAGTTTCTTTCTGCATAATCAATTTAGTAGTATCCATCCTAACCTTTTGAAAATCTTTCTTGACGTATGTGCCTTGTAACGTTTCTAATGCATCTTCAAATCGTTTTCTATCGTTCTCTAATTGAGCTTCTATTGACCTAAGTTGACTTACGCTAACAACATCATTTAAATTCTCCAACAGTTTTAATTTTTCTTCACTAATATCAACATTATCTTTTCTATCTTTAACATTACCAAATATATCCATACTCATTTATTATACAGAAAATGTCCATCCTAATTTTTCAAAACATTTCTTTAACATCTCTATTTGTTTAGATGAATGTTTAAAATCAATATCAACATGAACATCGTGTTTTTTCAACACATAGTACAATACAAGTTTTAAGTTAATAAACAATACTCTTTTCGGATACAGTTCTTTAAAGGTTTTGTATAAGTTTTCGAAGTCGTCTATAAGTGTTTCTTCCATATGTCGTAAGTTTAATGTTTTTTGATCGGTAAGGTGATGGTGTATTAAATAGACATCATCATAATATTTTGTGTATTTGTTTTTCTTTAGTACTTCTAGAACATCTTTTGTTGATATTAAATGTTTTGATATATCTCCAAATTCATCATTTAACACCTTGAACACATCTTCAGGAATAATTCTATACTGTAAAGCTTGTAAACGAGATAACTGTAACTTAAATCTTTTTATAGTATCATACCATGGTTTTCTTACGCAAGCTCTCATTCCTTCACAAGTACTGTAAACAAAACCATTCGCTACAGAACAATTATCACAAATGTATGTACCCCTACCTTTTGTTAATGACTTACAACCACAATTATTGCATTTTAATGGTCTAGAGTTATAATTTGACAACAACTCCTTTAAGGTAATTATTGGACGTAACTTTACCAACTCTTCTTCCGTATACAAAAATTTAGGTATTAACATTCTCCAAAAATCAATAACATCATATACATTGTTTTTATCTTTTAAGTCTATCTTGCTAACATACTTAAAATACTGATAAAAATTATATCTATCTAGTGCATCTAGTTCATCCTCATGCTTCTCAAAATAATCTAAAAATCTATTGTGTATAGCTTCCATATTTATCTTAAACAAAACTTTTATGGATATAAACCATAAAAGTAATTAAACTTAATAATATTTAATCATTTTAATCATATACATAACATCACTAAGAGAATACCCTTGATTTAGAAGACTTAAAACCTTAACACAAAGATGACCACATATAACTGAACTAAAGTCTTGTATTCGTTCGTCATTGTAAAATAAGTTTTCGGTACCAAAATATTTTACTAGTTGTTTAGGAGGAACACAACCATAAGAATCGAACACGTATTTTATGTTGTTATCTTTCCAATAGCATATCCAATGAGTACCAATGTTTTCTGATTTATCAAAGTTAACTACACCACATTCATTTATATAGGGTTTTTGTGGAAGTTCATCACTCATAAATACACCTCTAAATTGTTTTATCATTAATTCTTTAACCAACCTCTCTATATCGAAGTTGGTCAATGGTTTTAGTTTTCTGATTTCTTCGGTTTACCTGCTCCTTGCTTTTCTTCCAATGCCATATTGTGTCTTTTTTGTTCTTCAAGTTCTTGTTTATTCTTCTTAGCATCCAGTACAGTTTTAGTAATCGCTGCTGCACCACCTGCTAATGAGCCAACTGCTCCTAAAGCTGCTAAAATGGCTCGAATTGTAAAGATAAAACCACCCATATGCTCTTTCTTAATCTTTTTCATTTGTGCAGTAGTTAAAGTTAAATCCATTCCTCTACCTTCTTTAATTTTCTTAGATTTATCACTAAGTTGTTTCTTTGTTAATACATGATCAATATTTAAATCCTTTAGTTCGTTATAAGGAACACTAAACACACAACCTTTAATAGAACACATCTTCCTATTTATTTAAGAGAAAATCATAGTTTGTAAAAATACAGTTGTTGTTGCTCTACCAAAATCAATTAAGGAATCATTCTCATCTGTTATCCTTATCTCAAAATTGTCAACTTTGTCTTTGGACATAGGGAAAAATAATGGATAAGTAGGCTCGTAAATGATGTTATGTTTAAACTCGGCATCTGTTTTGAATGATGCTAAAATTCCTGTTTCTTTATGTGTATATTCTGTATCTTTCACAAACATGCCATCTGCTATATTACAGTGAACATTTATAGTATCAAACGGATGAAACTTTGGCAACTTTCTTCCAATATGTGTTTTGTTCTTTTCTAAAACTTCAAAAACATTAAACCCGAGGACAGTACCTATACTCCCAATTGTAACATCATTACTATCAGTTTCAATTTTAACTCTATTTCTTAAATGATCTTCTGATAATGTTATCTTGATGGATTGAGATTTTAAATATTCATTAAGTGATTTTAAATTATATTGACCTTCTGGTATAAAAACTTGTCTATCACCATATGAGAAACTGCTTTTTCTGTTGTTATGTTTGGAGTTAGATATGTACTGTAAAACCCAACTAGTCCTATACTTAAATAGTTCCTATTGTTGTCTAATTCATAATGGAGTTTCTTCTTTAAAACAGAAGTATCACTCGTTAGCTTTAATACCTTAGCCATTTATTATATAATAAATGAATGAGTTTGATTTACCTAGAGATATTCCAAGAGAGAAAGTAATCAAGTTAATTGAAGATGTCATTCAAAAGTTAGAATACAGTTTAAAGAAGAAAAAGAGAAAACTACGAATTGTTAAATATGCATACTACACTTTGGTCGCGTTGTCGGTTATACTTTCTGCAACAACTGGGTTTATTAATATTTTTATACCTGTAACAATTTACTCGATATTAACAACGTCTCTTGCAACTGAAAGTGCTATAATAACAGGTTTGTCTTCTAAGTTAAAGATAAGCAAAAGAAAAGATGAATATAAAACCATTGTCACTTGTATTAACTCATTTAAAGAACAGTTAGAGATGATAATAACACTAAATGGTGAAATGGATAGCGAATATATAAAAGATACGTTGCTTAAGATCAGAGAACAACTTAAAGATATAAGATCATAAAAGAGTCGATTTTCTCTATAATAAATGAGTAAGAAAACTATTAATTGGGATGTACAAGATATGATAAAAGAAACAACAGTTAAGAAAAGAAATGGAGAGCTTATACCTGATGATGTTCGATGCCTTATCGTAGGTTCATCGGGGTGTGGTAAGACGTTTTTGTTATTTAACTTCTTATTACAGCCAGGTTGGTTAAACAATAATTACTTCTATATATATTCTAAAAGCATGAATCAGCCAAAGTATGAGCAGTTAAAAGATCGATTTGAAAAGGCAGAGCTAAAGTTTAAGAAACAAATAGCAACGTTCTTAAGCGGTAATGATTCTATTGTGCCTATTGATGAATGTGAAAAATACTCTGTTGTTGTGTTTGACGATTACATTTTGGAGAATCAAGATACTGTTAGAAATTACTTTACAAGAGGTAGGCATAGACATTTAGACTGTTTCTATCTTGCACAAACATATTCTAAAGTACCTAAACAGCTTATAAGAGATAACGTTAACTTCCTATGCATATTCAGACAAGATGATACTAATATTAAACATGTGTATAATGAGTTTGTTGGAGGAGATATGTCTTATGATAAATTTAAAGAGATATGTTCAAAATGTTGGCAAGATGATTATGGTTTTATAGTAATTGATATGACAAGGAAGGTAAACAATGGTAAGTATAGGAACCAGATAAAACACTTCTTAAACGTTTGATGTTTATTGACGTTTATTTATGTTCTTTGATGTTTATTGATGTTTATTTATGTTCTTGTATGTTTATTGAAGTTTATTTATGTTCTTTGACGTTTATTGACGTTTGTTCGTTTTCTATATAATAAATGGATGAGAAAGATATTAATAAGAATATCAAGTTAAAGGAGTTCTTGATAAAGGGCTTCAAATCTTGGAAGAAAGAAAGAGCAGGTATATAAGATAATTTTAAGACACAAGAACAACCTGTAACTGATGCTATTCAAAACTTAGGAAGTGATATCAAAGAAGTAGCAGAAGAAAATAAAAATCTAATAACTGAACTTGTTCCAGTTGTACATAAGACGGTTTCAATAGATCCTACTCTACTAGAAACACCTAAAAAGATAACTTATGATAGTTCCCCAAGTAGTAGTGATACACCTATAACGGGAGAAATAAAACAAATGAGAAAACAAATTAAAGACAAAGTTGAAGGAGTAGAGCCTTTAACAACAACACAATCACTTGGTAAGATTGCAACAAAATGTTATAGTAAAAGAAATGATACTGTGTTTGGAATAAGAACTGTAGAAGAAGATGGAAAAATAATAAATAAAATAGGAAGTTCTGAAGTTAAAGTGAATGGTGATGATTTGATAATTAATGGTAAAACTTATAAGGGAACATAAGGTCTATGGGAATTGTTAACGATGATTACTAATAAAACCATTGAAGATTATGATGATGATGATTTTGAACAGTAAAAGGAAATAATAATAGAATCAGATGCTGCCTTCCAAAAATATAATCGATATAAAAGAGTAGCATCTAATAGAGGTTCTAAGTACATTAATATTATCAAGCCTATTTGGGATAATTATATTAAACCATCTTTACCTCCAACTCCTAAAAGGACTGGTGAGGGAATTAAACAATATACAGAGATACCTAAAGAATATATATGGATGGATGATGTGAGAAAGTTAATTGATCGGTTAATAGTTATAGATGGAGAAGAAAAGGCTGGTAATAATAACTTTTATAATGAGAACGTAGGTATAGTGAGTATGATTAATAATAAGCTTTCACAATTTATTCCTAATGATCCAAAAGGTATAGGTTATTTGATTAAGATTTTAAATACATTACCACCACGATTCTGGAATGATGAGAAGCTTGGAAAAGGATTAGTAAATGATTTGATTAATAAACTCCCATTTGAATTACATATTCCAGGTTTTAGATTTTGCGGGCCTGGGACTAAGCTACAAGAAAGGTTAGAGAGAGGTGATGAAGGTATTAACCCATTAGATGAGGCTTGTAAAGAACACAATATATACTACAGAGACAATAAAGATACAGAGTCAAGACATATTGCAGATAAGGAAGTAGAAACTAAAGCATGGAAAAGAGCATTTAGTAGTGATGCGTCAATTGGTGAACGATTAGCTGCTTTTGGGTTTGGTACTGCTATGAATGCTAAGGTTAAGTTAGGATGGGGATTATAAGTTTTTAATTGTTATTATGTATGATTCTTTTATGGGTATATCCCATAAAAGAGTTGTTTCAAGATTTTCTTTATAATAAATGGATAGTGTTGAGAGTTACGAGTTACAAAGCTTTAAAGCTAAAACAAGAACATTTAATAATTTGAATGAAGCTAACAAAGATATTGAGTTTGATTTCGATGTGGGGGATGGCTTTATACATCCACACAAAGCAGATTGTCATATGACTTTTGAAGTTGTTGGTGCATCAGTCGGAGGAACATTTGGTGCAAATGATACTATAAAACTTGTAGATAACTTCTTACCATTCTTCTTTTCTTAAATTGAGGTTAGAAAGCATGGTGTTGTTATAGATAAGATTGAGCTACCTGGAATAACATCAACAGCTATCGGAACATTAAACATTTCCAAACCAGAAGTTGAATATCTAAAACAAGCAGGATTTGAAACAGATGATAAACTTGGCCTAAGAAAGGACTTTAGTGTTTTATATCCATTAAGATTAATTCCTGGCTTTTTAAGTGATTATAAAGAGGTTATGTGGAAAGGTGGATTGAGAATAACATTTACAAAAGCTAACAACAATAACGATGTCTTGTATAAATGGACTGGATCAGGAGCAGGTGCAGCAGCTCCTCATGATGGAAAAATAACAATAAAAAGTATGGAGATAAGAATACCTATTGTTGAATACGAATCTAGTTATGAAAACAAGTTAAAGTTGAATATTCTTAAGGAACCTAAAATCATGTTTTCATTCCATACTTATCAATGTGTTCAAAAGACTGTTGTAGGTTCTTTCTTGGAGTTTGATGTTACTACTCAATTTAATTCTAGGCAATTTGATATGCCTGATTTCGTAGTTGTAATGTTCCAAACTGATAGAAGTCTCAAACAAACAGCAGATCAAGTAAGTTTGATCATTGTAAGGTAAAGAATATCTATCTTAAGAATGGAAGGAATGAGGTATTTCCAAAAGAACAAGAAACTTAGATATTGCTAACAAGGATTATTTTAAGATGTACGAAGACTATACTGCATTTAAGAGAATAACATGTGGTAACTCCGAAATGTACTATGACCCTAAAGAGTTTATAGATAACAGGCCAATGTATGTGATTAATTGTAGTAAGAGGAAGAATGTATCGGTAAATGAGAGAACAAACATAAAGATTGTAGTAGACTTTGCAGAAGCTGTGGCTGCTAATACTATATGTTATGCGATTTTAATTGGACAAAAGAACTTTACATATGATCCTAAGAATGAGAAAGTAGTAGAAGAGTTTTAGATAGCTAAATGTATTAAAGTTTTTCCATAAACAAAATTGATAAAAAATGATTAAATATTTTTTGGTGAAGAGTGTTCATTGATTTTCTATATAATAAATACGATGGCAAGTCATATTGAACTTTTAAATAAGCTTGGAAGTCTCGAGCAAAAACAAGTTATTGGATTAAGAGAATTAGAATTAAATACAGAATATAAGATTGTGAAAATGGAAAAGATTAAAACTAAGTTTGGAAAGAACATTTTAGTTGAATGTGAGGAGTTTAAGGTATTTCTTCCACCTAGATTTACAAAACACTTAACAGATAAAATGATTGATGAGATCGTTAAAGATGGAATAAAAATCAAATACACTGGTTTAAAAGATAACTATCCAACTATTGAGTTCTGTATGTAAATGAGGATTGGTTTTAAGAATTTCTCATAAAACAAGCATTTTCCTTATAATAAATAAACTATGGCTAATTATTTGAATAAAAAAATGATGTTAAAGCATTGAGATTCCTTCGCATAGATGAGTTAGAAAAAGGTAAAGCGTACGAGATAACATTATGGAAATTGATTCAAACACAGCGTTATGGTCAAAGAGTTTTAGTACATTTAGATGAGAAATATAAGACGTTATTACCACAAAGATATAATGATAAAACTGAGCAAGTATTGAAAGATTTGAAAAAGTATAAGCTGTTTGTTAAGTACGAAGGTTTGAAAGATTTAGATAATGGTTATAAAATACATCAGTTTTACTTTAGAAATGAATCCAAAAAATAAAACTTGTAATTTTAAGTGTATAAGTGTTTTTATGATTTCATTATCAATATCCGAACTTGTAATTTTAAGTGTATTTTAAGTGTATAAAAGTTAGAAAGTAAGGTTTTATTGTAATATCATAAAAGCTATCCTCTGTATATAGTTGCATCTAGTTAAGTGCTGTTCAAATATATATACTTTGTTATGTATGTGATTATTAGTTTTCGACTTATTTAGATTTATATCAAAAATTTACTCCTTAACCTACCCTCGTATATGCTTAACTAGATAGATACCATTAAGTGTTGTTCAAATATATATACTTTGTTATGTATGTTATTATTAGTTTTCGACTTATTTAGATTAAAATCAAAAATTTACTTTTTAACCTACCCTCGTATATGCTTAACTAGATAGATACCATTAAGTGTTGTTCAAATATATATACTTTGTTATGTATGTGATTATTAGTTTTCAATTGGATGAAAGAACGATAATTATAATCATATGAATTTCCAACCCTGAAACTAGCAGTAATCCTACACGCTTTTCTGACTACTATAAATGATTGAATTTGACTGTCATCTGGCGGAAGTTTCTATAACCAGTTTCTCTCTCATGCAGCTAACAGTAACGAGACATTTGCATAGTTGAAGTTGTCCGTTCAAAAATTTTCATGAGCGACGATTGTGAATCAAGAAACCGAAGACAGACACTCCGGCAAAAAACGCGGCGGAGATAAGTCTTTCTCAAACTGAGCAGGGAGAAAAGCGTGAGATACATTTGGCTGAAGTCCAAACAGCTGCTAAAAAAGAAAGAAAACATGTTGCTGTTGTAAGACTAGGTATATATGTGTGTTGGCGTGAAGAGAAGGAAAAGAAAAGAGAGAGGTTATAAATCTCATGCCTCTCTTAACTGAATATATATGTATATGCGTGTGTGCAGTGAGAGCTGGAATTTATATACATATATACTTATAACAACTGTATACAACATACTAAACTTTAAGTTAGCATTACTCAGCTATTAATAGCCCGATTTCAATCAAACAAAAACTATTTTTTCAATCAAAAACAGCGCTATAAATTATAAGTTTTAGATGTAAGCGTTTTTATGATTTTAAATGTCATAAAAGCATATTCAATCTCACTTTAACATTGTAGTTATGGGAATACTTTGCGCTCTATAACTTTGTATAATTAGTTGGTTCCTTCTGTGTTAAATTGCAATAGCCAGTGGCGGCTTCATAATTTTTTGATAGTTAGGGGGTGGAAGGGGAAATGCGCCAGTAGTTAGGTTGACTATCTACTCACAAGAAGGTATAAAATGCTCAACTTGTTAAAATGAACCTTCTTTGCTTTTCTTCTGATGGTTACAAAAATAAAATTGACTAATCATATTATCTTCAGTTTTTTTAAATGGTGCAACATGGAATAAATGCTGAGCTAGTTAAAATGCACCTTCTTCACCATTTCTGGTAAGTACAAATTTATTCCTTCGTTTATTTGAGTAGTAAAAAATGGTAGAAAATAGTGAACTAGTTAAAATGGGCTTTCTTTGATTTTCTTTTGATTGGTACAAAAATAAGATAGCTCACTCAAATGTATTCCTTCGCTTATTTTAGTACTACAAAATGGTACAAAAATATTGAGCTATTTAAAATGGACCTTCTTTGCTATGTTTTCGTATTTCGTACAAAACAAAACGCTCCATCCAAATTTATTTCTTCCTTTAATTGACTAGTACAAAATTATATATAATTCTGAGTTTGTTAAAATGGTCTTTCGCTTTTTATTCTTGCTACGAAATTGAATAACTCACTCAAAAGGTATCCCTTCGTTTGTCTAAACACTACAAAGTGGTATAGAAATTCTAAGTCAGATAGAATGGTCCTTTTTCGCTTTTCCCGGTTAGTACAAATTTATTCCTTTGTTTATTTAAATATTGAAAGTTGTAAAAAATACTCAGGTAGCTAAATCAACGGTCATTTTTTCGTGAGTATAAAACGTAGAACCAGTGACGACGCCAGCGTTAAGTTCTTAGGGGGGCGTAGGAGGGGCAGATACATTTTCGGGGGGCGGCTATTTTCCACATCAAAAATGACATTTATTATATTTGACTTACTTTACATTACATTATGTATTTCGTTGTTGTTTTTATATTAGACCTATATGATAAACTTATTTCAAGTAAAATTTGTAACTAACAAATAAGTAACGTCTGCACATGAAATATTTTTCAATGTAACTATGAAACCATAACATAAATTGAATTACTTTCGCGTATGCTACAAGTAACATATTTGTCTAGTACTATATATGCTACGTATATATATATATATATATATATATATATATATATATATATATATATATATATATATATATATATATAAAATTTACGAGGGGCTGCTGCTGAAAATCTCGTTGTTCAATTCAGAAGGAATGTAGGAAGGAAAGAGGAAACTGTAGTTGTGAAAAGCATATATCTGTATGTACAAATATAAATTTTCATATTAATAATAAAATTCATATTGCTTTCTCAGGTCTTTGAAGTGATTATGTGTGCCCAAACAGCGAATTTCAGGAACATCCAGATCACAACTGTTATAACGTTTTTGTCGAAAAAGTGTAAAATGCTTTTCAGGCCAGCCACCCTGAATGAGGTATTCCTGGGTTTTCTTCATTGCCACTAGATAAATACCGGAACGGTACCTAATTTATAACTTTCAGGCTGCTTCCTTCCTTCCTCAATTCTTTATTCCTTTCCTTTTCCCGGATAGCTCGCCGAGGGAGTCATCCCTCGAAACGTGATGGGCTAAATGGTCTTAGATGCCGAAAGCCCTGAAATCTAAATCCTAAATCCTCCCTTTGTTCCACCAAGGATAGTCACCGAAGTAAATTAATGAGGAAATCAGTGAAACACTACGATACTCTCCTCCGTTAAATACAGTGGTGAAGAAGTGAGTGGCTTAGTTCAAACGAGACGATTTCTCAACAAATTATGATTTACATCCAGGATGACTAAAAGCAGCGACTGCATGCAATTTGTGACATTATTATTTAAAACTGCAGCATTTCAACCAGTGGTGAATATAGCTCGGGACCTGGGACACTAGGCCACCCGTTTTTAAGTGACAAAAATAATTTAAGCTATTGTTTATATACTTTTTAAAGTGTATAGTAAACTCACGATATTCTTATTATAGTCCGGGGCCTGGCTGCAACCCCCTTCCATAGTTTTCACCGTCTCAGCAAAACTTGTGTAATAGTTTCTGCATTTCTTTGGAACTCGTCGGTAGCACAATTCAGAATGGCTTGGGTATGTGCAAGTTCTCGGAATAATGAGTTCCCAAAAATATGTCATGAGAATACAAGAGTGACGGCATTAAGAGTAGTATTCTTCCAATTTGACTGTAATGCTGATTATTTCGCTCACTAATAGTAACCATGGACGAAATATGATTGCACCACTATGATCCTGAAACGAAACAACAGTCAATGGAGTAGTAGCATTCATTTCTCCCTCGCCTCACGAAGTTCAAGACACAGAAGTAGGTTGAGAAACAGCAACATTCTTCTGGGATAAGTATGGAGTCGTACTCATAGAGTACTTCCGCAGGGTCAGTTAATAAATCCAGAATCTCTACATTACTCACAAAACTGAAAGAAAAATTCGAAGTTCAACACCACGGAAAATGAAAAGAAAGAAATTCTGTTTCTTCAGGAGAATTCACCCCCTGCGAACACACTTGGCATTGCATAATCTAGGATTGCAATATCTAGATCATCATCCTTATTCCCCAGATTTAGCTCCGTCTAACTATTGCCTGTACTTATTTCCCAACTTAAATAACACTTGAAAGGACGCCATTTTAGATCTGATAGTGGTAGTGCTACGAACAGTAGTGCGAGGAAGTCTCCAGATTTTTTAAAATCTTTTCTGCAAAAACTGAGCACTGTATAATATAGTAAAAGTAAGCTCAAATCTCTCTTATTAGATAATCCAATATATGATATAGAAGAGTTTTACGAAATTACAAAGCAGTTAAAGTGAAAAATAACATAACATTGAAGAACTATAAGAAAAATGAATAGGCATGTATAGTACGAGCAGTTATGTATTGTATTGTTTTGTAATCGTTATTTTTTGTATTGTATTGGAATTACAATCGAGAATTTATATATATTAGGTTATGTCTTACAGTTATATATATATACATATATATATTCTTTCTTTTCTGTATGCATTTTAGTCTGTAACTTTAAGATCTAACGATTTTAATGCTTTGGATGACCTCTGAAGTTTCTGTAATAAAGACGATATGAATACGAATATGAATATTGACTCTCCCGGGGGAAGTGTAGAAGAAATAAAACTTCACCATTCCACTTGCACTCCTGGGTTGGGCTACGAATTTTTCAGCAGCTCCACGTACATTTCTAGTCAATATAGTAAACGTCACGTCAATACTTTGAAACAAAAAAAGTAAGGGAGCAGTAGTGCATACCAATTACTAACTAAAGATCAGCACTCTGACAATACTTTTTTTGGGAGCTAAATAAATAATCAACTTAATTCCATATATTTATTCTTATTATCATTTGCAGAAAGGGAAAACACAACTCTTTTTATCCCCTTAAAAAAATTGAGCCCCGGTAGTCGCAAATGAAGCTGTTATAAGCTCATCCTCTGAATATTGAAAGCCGAGAATGTTTCATTAAATAGAAGTATAGATCATTTAAATAAAACAAAATATGAAGCTGAAAACTTCAAAACTAGATAAATACAAACAAGTTATGTAATTGGCTTTACCATTCTTTTGTTTCTAACCGAAGTTGATCCAATGAGAAGAAAACAAGTCGACCAAATCTACTATTGTTCACTAAGGCACAATAATTAAAATTCATAAGAAAGAACTATAACTAAAATTTACCGGAAAAGGCGCTAAATTAGAAAACAGAAATATGCGTGTATACCGGGATGCTCCAAGAAAGCTTGAGGGCTAATCTGCTAAATAGTAAATGCATAGATAGTACGATCTGACAATGAGATTGGTTATGATACTGATATAAAACCCTATATATAGAATGTTTTATGATTTTAGGAGTCTGGGCGGGCAGTCTAGATGTCAGTCAGGGGGGCAGGAATAGCCACCAGGGGGGCGCTCTCCCCCCTTGCCCCCCTCTGGCGTCGTCACTGCGTAGAACACCTAAACGTAGAATTCTTTCTATTATTGGAATAGTATAAAATGGTATAAAAGTCTGACTTAGTTAAAGTGAACATTCTTCGCTTTTCGTGGTTAGTACAAATTTATTCGATGGTTTATTTGAGTAGTACAGAACGATATAAATGTTTGGTACAGAAGTAAATAGGACACCCAAATTTCTTCGTTCTTCCCTTTTTCGTGCTTCATACAAAACTGAATAGGTCACACAAATCTATCCTTCGCTCAGTTTACAAGCTATTTGCGTTTAAATATTTGACCTTTCACCTCGATGGTCAATACTCTTGGGGAATTTAGGAATTGATGACCTACTGCTAAATGTGAAAACACGCTCTAAATACGTTACTCCGTTTTTGAGTTTTTGGGTTTAAATATATGACCTATGACCCCGATGTTCAGCACTTTTAGGACATGTAGTATTGATGACCTTTTACTAAATGTGGAAACACCACCTCAGTACATGTCTCCGTTTGCGATTTATTCGGGTTTATAAATTTGATCTTTGACCTCGGTGGTAAGTACTGTTGGTACATGTAGTTTTTTATGACCCATTAATAAATATACAAACAGCTCATCGATATGTGGCTCCGTTTAAGGGATATTAAAGTTTAAATAGTTTACCCTTGACCTTGATGGTCAGTATTTTTGAGACATCTAGCCTTGATGACCTATTACTTAATGTGGAAACACCATGGCAATATGTTGCCCTAATTAATAAGATATTATGGTTTAAACATTTTACCTCGATGATCAGTACCTTTGGAACATGTAGTAGGTTGGCGATAAACTTAAAAATATGGTTTGCCTTTAATTGAGTAAAGTTCAATTATTGGGTTTAACAAACACATTTATTCTCTCGGTTTGCTTAGAGTTACCAACAAGAGAAGGGAAATATGCAAACGATGAAGGCATTTGATATTATCACAACGACACAATGTTATAGGAAGCTTACTCAGTGAAGATAATTGATAATACAAAAACAGGATACCTGACGTTGAACTATGGCCACAACAACGCAGTAATATAGGAAATTAGGATAATGGTTGCGGATGCTTGGAAAGTTCTAGGACGCTGCGACTATCTGCCCGGCCACAAAACTATGTTTTTGGACGACCAGTGTATTTCTTTTTAACTTTTATTCATGCAACGAAATAAATATTTTACTCAACTAAGAGCTATTTCTCTTTTGGTGAGAATTTCAACTCGTTCTGTGTATGCAGGTGTTCTTCAGCCGTTCTTATCGCTTTTCACGGTAGAACAAAGAAGTTGTTGTTTTTCAATGCAACGCTCATTGTCTCAACAGAGTGTTTCGTCGTAGCAAACTTATTTTTTCTTTCTGTAAAATAGTTTCAAACTTATAGTCTTCGTCACCATGACTGTTTTGCATATACGTTTTGACGTGTATATGTGTCATTAGTATCGTATCCTGGATGCGGCAGTTGGTGAGAACCAATGAGAAGGCTTAAAGTTCAATAGGTCTCAATATTTAGGGATCTGACGCAAATTATGGTCTGATCACCACGAGATTTGGATGTGATCCGATAAACTTAGAAGCCTTAGGGCCAAAGCCCGGAGGGATTCGTGAGCCAGCCCTGAGGAATTCCATAGTCAGTGCGACGACCAATGGAGTAACGACTCACCCAGTTTTACGAGAATTCAGTAAGGTACGTAACAACGATTCTTATAGTACCATTTTCTTGTATTGGAGATGTCATAATAGACTCAACAACGTTTTGTTTGAATGACTTGTTTATTTCTTCCTATATGTAGTTCTTAGTCTCTAAAGTATCTCTATAGGGGTGGAAGATACAGGGATATTCGAAATCAATTCTACGCTATGCTCGTATTCATGCGTTACCGTAATATCTTCTATGGTCCATGCCATGATGTCTTGGAATTCATTTAGTTGGTTTACAACCCTTTCTCCATCTTCAGGAGTAAGGTCTGGAGAAATGTCAATTTCTTTGTCCATATCATGTTGTATTTTAGATTTCGAATCTTCAACTTTTCCAGGGGAGGGTGGGGTGGCTTTTACCACGTTTACTCTCGCTTCTGATACAGGAATATATATCCCTCCAAATGTAATTCAATTTGAGACTCGGGTTTAGTTACGCCCCTTCTGCTAAGATTAAAACCTGGAAGTTTAGCACACCCTGTTTCTTCCACGTAAATTGTGGATAGTATTAAGCATTTATGAGATATATATATAAGGCATCATTCGGTTCCACATAATAGTCTCCAAAAATGGGCTTGCATACGCTGACTTTTAATAAACCAACCTTTCTGGCCGATATTTGCATGCTCTCTGCAGTTCTAACTAAATTTCGCGATTGCTGACTTTCAATTCAATTGATTCTCAAAGTAGGACATTTAGTCTCCCAGCGCTGAATAGAACAAATAGAACAAACACTTTCAGAAAAAAAGTGCCTGAATTATAGGGCACTAAACCACTTCGGTTCATGTTAGATTCAGTACTGGGGGCAGATGTTGGACAGTCTTTTCCATTCTCTCTAGGGTTACATTCTTATTACAGAACTGAACATGTGGCAGATTTAGTACTCTTTGTTCTTAGTTTCCTTTTGAGACTCAGTATAAATATCAACTAAAGGCAATAACCGTAGTATATGAATGGCTTGTGTATGAATCTATTGTGGATACATTTAAGCCTTAAGATAATTTGAAGGCAACGCCTTATAGAATAACTCTCTTTCTCCAATTTCATATTATACAAATTTCCAGTCCATTATTAAAGTATTAACAAAATATTCGGGTGGGAACCGAGGAGGTGATATTCTTCTTTTCAGTTTTTGTTCCAGCTGACCTTTATATAAGTAATCAGGAAATGCTTGAGAAAACATTTCTTTTAAGTCTTGAAAATTCAATTGTTGAATGACTTCAATATGATATAGGTACGAATCAAGAGCCGCATTTCGAGACAAGCTGCCAGTTTGTTCCCGGTCAGCCCAATCACAAGCACGAGCTATGGTTTGGTATTTATCAAGAAACCTAGTGACAGACTCTTTAGAACTTCCTTTGAATTTTGGCAATTTCTTTATTGGTTTATTAGCTACTCGATCTAAAGTATCTTCCTTTGCATTTGATACTTCAGGGTTCTATCTGTCGTCTACTTAAGATTCAGCAGAAGGGGGTGAATTAACATCTATTGCCTTATTCTCATCTAAAGTTAATGAATCCTCTGATGGAGTCTTCACATTATGGCTGTCTAAAATCTCGTTCTGTATATGCAAATGTTCTACAGCCGTTCTTATCGCTTTTCACGGTAGAACAAAGAAGTTGTTGTTTTTCAATGCAACGCTCATCGTCTCAACAGAGTGTTTCGTCGTAGCAAACTTATTTTTTCTTTCTGTAAAATAGTTTCAAACTTATAGTCTTCGTCATCATGACTGTTTTCATATACGTTTTCCTTAACTACATTTATTAACATTGGGAATATTTTTGGATACAAAGATGATATTGTGTATGAATGATATTGTATTTATTGTGTTCTCACGCTCTCCTATTACGTCATCCTTCCTGCCGTGAGAACAAGCGTTCCTGTCCTGCAGGAATCGTAGGTGGAATGACTCATACTCTCAATTACCATCGTTCGCTTCTTTCCACTGAACCATTTTAGCTATAACAGTAGTGCATAAAAATCTGTAACCATGGAAAGAATGTATTAGTTAAGACTGCTACACTTTTTAACTATTATTTCCAAGCTTCTTTCCCACGGGATCAAATCAAGTGTTGCCAGTATTCTTTATTATAACATCGACCCATTGGCATTGTCTATGAATGCTGAAAACTTTTCTTTATTACTTTACATGCTGCATTTTCAACCCTAAGTATCGAAACGGGTTGTCCCCAAGTGTGAGCAGAAGCGAGAAATTAGCAAAAAGAATCCGTTGTAGCAAGAGTGTGAAAAAGTTTGCTGTAGAGAGAGGCAGTGCAAAACATCGTATAGAAGGATAGTATGAAGATTCTTTTAGTGCTACATTATAATATAGGACGTGAAGCAAGATAACAAATACCGTCTGGAGATGTAGCGTCTTTTAGGAATCAAGATACCTCAATCATCAGTATTTCCCCCTTTTCCCCTCGTCATTATCACATAGTGAAAGTATTGGCATAATACGAAGAGTCAATATATAGTGCTAGTGATATTCAAACAAGGGCTATGTTTCTAGTGTTCATATAGAGTATGTGCATATTTACATTTACCATGCAGTGTTAAAAGTTTATTCTTCATTTTGCTTATTTGATTGCCGTAGTGCAATTTCTTCTGTTTGAGCATTTAGCTCTGCCAAGTGAGAATTTTGAATGTTGTTAATGTATATATTCCCACATATATCTATACTCAATAAATAGGAATTTACCTAAGTAAAAATCACCGTTTTCATTCATGTGTGTGTGAATTCCTGCGAGCAGACGACTTGCCAGTTGCGTGTATGTATGCGTGTGCATACGCAAAAGTAAATATAACACAACCTGAATCTCAAAAGCATCAACGTGGCACATGTCAAATCACTGTTCACATTTCAACATTATCAATCTGCGCCCAACAGAGTATGAGCCTGGACCAGGATTGTTATCAGCTGTTTCATTAGGGAGTTTCTCGTGGGCCACCACCCAAGGAAAGAGGGATGTAGCAATTTTAATGGCGCCCGAACAGGGACACGATCTAAGACCGTCAGTGTTTTGTGCATGGAGATAGTAGTTACATATGAATAAGTATTAATAATATTGGAATAGGAAATTTTATTAATCATATTTTCTTTTTACAGGTAGTCCTAATATAAATAATAATACTAAAACTTAGTATTTTCTTTCACATATAGTGTTCCGTAATATATGTATTTTATTTGAATTCTATTTACAGTTATTATTTGCGATTAGTAATTGTATTTTTATCATGGCTCACCAATTTGACATACTTAAGATACTTGAACAAATGCAAGTTGAAAACAGAGAACATTTTCAGAAAACCAAAGATAAATTAGATAAAAAGGAACAGGCACAGATAGAAAACAAGGAACATTTTGCACCAGTAAGAGCAAAATTAGATAGTCAGGTAGAGAGTCTTGCCAAATTATAAGCAGTTGAAATCAAATGCGATGAAGGAACCACAAAAATAGCTGATAGAATACAAACGTTAGAGAACAAAGTAGACCAAACCATTGAAAGAGTTCACAGGGGAGTCGAACATAATATAGTAGCTATTCAGCAGAATAGAGATAACATAGAGCTCATGGTTCGCGACGTACGTTCAATGGGAATGAAAGTCACTAAAAACACCAATCATTTAATGGGTATATCCGAAAGGTTAGAATTGACACAAGGACAGATAGAGTCTAATCACACCATCTGTAACGCTAATAAAGAACGTTGCCTCGTAGCGCACAGAGAAACTGAGAGTCACTTAGACGAAATACACGACGAAGTCGTAGATTTAAAAGAACAGGTTCGAAAGAACGAAGGGTCACTTCAGATGTGTTACAAAGAGATTACACAGTTAGATTACCACGTTAAAGTTAAAAATGAACTGACTTTCGAGAACAACGCTGGTATTAAAACAGCACAGCGTGAAATAGGAGAAATTAGGCACGATTTGGCGTTAGTATACCAAAAAGTAGAGAGAATCGAAAACAAATCACGGGAAAAGGAACCTAATAGCGATAGTGACATTCATGTTAGAATTGGATACCAACCTAACAGTGATTCAGCTTATACTGAACATAGTGAAGTTAGCAGTAGCGACGAAACTCATGTTAACGTTATTACCAATAGAAATTTTAGAGGTAATAATCGTGAAACTAGACATAGGGAAGTAGAAACAACTAAATTGAAAGACCATCTTACGCCGAAAATTATTGCGTATTTACCTAAATTTAAAGGTGATCCCGCTACTGAGTCAGTACATACATATTTGCGCAAGTTAGCATTAGCCGCGGAAGTTGCAAAATTGTCAGAGAAAGCCTTAGTACAAGCCATACCTCATGTATTGGAGGGTGTAGCATTAAGCTGGTACTACACACGTAATGAGGAATTTAAAACTTTAGAAGAAGTTAAAAAAAAGCTAGTCGAATCTTTCGCTGGAGACGCGACGATACAGCACAGGCTGTCACCTTGTAAAGCAACTCGATTTAATCCTAAGACTCATGATTCAGTACATGCTTTTGCTTTAGATCAGTTTAACAAACTTAGAGAACTGACGCCGCAATTACCAGAGAATTTGATATTAACAGACATTATACATATGTTACTTCAGAGATTCCGTACAGAACTTTATTTACATTTTTGCACTATCATTAGATTATTTTTGGCGTCCATTCAGAAATTAGAAACATTGTATTTCCAACAAACTAGAGAGGAAAAACTTTCACAGGGTAACAATTCTAACAATAGACAGAATCATACTTCTCAGAATTATCAGAGATCTTTCGGTTATGGTAACAATAATCAGTATAGGTATTACAATCAGAAAGTTAATAATACCAAGGCTCAAGGAAACTGTAATTGGAACAGGGACATGCAAATGATCGTGACAACAACGATCGACGACCACGTTCTCGTAAACAGAACACTAACCACGAGCAAAATCGGATTCGTAACCCTCATAATTACAATAAAGGTCGGAAACAACATAATGGTAGCTCTAAGGATAAAAGGAATGATCACCGAAAAAATAAAAAAGTGCAGAAAGTTATGTGATCGTGATAATGACAAAAATCACCGGAAAACGAACAAAATTATGAAAGGTCAAATTATCGTCATGAACGAGATTCCGACTTTAAGGAAAAGTAGATTTAATGTACACTTTTCGTTTTCAGGTTACCTAGGTATAATTTAGTGTATTTGTAGATTTTTAAACTTTATATTACTACTTATTGATCCCACGAGAGATGAATATATAGGTTTTCACTCCATAGACAGGACAAAACTTTCGAATCCGACGCCTGAGACCCGCAAAATCGGGTAAACTTTGGTACAAAGGCAACTCCCAGAACACATTTTACAAGATTAAAATTTAGTAACACCTGACGCTTCCAATAATCTTACTTCTTTTACTCCTAGCGGGAAATTTCATTTATCCAAACTCAATGAGGAAGCAGAAGAGGAAGGTGTGAATGGAATCCGAAAGATGATTCCCAGGTAAAGCAAATTCAAACCAATAATTTAACATCTACCCGTTTGTTATCTTTATATTTAGGAGATCCTTTGTTGAAATATTATTTCAACACTTCTTACTGGCAACCTTCATTTGTCAAACTGATCGTTCCGAACTTGACTCGAGGACTTCTATTGAGAAAAGGCCTATTTTGAAAAGAAAAACGCCAGATTCAGCAGACTTCTTATTAAAGTTTTTGACTTTTAATATCATTAATCGTGTTTGCGGATTAAGGTACAAATGTGTCTAATATGGTACGTTGATATTTTATATCGAGATCTATCAAACACTGTGGACTTTTAAGTTTCAAGATATTTTACATTAAGATTTTACGTAGTTTTTTCCTTGTCGTAGGAAACACAAAAGATATGTATTCAAGACGTACGGTCGTGTCCTTCGGTTGCGGTATTCACCGTAACTAAACATTTCTTTTGGAATCTATCCAATCTATTTGGGTTTCTTATTAACATTTCTGTTTGCTCTTTAGCGTCTTGATACGACCGATTCTTCGGGAAGGAATTTTTGGGTATATTAGTAAGGGATGATTAAATTTATTTTCCAAGCTACATTCTAGGTAGACATGACGTGGTGAACCATGAAATACTTGGACACCCCAGTAATTAACCCATCATTCGGTAATTATTGGAAATTTTCCCCTTCCTTGATACACATTGAAATTTTGTTTTAACCTCTGTACTCATATCCTGTATTTTAGACATATGCTTCTGTGTATATCGAATATTATGATTTAATGATGTTCCATTGTATTACTATTATAATTTGTTTTATACTCAATGAATATTTCAACATTTGTGAATTTATGGTATGTATTAATGCGATTTGCATATTTCAACAGATTTCCACGAAGAATCTGAAGTATTTCTGTGTAACTGATATTTAGATTTTCTGAAATATTCGTGTATTGATATTTTGTCTCATGTATTTTAAGACTATGTATTGTGATATATTTCAAATATTTCTTTTATTGCATTTCAGTAATCGTAACTTTTGTCTATTTACTGGAACAAGAAAGCACACAATTTGAAGAACTAATTACTCATACCATGTCAACTAATTTCCATCAATTTGTGTCGATCCCGAAATTTAAAATTTATATAGTTGATATAATATTCACGTTAATATTCTTGTTGTTAACCATATTGTTTTAATTTACAGCTGAAAAGTTAAAAAGTTTATTCGAGAAATATTATTAAAGTCTTTATATTATTCCAAGTCTCGACTTATGGCGTCCTATTTTCATCGATAATGAATATTTCAGGAATGTTTACATCTTGTGTCTTTATCTTGACATCCTAAGGAATTACTTGTTATTGTACTTCTATGCAATGAATTGCTAATAGGATTTTATTTTAGGCATACGTTAGTTAAGTCACAGTTCGCGATGGCGAATGTGTGAATGTTACAATAACCATACATGTGTCATTAGTGAACGTGTTGAAGTATACTATTGCAGACTTTGTGGACATTAAGGAAGTGCCGTTGAGAATCCATTACGCCAAGGCTACGCGTTTGACTACGAGGGAATTATGCAATCATCAGAGATGATTGTATTTATAACATGCCTATATTGTTGTCATGCATTGTTGATTTTGTGTTAACAAAATTTTACTATCCTATTCTAAGCATTAGGGGTTGGACTTCCAGAATTTCCTTGGAAGTATTCAAAATCAGTATTCCTTTACATTCTTACATTTTGTTTTGAACATGATTATGTTCTACGGACGTCTTGTGTAACATCTCACTACCACATAAAGACTAATGAATATTCTTTTGCATGCATTTTTCGATAATGGTTAACTAGTTTTACTTTAATCAGACTAAAGAACTCTTTAGATGGAACCTGGCATCTTCATCAGTTAATGGATGTGATTAGTTAAAACGATTTAATAAGATATATACGTATTGGCATGTGAACACGTAGAGTGTTTTGGATACACTTTGATGAAGAAATAACTCGTAAATGTTTTTCAAAAGAATTCTTCTTTGTTGAAAGTATATATATGTGTTTTACCCATATTTGGGAATTTAACTTTTTTATATTAGTATGCAAAATTTTGTGTTCTCACAGTTTACACAAAATTATATCACGAATGTTTATTCGTCTAAACCTTTAGGATTGTTATGATTTAACAACCGTTCACAGGTGAATTAATCTATATTTTATGATTATTCATAATCAAATTAATAAATCGAACTTTTTTATTCTGTTTGAAGTTAACATAATTATTCGATATACTCCAATGTTTTGAAAATATTTAGTATTTTGTATCGTTACATTTTATCTATACTTATCTATACTTTTTATTTATATATTTTAACTATTAAAGCATGAATACTTTTGATAAAAACTGAAAAACTAAACATATATATAAAAATAAATAGATAGAAACAAAACTAAATAGCCCTATAAACATTTTCACACATACAGGTGAAACCACGTATTCGTTTTCACGTAATCAGTTTAGCCCAAAATGTTATACGCATCACAAACAAATAGTGAATATACCAAAGCTTATTTTTAAGTGAATGTTCACAGTGATGTAAGAATATTTGTTCTCAGTGTTAAGAAAAATAGAGGCTTTCACTTATGTGCTACAAATATTTTCGCACCCCAGGACCCTAATTGTCAAGAAAACTGGATTTCACCAATTGGAACTTTCATCGCAGAAGAAAGAAGACATCTGGATATGGAATTTTCAGGAACATCTCAAGGAATCCGGAATCAGCTGATAGTCATCCATCTGGATCAACAGTGTTCTAAATAGAACAAATAGCCCTAGTGATTCATAGTGAGAAATCTATGTTATTTTAATTATTCACTGCGAATAGTGTTTATCGAAAAACAGTGTTACCTGTGTTTTCCCCATAATCCTCCATACCCAGTGGACCACGAACAGTGTTGCCAACTCCGTACTATGGAAAAGAAGCCATAAACCTCCTAACTTGTTTTCCCATATGTGTTTACCCAGGATTCTCAACGCATTAATTCGCTACCTCATAATGTGTTGTTCGTTTTCGGCTCGCCAAGATGTGACCGTCTGCCCGGCCACAAAACTATGTTTTTGGAAGACCAGTGTATTTCTTTTTAACTTTCATTCATGCAACGAAATTATTATTTTACTCAACTAAAAGCTATTTCTATTGTGGTGAGAATTTCAACTCGTTCAGTGTATGCAGGTGTTCTTCAGCCGTTCTTATCGCTTCTCAGGATAGAACAAAGAAGTTGTTTTTTTCCAATGCAACGCTCATCGTCTAAACAGTGTGTTTCGTCGTATCAAACTTATTTTTTCTTTCTGTAAAATAGTTTCAAATTTATAGTCTTCGTCACCATGACTGTTTTGCATATACGTTTTTCTTAACTACATTTATTAACATTGGGAATATGTTTGGATACGAAGTTGATATTGTCTATGAATGATATTGTATTTATCGTGTTCTCACGCTCTCCTACTACGTCATCCTTCCTGCCGTGAGAACAAGTGTTCCTATCCTGCAGGAGTCGTAGGTGGAATGACTCATACACACAATTACCATCGTTCGCTTCTCTCCACTGAACCGTTTTACCTATAACAGTAGTGCATAAAAATCTGTAATCATGGGAAGAATTTATTACTTAAGACTGCTACACTTTTTCAACTATTATTTCCAAGCTTCTTTCCCACGGGATCAAATCAATTGTTGCCAGTATTCTTTATTATAACATTGACTCATTGGCATTGTCTATGAATGCTGAAAACATTAACATTTTCTTTATTATTTTACATGGAGCATTGTCAACTCTAAGTATCGAAGCGGGTTGTCTCCATGTGAGAGCAGAAGCGAGAAGTTAGCAAAAAGATTCTGTTGTAGCAAGAGTGTGAAAAAGTTTGCTGTAGAGAGAGGCAGTGCAAAACATCGTTTGGAAGGATAGTATGAAGAATTTTTTTTAGTGCTACATTAATATATATAGGACGTGAAGCAAGATAACAAATATCGTCTGGAGATGTAGCGTCTTTTAGGAATCAAGATATCTCAATCAGCAGTATTTTCCCCTTTTCCCCTCGTCATTATCACATAGTGAAAGTCTTGGCATAATACGAAGAGTCAATATATAGTGCTAGTGATATTCAAACAAGGGCTATGTTTCTAGTGTTCATATATAGTGTGTGCATATTTTCATTTACCATGCAGTGTTTAAAGTTTATTCTTCATTTTGCTTATTTGATTGCCGTAGTGCACTTTCTTCTGTTTGGGCATTTAGCTCTGCCAAGTGAGAATTTTGTGTGTTGTTAATATATATATATATACATATATATATATATATATATATATATATATATATATATATATATATATATATATTTCGTTCCGTACCCACATATATCTATACTCATTAAATAGGAATTTACCTAAGCAAATATCACCGTTTTCATTCATGTGTGTGTGAATTCCTGCGAGCAGACGGCTTGCCAGTTGCGTGTATGTATGCGTGTGCATACGCAAAAGTAAGTATAACACAACCTGAATCTCAAAAGCATCAACATGGCTCATGTAAAATCACTGTTCACATTTCAACATTATCAATCTGCGCCAAACAGAGTATGAGCCTGGACCAGGTTTGTTATGAGCAGTTTTCTTAGGGAGTTTTTCGTGTGCCAGCACCCAAGGAAAGCGGTAGGTAGCAACGCGTGACATTGAATCATGCGTCAAATATTGTACACGTGTATATGTGTCATTAGTATCGTATCCTGGATGCGGCAGTTGGTGAGAACCAATGAGAAGGCTTAAAGTTCAATAGGTCTCAATATTTAGGGATCTGACGCAAATTATGGTCTGATCACCACGAGATTTGGATGTGATCCGATAAACTTAGAAGCCTTAGGGCCAAAGCCCGGAGGGATTCGTGAGCCAGCCCTGAGGAATTCCATAGTCAGTGCGACGACCAATGGAGTAACGACTCACCCAGTTTTACGAGAATTCAGTAAGGTACGTAACAACGATTCTTATAGTACCATTTTCTTGTATTGGAGATGTCATAATAGACTCAACAACGTTTTGTTTGAATGACTTGTTTATTTCTTCCTATATGTAGTTCTTAGTCTCTAAAGTATCTCTATAGGGGTGGAAGATACAGGGATATTCGAAATCAATTCTACGCTATGCTCGTATTCATGCGTTACCGTAATATCTTCTATGGTCCATGCCATGATGTCTTGGAATTCATTTAGTTGGTTTACAACCCTTTCTCCATCTTCAGGAGTAAGGTCTGGAGAAATGTCAATTTCTTTGTCCATATCATGTTGTATTTTAGACTTCGAATCTTCAACTTTTCCAGGGGAGGGTGGGGTGGCTTTTACCACGTTTACTCTCGCTTCTGATACAGGAATATATATCCCTCCAAATGTAATTCAATTTGAGACTCGGGTTTAGTTACGCCCCTTCTGCTAAGATTAAAACCTGGAAGTTTAGCACACCCTGTTTCTTCCACGTAAATTGTGGATAGTATTAAGCATTTATGAGATATATATATAAGGCATCATTCGGTTCCACATAATATTCTCCAAAAATGGGGTTGCATACGCTGACTTTTAATAAACCAACCTTTCTGGCCGATATTTGCATGCTCTCTGCAGTTCTAACTAAATTTCGCGATTGCTGACTTTCAATTCAATTGATTCTCAAAGTAGGACATTTAGTCTCCCAGCGCTGAATAGAACAAATAGAACAAACACTTTCAGAAAAAAAAGTGCCTGAATTATAGGGCACTAAACCACTTCGGTTCATGTTAGATTGAGTACTGGGGGCAGATGTTGGACAGTCTTTTCCATTCTCTCTAGGGTTACATTCTTATTACAGAACTGAACATGTGGCAGATTTAGTACTCTTTGTTCTTAGTTTCCTTTTGAGACTCAGTATAAATATCAACTAAAGGCAATAACCGTAGTATATGAATGGCTTGTGTATGAATCTATTGTGGATACATTTAAGCCTTAAGATAATTTGAAGGCAACGCCTTATAGAATAACTCTCTTTCTCCAATTTCATATTATACAAATTTCCAGTCCATTATTAAAGTATTAACAAAATATTCGGGTGGAAACCGAGGAGGTGATATTCTTCTTTTCAGTTTTTGTTCCAGCTGACCTTTATATAAGTAATCAGGAAATGCTTGAGAAAACATTTCTTTTAAGTCTTGAAAATTCAATTGTTGAATGACTTCACTATGATATAGGTACGAATCAACAGCCGCATTTCGAGACAAGCTGCCAGTTTGTTCCCGGTCAGCCCAATCACAAGCACGAGCTATGGTTTGGTATTTATCAAGAAACCTAGTGACAGACTCTTTAGAACTTCCTTTGAATTTTGGCAATTTCTTTATTGGTTTATTAGCTACTCGATCTAAAGTATCTTCCTTTGCATTTGATACTTCAGGGTTCTATCTGTCGTCTACTTAAGATTCAGCAGAAGGGGGTGAATTAACATCTATTGCCTTATTCTCATCTAAAGTTAATGAATCCTCTGATGGAGTCTTCACATTATGGCTGTCTAAAATCTCATTCTGTATATGCAGGTGTTCTTCAGCCGTTCTTATCGCTTTTCACGGTAGAACAAAGAAGTTGTTGTTTTTCAATGCAACGCTCATCGTCTCAACAGAGTGTTTCGTCGTAGCAAACTTATTTTTTCTTTCTGTAAAATAGTTTCAAACTTATAGTCTTCGTCACCATGACTGTTTTCATATACGTTTTCCTTAACTACATTTATTAACATTGGGAATATTTTTGGATACAAAGATGATATTTTTTATGAATGATATTGTATTTATCGTGTTCTCACGCTCTCCTATTACGTCATCCTTCCTGCCGTGAGAACAACCGTTCCTGTCCTGCAGGAATCGTAGGTGGAATGACTCATACTCTCAATTACCATCGTTCGCTTCTTTCCACTGAACCATTTTAGCTATAACAGTAGTGCATAAAAATCTGTAACCATGGAAAGAATGTATTAGTTAAGACTGCTACACTTTTTAACTATTATTTCCAAGCTTCTTTCCCACGGGATCAAATCAAGTGTTGCCAGTATTCTTTATTATAACATCGACCCATTGGCATTGTCTATGAATGCTGAAAACCTTTCTTTATTACTTTACATGCTGCATTTTCAACCCTAAGTATCGAAACGGGTTGTCCCCAAGTGTGAGCAGAAGCGAGAAATTAGCAAAAAGAATCCGTTGTAGCAAGAGTGTGAAAAAGTTTGCTGTAGAGAGAGGCAGTGCAAAACATCGTATAGAAGGATAGTATGAAGATTCTTTTAGTGCTACGTTATTATATAGGACGTGAAGCAAGATAACAAATACCGTCTGGAGATGTAGCGTCTTTTAGGAATCAAGATACCTCAATCATCAGTATTTCCCCCTTTTCCCCTCGTCATTATCACATAGTGAAAGTATTGGCATAATACGAAGAGTCAATATATAGTGCTAGTGATATTCAAACAAGGGGTATGTTTCTAGTGTTCATATAGAGTATGTGCATATTTACATTTACCATGCAGTGTTAAAAGTTTATTCTTCATTTTGCTTATTTGATTGCCGTAGTGCAATTTCTTCTGTTTGAGCATTTAGCTCTGCCAAGTGAGAATTTTGAGTGTTCTTAATATATATATTCCCACATATATCTATACTCAATAAATAGGAATTTACCTAAGTAAAAATCACCGTTTTCATTCATGTGTGTGTGAATTCCTTCGAGCAGACGACTTGCCAGTTGCGTGTATGTATGCGTGTGCATACGCAAAAGTAAATATAACACAACCTGAATCTCAAAAGCATCAACGTGGCACATGTTAAATCACTGTTCACATTTCAACATTATCAATCTGCGCCCAACAGAGTATGAGCCTGGACCAGGATTGTTATCAGCTGTTTCATTAGGGAGTTCCTCGTGGGCCACCACCCAAGGAAAGAGGGATGTAGCAATTTTAATGGCGCCCGAACAGGGACACGATCTAAGACCGTCAGTGTTTTGTGCATGGAGATAGTAGTTACATATGAATAAGTATTAATAATATTGGAATAGGAAATTTTATTAATCATATTTTCTTTTTACAGGTAGTCCTAATATAAATAATAATACTAAAACTTAGTATTTTCTTTCACATATAGTGTTCCGTAATATATGTATTTTATTTGAATTCTATTTACAGTTATTATTTGCGATTAGTAATTGTATTTTTATCATGGCTCACCAATTTGACATACTTAAGATACTTGAACAAATGCAAGTTGAAAACAGAGAACATTTTCAGAAAACCAAAGATAAATTAGATAAAAAGGAACAGGCACAGATAGAAAACAAGGAACATTTTGCACCAGTAAGAACAAAATTAGATAGTCAGGTAGAGAGTCTTGCCAAATTATAAGCAGTTGAAATCAAATGCGATGAAGGAACCACAAAAATAGCTGATAGAATACAAACGTTAGAGAACAAAGTAGACCAAACCATTGAAAGAGTTCACAGGGGAGTCGAACATAATATAGTAGCTATTCAGCAGAATAGAGATAACATAGAGCTCATGGTTCGCGACGTACGTTCAATGGGAATGAAAGTCACTAAAAACACCAATCATTTAATGGGTATATCCGAAAGGTTAGAATTGACACAAGGACAGATAGAGTCTAATCACACCATCTGTAACGCTAATAAAGAACGTTGCCTCGTAGCGCACAGAGAAACTGAGAGTCACTTAGACGAAATACACGACGAAGTCGTAGATTTAAAAGAACAGGTTCGAAAGAACGAAGGGTCACTTCAGATGTGTTACAAAGAGATTACACAGTTAGATTACCACGTTAAAGTTAAAAATGAACTGACTTTCGAGAACAACGCTGGTATTAAAACAGCACAGCGTGAAATAGGAGAAATTAGGCACGATTTGGCGTTAGTATACCAAAACGTAGAGAGAATCGAAAACAAATCACGGGAAAAGGAACCTAATAGCGATAGTGACATTCATGTTAGAATTGGATACCAACCTAACAGTGATTCAGCTTATACTGAACATAGTGAAGTTAGCAGTAGCGACGAAACTCATGTTAACGTTATTACCAATAGAAATTTTAGAGGTAATAATCGTGAAACTAGACATAGGGAAGTAGAAACAACTAAATTGAAAGACCATCTTACGCCGAAAATTATTGCGTATTTACCTAAATTTAAAGGTGATCCCGCTACTGAGTCAGTACATACATATTTGCGCAAGTTAGCATTAGCCGCGGAAGTTGCAAAATTGTCAGAGAAAGCCTTAGTACAAGCCATACCTCATGTATTGGAGGGTGTAGCATTAAGCTGGTACTACACACGTAATGAGGAATTTAAAACTTTAGAAGAAGTTAAAAAAAAGCTAGTCGAATCTTTCGCTGGAGACGCGACGATACAGCACAGGCTGTCACCTTGTAAAGCAACTCGATTTAATCCTAAGACTCATGATTCAGTACATGCTTTTGCTTTAGATCAGTTTAACAAACTTAGAGAACTGACGCCGCAATTACCAGAGAATTTGATATTAACAGACATTATACATATGTTACTTCAGAGATTCCGTACAGAACTTTATTTACATTCTTGCACTATCATTAGATAATTTTTGGCATCCATTCAGAAATTAGAAACATTGTATTTCCAACAAACTAGAGAGGAAAAACTTTCACAGGGTAACAATTCTAACAATAGACAGAATCATACTTCTCAGAATTATCAGAGATCTTTCGGTTATGGTAACAATAATCAGTATAGGTATTACAATCAGAAAGTTAATAATACCAAGGCTCAAGGAAACTGTAATTGGAACAGGGGACATGCAAATGATCGTGACAACAACGATCGACGACCACGTTCTCGTAAACAGAACACTAACCACGAGCAAAATCGGATTCGTAACCCTCATAATTACAATAAAGGTCGGAAACAACATAATGGTAGCTCTAAGGATAAAAGGAATGATCACCGAAAAAATAAAAAAAGAGCTGAAAGTTTTGTGATCGTGATAATGACAAAAATCACCGGAAAACGAACAAAATTATGAAAGGTCAAATTATCGTCATGAACGAGATTCCGACTTTAAGGAAAAGTAGATTTAATGTACACTTTTCGTTTTCAGGTTACCTAGGTATAATTTAGTGTATTTGTAGATTTTTAAACTTTATATTACTACTTATTGATCCCACGAGAGATGAATATATAGGTTTTCACTCCATAGACAGGACAAAACTTTCGAATCCGACGCCTGAGACCCGCAAAATCGGGTAAACTTTGGTACAAAGGCAACTCCCAGAACACATTTTACAAGATTAAAATTTAGTAACACCTGACGCTTCCAATAATCTTACTTCTTTTACTCCTAGCGGGAAATTTCATTTATCCAAACTCAATGAGGAAGCAGAAGAGGAAGGTGTGAATGGAATCCGAAAGATGATTCCCAGGTAAAGCAAATTCAAACCAATAATTTAACATCTACCCGTTTGTTATCTTTATATTTAGGAGATCCTTTGTTGAAATATTATTTCAACACTTCTTACTGGCAACCTTCATTTGTCAAACTGATCGTTCCGAACTTGACTCGAGGACTTCTATTGAGAAAAGGCCTATTTTGAAAAGAAAAACGCCAGATTCAGCAGACTTCTTATTAAAGTTTTTGACTTTTAATATCATTAATCGTGTTTGCGGATTATGGTACAAATGTGTCTAATATGGTATGTTGATATTTTATATCGAGATCTATCAAACACTGTAGACTTTTAAGTTTCAAGATATTTTACATTAAGATTTTACGTAGTTTTTTCCTTGTCGTAGGAAACACAAAAGATATGTATTCAAGACGTACGGTCGTGTCCTTCGGTTGCGGTATTCACCGTAACTAAACATTTCTTTTGGAATCTATCCAATCTGTTTGGGTTTCTTATTAACATTTCTGTTTGCTTCTTTAGCGTCTTGATACGACCGATTCTTCGGGAAGGAATTTTTGGGTATATTAGTAAGGGATGATTAAATTTATTTTCCAAGCTACATTCTAGGTAGACATGACGTGGTGAACCATGAAATACTTGGACACCCCAGTAATTAACCCATCATTCGGTAATTATTGGAAATTTTCCCCTTCCTTGATACACACATTGAAATTTTTTTTTAACCTCTGTATTCATATCCTGTATTTTAGACATATGCTTCTGTGTATATCGAATATTATGATTTAATGATGTTCCATTGTATTACTATTATAATTTGTTTTATACTCAATGAATATTTCAACATTTGTCAATTTATGGTATGTATTAATGCGATTTGCATATTTCAACAGATTTCCACGAAGAATCTGAAGTATTTCTGTGTAACTGATATTTAGATTTTCTGAAATATTCGTGTATTGATATTTTGTCTCATGTATTTTAAGACTATGTATTGTGATATATTTCAAATATTTCTTTTATTGCATTTCAGTAATCGTAACTTTTGTCTATTTACTGGAACAAGAAAGCATACAATTTGAAGAACTAATTACTCATACCATGTCAACTAATTTCCATCAATTTGTGTCGATCCCGAAATTTAAAATTTATATAGTTGATATAATATTCACGTTAATATTCTTGTTGTTAACTATTTGTTTTAATTTACAGCTGAAAAGTTAAAAAGTTTATTCGAGAAATATTATTAAAGTCTTTATATTATTCCAAGTCTCGACTTATGGCGTCCTATTTTCATCGATAATGAATATTTCAGGAATGTTTACATCTTGTGTCTTTATCTTGACATCCTAAGGAATTACTTGTTATTGTACTTCTATGCAATGAATTGCTAATAGGATTTTATTTTAGGCATACGTTAGTTAAGTCACAGTTCGCGATGGCGAATGTGTGAATGTTACAATAACCATACATGTGTCATTAGTGAACGTGTTGAAGTATACTATTGCAGACTTTGTGGACATTAAGGAAGTGCCGATGAGCATCCATTACGCCAAGGCTACGCGTTTGACTACGAGGGAATTATGCAATCATCAGAGATGATTGCATTTATAACATGCCTATATTGTTGTCATGCATTGTTGATTTTGTGTTAACAAAATTTTACTATCCTATTCTAAGCATTAGGGGTTGGACTTCCAGAATTTCCTTGGAAGTATTCAAAATCAGTATTCCTTTACATTCTTACATTTTGTTTTGAACATGATTATGTTCTACGGACGTCTTGTGTAACATCTCACTACCACATAAAGACTAATGAATATTCTTTTGCATGCATTTTTCGATAATGGTTAACTAGTTTTACTTTAATCAGACTAAAGAACTCTTTAGATGGAACCTGGCATCTTCATCAGTTAATGGATGTGATTAGTTAAAACGATTTAATAAGATATATACGTATTGGCATGTGAACACGTAGAGTGTTTTGGATACACTTTGATGAAGAAATAACTCGTAAATGTTTTTCAAAAGAATTCTTCTTTGTTGAAAGTATATATATGTGTTTTACCCATATTTGGGAATTTAACTTTTTTATATTAGTATGCAAAATTTTGTGTTCTCACAGTTTACACAAAATTATATCACGAATGTTTATTCGTCTAAACCTTTAGGATTGTTATGATTTAACAACCGTTCACAGGTGAATTAATCTATATTTTATGATTATTCATAATCAAATTAATAAATCGAACTTTTTTATTCTGTTTGAAGTTAACATAATTATTCGATATACTCCAATGTTTTGAAAATATTTAGTATTTTGTATCGTTACATTTTATCTATACTTATCTATACTTTTTATTTATATATTTTAACTATTAAAGCATGAATACTTTTGATAAAAACTGAAAAACTAAACATATATATAAAAATAAATAGATAGAAACAAAACTAAATAGCCCTATAAACATTTTCACACATACAGGTGAAACCACGTATTCGTTTTCACGTAATCAGTTTAGCCCAAAATGTTATACGCATCACAAACAAATAGTGAATATACCAAAGCTTATTTTTAAGTGAATGTTCACAGTGATGTAAGAATATTTGTTCTCAGTGTTAAGAAAAATAGAGGCTTTCACTTATGTGCTACAAATATTTTCGCACCCCAGGACCCTAATTGTCAAGAAAACTGGATTTCACCAATTGGAACTTTCATCGCAGAAGAAAGAAGACATCTGGATATGGAATTTTCAGGAACATCTCAAGGAATCCGGAATCAGCTGATAGTCATCCATCTGGATCAACAGTGTTCTAAATAGAACAAATAGCCCTAGTGATTCATAGTGAGAAATCTATGTTATTTTAATTATTCACTGCGAATAGTGTTTATCGAAAAACAGTGTTACCTGTGTTTTCCCCATAATCCTCCATACCCAGTGGACCACGAACAGTGTTGCCAACTCCGTACTATGGAAAAGAAGCCATAAACCTCCTAACTTGTTTTCCCATATGTGTTTACCCAGGATTCTCAACGCATTAATTCGCTACCTCATAATGTGTTGTTCGTTTTCGGCTCGCCAAGATGTGACCGTCTGCCCGGCCACAAAACTATGTTTTTGGAAGACCAGTGTATTTCTTTTTAACTTTCATTCATGCAACGAAATTATTATTTTACTCAACTAAAAGCTATTTCTATTGTGGTGAGAATTTCAACTCGTTCAGTGTATGCAGGTGTTCTTCAGCCGTTCTTATCGCTTCTCAGGATAGAACAAAGAAGTTGTTTTTTTCCAATGCAACGCTCATCGTCTAAACAGTGTGTTTCGTCGTATCAAACTTATTTTTTCTTTCTGTAAAATAGTTTCAAATTTATAGTCTTCGTCACCATGACTGTTTTGCATATACGTTTTTCTTAACTACATTTATTAACATTGGGAATATGTTTGGATACGAAGTTGATATTGTCTATGAATGATATTGTATTTATCGTGTTCTCACGCTCTCCTACTACGTCATCCTTCCTGCCGTGAGAACAAGTGTTCCTATCCTGCAGGAGTCGTAGGTGGAATGACTCATACACACAATTACCATCGTTCGCTTCTCTCCACTGAACCGTTTTACCTATAACAGTAGTGCATAAAAATCTGTAATCATGGGAAGAATTTATTACTTAAGACTGCTACACTTTTTCAACTATTATTTCCAAGCTTCTTTCCCACGGGATCAAATCAATTGTTGCCAGTATTCTTTATTATAACATTGACTCATTGGCATTGTCTATGAATGCTGAAAACATTAACATTTTCTTTATTATTTTACATGGAGCATTGTCAACTCTAAGTATCGAAGCGGGTTGTCTCCATGTGAGAGCAGAAGCGAGAAGTTAGCAAAAAGATTCTGTTGTAGCAAGAGTGTGAAAAAGTTTGCTGTAGAGAGAGGCAGTGCAAAACATCGTTTGGAAGGATAGTATGAAGAATTTTTTTTAGTGCTACATTAATATATATAGGACGTGAAGCAAGATAACAAATATCGTCTGGAGATGTAGCGTCTTTTAGGAATCAAGATATCTCAATCAGCAGTATTTTCCCCTTTTCCCCTCGTCATTATCACATAGTGAAAGTCTTGGCATAATACGAAGAGTCAATATATAGTGCTAGTGATATTCAAACAAGGGCTATGTTTCTAGTGTTCATATATAGTGTGTGCATATTTACATTTACCATGCAGTATTTAAAGTTTATTCTTCATTTTGCTTATTTGATTGCCGTAGTGCAATTTCTTCTGTTTGAGCATTTAGCTCTGCCAAGTGAGAATTTTGTGTGTTGTTAATATATATATATATATATATATATATATATATATATATATATATATATATATATATATATATATATATTTCGTTCCGTACCCACATATATCTATACTCATTAAATAGGAATTTACCTAAGCAAATATCACCGTTTTCATTCATGTGTGTGTGAATTCCTGCGAGCAGACGGCTTGCCAGTTGCGTGTATGTATGCGTGTGCATACGCAAAAGTAAGTATAACACAACCTGAATCTCAAAAGCATCAACATGGCTCATGTAAAATCACTGTTCACATTTCAACATTATCAATCTGCGCCAAACAGAGTATGAGCCTGGACCAGGTTTGTTATGAGCAGTTTTCTTAGGGAGTTTTTCGTGTGCCAGCACCCAAGGAAAGCGGTAGGTAGCAACGCGTGACATTGAATCATGCGTCAAATATTGTACACGTGTATATGTGTCATTAGTATCGTATCCTGGATGCGGCAGTTGGTGAGAACCAATGAGAAGGCTTAAAGTTCAATAGGTCTCAATATTTAGGGATCTGACGCAAATTAAGGTCTGATCACCACGAGATTTGGATGTGACCCGATAAACGTAGAAGCCTTAGGGACCAAAGCCCGGAGGGATTTTTGAGTCAGCCCTGAGGAATTCCATAGTCAGTGCGACGACCAATGGAGTAACGACTCACCCAGTTTTACGAGAATTCAGTAAGGTACGTAACAACGATTCTTATAGTACCATTTTCTTGTATTGGAGATGTCATAATAGACTCAACAACGTTTTGTTTGAATGACTTGTTTATTTCTTCCTATATGTAGTTCTTAGTCTCTAAAGTATCTCTATAAGGGTGGAAGATACAGGGATATTCGAAATCAATTCTACGCTATGCTCGTATTCATGCGTTACCGTAATATCTTCTATGGTCCATGCCATGATGTCTTGGAATTCATTTAGTTGGTTTACAACCCTTTCTCCATCTTCAGGAGTAAGGTCTGGAGAAATGTCAATTTCTTTGTCCATATCATGTTGTATTTTAGATTTCGAACCTTCAACTTTTCCAGGGGAGGGTGGGGTGGCTTTTACCACGTTTACTCTCGCTTCTGATACAGGAATATATATCCCTCCAAATGTAATTCAATTTGAGACTCGGGTTTAGTTACGCCCCTTCTGCTAAGATTAAAACCTGGAAGTTTAGCACACCCTGTTTCTTCCACGTAAATTGTGGATAGTATTAAACATTTATGAGATATATATAAGGCATCATTCGGTTCCACATAATAGTCTCCAAAAATGGGCTTGCATACGCTGACTTTTAATAAACCAACCTTTCTGGCCGATATTTGCATGCTCTTTGCAGTTCTAACTAAATTTCGCGATTGCTGACTTTCAATTCAATTGATTCTCAAAGTAGGACATTTAGTCTCCCAGCGCTGAATAGAACAAAGAGAACAAACACTTTCAGAAAAAAAGAGCCTGAATTATAGGGCACTAAACCACTTCGGTTCATGTTAGATTCGGTACTGGGGGCAGATGTTGGACAGTCTTTTCCATTCTCTCTAGGGTTACATTCCTATTACAGAACTGAACATGTGGCAGATTCAGTACTCTTTGTTCTTAGTTTCCTTTTGAGACTCAGTATAAATATCAGCTAAAGGCAATAACCGTAGTATATGAATGGCTTGTGTATGAATCTATTGTGGATACATGCTTTAACATTTAAGCCTTAAGATAATTTGAAGGCAACGCCTTATAGAATAACTCTCTTTCTCCAATTTCATATCATACAAATTTCCAGTCCATTATTAAAGTATTAACAAAATATTCGGGTGGGAACCGAGGAGGTGATATTCTTCTTTTCAGTTTTTGTTCCAGCTGACCTTTATATAAGTAATCAGGAAATGCTTGAGAAAACATTTCTTTTAAGTCTTGAAAATTCAATTGTTGAATGACTTCACTATGATATAGGTACGAATCAAGAGCCGCATTTCGAGACAAGCTGCCAGTTTGTTCCCGGTCAGCCCAATCACAAGCACGAGCTATGGTTTGGTATTTATCAAGAAACCTAGTGACAGACTCTTTAGAACTTCCTTTGAATTTTGGCAATTTCTTTATTGGTTTATTAGCTACTCGATCTAAAGTATCTTCCTTTGCATTTGATACTTCAGGGTTCTATCTGTCGTCTACTTAAGATTCAGCAGAAGGGGGTGAATTAACATCTATTGCCTTATTCTCATCTAAAGTTAATGAATCCTCTGATGGAGTCTTCACATTATGGCTGTCTAAAATCTCTTGTCTAATATTCTCATATAAAAATTACAAGTGCATTATCAGCAGTTGGAGTGTTTTTCGCCTGAGAAGGGCGAGAAGCTACTTGAGCATATTTAGGGAAAATTAGATGTTCCTTACAAGGTCTTTCATTTAAAATCTCTCTGAGTTCTTCCTCTGAATCATACGAAAGAGGACTTGGAACTAGTGCGTCACGTTTTCCACTGTTCTTTTCCTGATGGGGTTCCTACGATGCCCTTGAATCATATTTACTTGATTCGGGTGGCAAGACTTCTGGCAGTTTACCTTCCAAGGATTTTCTCACTTGAGGAGATAAACCAAATATAAAATAAACTTCCTCATCCTCCACCACTTCCGAATGAATAACAGTACAGGACGTTAGAGATGGGGAGGGATTATTTCACCATGAATAATATAATCAATGACTAATTGCCATAAGAATCCATAATCGGCTTAAGTAGCTTAACTTAAATAAACATGCACAATGAACATAACACTGAAATTTTAAAGTAGGGATGTCGTAGAGCACCGGACAATTTTTCGACCCGAAAAATTAAAAGGGACAAAAGAAAATGAACAAGCCCTCATTTGTGACGATGGGGCAGCTCCCTAGTTTCATCTTGCTCGTTTTTCCCATATATTTGGAGAACTGCTCTCGCTAATGCTCCAGATTTATAAACGTTCATTTGCGTATCCTCTGGGCGTAGCATTGAGTCGTATCAATAAAAGAAGTAATTACTCATTTGTTCCATCCGTCGCGCGGTCTTTTCGTTGTTTCTAACCTATAACGTAGTATACTAAACGCATGGAAGGGGCATGTAGCAACGACAGCTTCCATCAAAGTGCATTTGTGGATGTTATAAGAGTTTCCAGTGTTAATTTCAAAGTCACAGTTGCCATAAAGTAAACGAAGGAAAGCCGAAGCTTTGAAGGCAATTACAGTGAAATGCAACGAAATATCAAATACAACTACAACTGACGAGGGAACCTATCCAAGTGTAACTCTGACTTCGAGTCAAGACTTTGGCCGTTGGATACCTTGTCACAAAAGAAGACAACACGAAAAGGGACACGTCCCCGATTTCAACCGTTGCGGAGACACAAGTGTGAAAGTCAGATTCCGGGTCAGATTTTTCGGAAACGGTCGGGTAAGGAAACTCAGTGAATACATATCAAATTAGTGTGGGGAGCCCAGCACCTTTTGAATGAAAAAATTGTGTCCCCGTGGCACACGCAGGGTCCAGGAGGGGTCCAACTCAAAATTTGCAAGTGGAAAACGGGGGTCAAGTAGCATATTGTATGAAAGCTATTGTTAAATAAAAGGAGATACAACAAACCTGAACTCTCTACGATAACCCTGTGCAAACGGGTAACTGGTAAAAATGTAAATACAACCTACATCATAAAATATATGGCCACGCTTCTAAATCCGTTAAGTTGCGACAATAACAAAACAGAAACACACGTTTAAAAGTTGAAGGCATTGAAGTAAAGCAAATTGTTGCAGAGTCTCTCATAGAGTCGCACAACAGACCTTATCCCAGTATAAGTGTGAATTCGAATGACCAATGGACCATAGAATGACCATAAGCATTGGATTTTGTGTCTTAGAAGAGAAAGGATTCATTGTCAATTTTAACCGTTTGGAGGGTGAGCAGTTTAAAGAGCAACGGGTCTGTTTTCATTGAATTTTACAATATTTGTTTTCATATTGTCTAGCGCAATATGTGTTTTCTTTATTGAAGTAAAATTCTGTAAATATACAACACGTATATGCGAAGTTGTATATTTATTTTCTTTCGACATAATTTTGTTTAATTATATTTCATCCACATATTCTTCCAATAAATTGCATATTTCTGCAAATCAATATTGTATTGTCACAGGGTATTTTGTGTCCCAATATTCTATGAAACACTACCTTCTATTACGTTCGCTATGTTTTGGATCGTCTCCCACCCCTCTTATTTATCGTTTTCTTTTCCGAGTTTACAATTATCAAACTGGTTTCAACTTTATATTTTAACAAAATATTATTCTTAACCATTCCCTAAAGCCCTAGCCCTTGACCATTCCCATTCATTCAAAAGATGCTGGGCTCCCCACACTCATTTGATACGTATTCACTGAGTTTCCTTTCTCTGAAAAATCTGACCCGGAAACTGATTTTGTAATGTATAATATGGAGCTAAATTTATAACTTTACACGCTTATATCTCAGCAACGGTTGAGATCGAGGATGTATTCCTTTTCGTGTTATGTTCTTTAGGGACAGGGTATCCAACAGCTATAGTCTCGAATCGGTCAGAGTTACACTTGGATAGGTCCCCTCGTGAGACACAAATCTAAAAGCGAGCGAGAAAAAACGAAAGGGAAAAAGAGAAAAGAAAAACGGGAAGCAAAAAAGTAAAAGTGAAACTATGGGAATGAAGCTATTGGAGCTGATGGATGCTGGTTCGTATGCAGCAATATCAAGATTAACACTACAAGCGCATATTAGGTGTTGTCCAAGATCGTTGTAGATTGGTTGCCTTTAAGAACGAAATCAGACATATGGCCCCTTTGTTTCCTTTTTAAAAACGTACAACGACTCACGGCATAAAGCACGTCCATCTGATTGCGTTTTCCACACCATACGTGTTCATTTTCACCTTGACATACATTCTCTAGCATACATCCTTCCTATCAACGTTGAGTTGAGTTAATTTTGAATGTAACACCCTTTTTAGTACCGAGGCTATGAGAGACGGAACCACTGATTAACGTGGAATCCGAACCAAACGAGCTCCCGCCGGGAATCGAACGCGGATCTCCCATGTCAAAGGCATGTACGCTAACCGCTTAGCCACGAAGGAGCTCTTCCTATTAGTGTATTCGTTTCCAAAATACTAGGTTTCTTTATTGCCACTTGTGTCTAGTCCAGTGCTCGGATAGCATCTGGAAGTATATATTGTTCTTGCCACTCTGCTTTTGCTGTTTGCATATTACGCACACTTCCGGAAACTATCCATTTTCAGATTCCGAGATAATCGCATCCATTAAACTTGTAGTAGTCATATACACAGTACTTTCAGCCACAAAAGAATCCCCTGACATTCCGAACTTGAATTCCCGATCACTCACCCAGCGCAAGAAAACCCTCATATTTTCCTCATTACGTAGAGCACCACCCCAAATTTCGGTTGATTCTCCTAAAGAAATATATTGTGCTAACAGCTCTACATTTTCTTTCATGAACCTATAATGTTTTTTGGTAATCTCCATTTGCAAAATTTCTATGCAGTTCACAAGTTTTTCTACGTAGTAAAACAATCATATGCTCTGTCATATCCCGCATGGAGCCATCTATTTAGCTTGCTCCACAAATTTGGAGAAGTTACTAGCATCACAGAGGAGTTTTTTATTTTTATTGATATCAAACGCGGAGCACTTATTCGGCTCGAGAATAGAAGTGTGGTTAATTCAAAAAGGCGGGGCCTCTCCAAGGTCAGCCGAGACGAGTAGTGCTCGTTTCTCCTTTTATTGATTCCAATGCGAGCAACTGCTACAAAATTGGGAATAATGAGTAACTTCTCCGTTTTATTGATAGCACACAATGCGGAAACAGGACCTCAATATTGTGCGGTGCTTTAATTCACGGTTAACATTTACTCGATATTTATCATAACCTTCACGAAAAGATTTCGTATCTACTGCATTGACTTGATGAAACTTATTGTTACCGCATTTTGTATCTTGAGGTTGGTATCCCAAAACAACATATTTTTGAAATAAAGTTTACTTTTGGTAGTCTTAATCACAGAAATTACTGAATGAATTTCGTCTACTACTGATTTACGCACAAAAATTTTTGCCAGCGTATCTATTAATTCATTAGGAACTAGTAAATTACGAGTACCTGCAAGATCATTTACTTTTTTAATGTAACTTGAACACTTGAATTGGGATGTAAAACAACAGAGCGAGCCACTAAAAATCGAGGTTTATATAATTCCGTTAAATGGTTAGGAAAAAAGCTTGAATATTTAGTTCCATCTTGTATTAATGTATTAATTGCGAATATTATATATGGAATTAGTTTTGGCCAATGAGTTTGATTTTCCTGTACAAAAAGTTTAAGAGCGTTCTGTATGATTCTGTGGAATGTTTCGACTACACCCAGAGTTTTCTGGTCATAAGGTGGACAAAGTTTAAATTCGAAATTGTAGAATTTTGCTGGGTTCTGCAGCCTCTTAGCTTTATGTACAGGGTGTCTGTCCAAATACATGTGTGAAAAAGCTCCGTATTTAAGAATAATGTCATATATAAGAAATTGTTCAATTTCTTCTGCTGTGATGTTGTCTACAACTCTGGTGACACAGTATCGCGTGGACATTTCAATAACAACTAGTATGTGTTTGAATTTTCCATCTCCGACCGCCACCCGTCCAATTCAATCGTACTGACAGGCATGGGAATGGGTTTATATGGTTGATGCAGCAATTGGTCCGATGGTTTAGCCGGTAATTTCTTGAGTCTTTGGCAAAGATTGCATGTCTTTATCCTATTGGCTATGTAATCTTTCATATTAGGAAAATAGTATTTCCTATGCAGACTGGTATGTCTTGGTATACCCGAAGTGCGGTGCCAATGGGTTGTTATGGAAAGTCTCGAACCATTTGCCTAGTAAAGATTTCAGTACACAATGTAAAAATAGCAGTCCTATTTGAGGGAGATTCTGAGTCCTATATAATAATCATTTTTTAAGGAAAAAGTATTTCGCCGCACAGAGTGTAGATAAATTGTTAGGTTCTTTATTTTCCAATACAGTAATGATGTCCGAAAATGAGTGGTCCTTCCATTACTCATCTCCTAAATTAGTAACATAATTGACTGGTCAATTTGAAAAGTGTGCTCTAAAGAATGTGAAGATGAAACTTTAGTGTCTTCTGTGTCGGAGATGTTATCAAGTTATTGTTTCTCGTCCTGTTGTATATCATGCTTCTCTTTTTTCGGCTAAAAATGTCTACGGGATACTGCTGACTTTTAATGCGTTGAATTTCAAAATTGTAATCCGCCAAGAATATTTTATAGCGACGAAATTTCCTGAATTTGTTAGGTTGGGTAGTGAGTGAAGGCAAACATTTAGCATGTATAAAGAATTTAGATCTCCTATTCAGTAAGAAATATCGAAATTTTCGAAGAACATGTATCCGTGCATATAGTTCTTGTTGCCATGTTGTGGCCTTTCTCTCGCTTTTGGTAAAACGTCGACTACAATAGGAAACAACACGTTCCTGATTGGTTTTATAATCATAACAAGCCAATATGCTACCTGCGGAGGTTGACGATGCGTCTGAATATACTCGGATTTCCAGTGATGGATCAAAATGAAACAAAGTTTATATAATATCCGTTTTAAGTTTTTCATATAGCCCATCATGCTGTGTTGCCCATTTAAATTTTGAATTTTTGTCCAAAAAAATTGAAATGGTTTTACTTTTCCGTAAAATCTTTAATATGTGCTCTCAAGTAAGAGCATAGTCCGAGAAAACTCTTCAGGGTCCGTTTAGAGATTGGTTTCTTAAAATTTCGTATTTTGTTGGCAATTTTAGGTGATATTAAAAAAATCCCTTTCCATTATCGGTGAATCCTAAAATTTCTAATTCCGAATATAATAGATGGGTCTTGTTCGGATTTGCTCTAAAATCGTGTTTTCTTAACCTTTTAAAGAGCAATTCCATGTCTGACAGTTGTTGTTTCCAATTTTTGCTCCCTATAACGAGATCATCCGCAAAGGCTGTTACGCGCGGAGGTAGACCCTCTAAACGCATGCGTACAGCTATACTTAGGGCAGCGGCTGACGAAGTGTGTCCCATTACGCAGCGCTGGAACTTGTACGCCCTTCTAGCATGATTAAGCTCAAAAGTCATGTGTTTTTGAATTTGTGATGCAATAACCATAAAAGCAGCCAAAGATGCAATAACCTTATAGTAGTAACGGCATGACATGAGGACACTTTTTGGCCCCTGGGTCCCTGCCTCAGGACCCATGGTCCCTGGCCGCGGTCAATGACCTAGGGGTACTTAGGACGGCCACCTCTAAATTTTGGCACGAGTACCATGGCCCACCCCCGACATTTTGGCAGGGGTACATCGGACCACCCTCCTTAAATTTTAGAAATTGCCAAATCTAAAAATTTGGTATGGTAGCCTAGGACCACAGTATGTACCTATATCAGTATGGGGTCTATGTCGTTCCCTTTCATGGGTACAAGATTGCCAAAAATTGAAATTTCCGAGGTTTTTGACCTAATATATCCCTTTGATGAGGTGTTATTACCCTATATGGTTATAGGGGCGTATACAGGGGTCCATTAGCTTTCACAACAGATGGGTATATTGATGCACCCCTTGAAAAATTTAAGAGGGGTACCTTGGCCCACCACCTAAATTTTGGAAATTGACCAATTTAAACATTGGGTACTATAGTACAGGACCCTAATATGTATCATGATTAATTTGGTTGGTCCACCTTGTTCCCTTCTAGAGGTACACAATTGCCAAATTATAAACGTAAGCAATACGTTGTACCACGTGTTTGGTTTCAACCTGTTATCCCTTTCGATGAGGTCCTATTACCTTATATGGTCATATGATTATGTATAGGGGTTTATTCCCTTTCATAAGACATAGGTATATTGGTGTACATCTTTAAAAATTTGGGAGGGGTACCTTGGCCCACCCCTTAAATATTGGAAATTGCCCAATTTCAACATTTGGTATTATAGTACTGGACCCTAACAGGTATTATGATAAATTTATGTGGTCCACCTCATTCTCTTTTAGGGGTACAAAATTGCCAAAAAATATAAACGTAAGCAATACGTTGTATCACGTGTTTGTTTTTTTGGCCCAATTTATCCTCTTGGATGAGGTCCTATTACCTTATATGGTTATATGGTTATGTATACGGGTCTATTCCCTATCATATCCCTATCATAAGACATAGGTACATTTATGCACCCCTTTAAAAATTTGGGAGAGGTACCTTGGCCCACCCCTTAAATTTTAGAAATTGCTCATTTTATATATTTGGTATTATAGTACTGGACCCTAACATGTATTACTATAAATGTGGGTGGTTCATCTTGTTTCCTTTCATGAGTACGAGATTGCCAAATTTTAGTACAACCACGTGTTTCGTTTTTGACCTAATTTATTCCCTTGGATGAGGTCCTATTACCTTATTTCATGTATAGGTGTCATGGTCATGATATGGTCATTTATAGGTGTCTGTTTTCTATCATAAGATATAGGTACATTGATGCACCCCTTTAAATTTTTGGAGGGGTACCATAGCCAATCCCTTAAATTTTGGAAATTTTCCAATTTAAGCATTAGCTATCATAGTACATGACCTCAATATGTACCACTATAGATTTGGGTGGTCCACCTTGTTCCCTTTCATGGGTAAAAAAATTGCCAAAATATAAACATAATCATTATGTTGTACCACGTGTTTGGTTTTTGGCCCAATTTATCCCGTTGGATGTGGTCCTATTAACGTATATGGTTATATCGTTATGTATATAGGTTCATTTCCTATCATAAGACATGGTACATTGATGCACCATTTAAAACTTGGGACATGGTACATTGATGCAACCTTTAAAACTTGGGAGTTGTATCTTCGCTCATTCACTCAGTTTTAGAAATTGTTTAATATAAGCATTTAGTATCTTCGTACAGGTCTTCAATATGTACCACTATAAATTTGGATGGTCCACATAGTTCCCTTTCATGGGTAAAGAACTACCAAGATCAAATTTCGGAGGGTATTGTCCCTTTGATAAGTATTTAGCACGTTTATATTTTGGCAATTGTGTACCCCTAGAAGGGAACGAGGTGGACCACATAAATTTATCATAATACAGGTTAGGGTCCAGTACTATAATACCAAATGTTGAAATTGGGCAATTTGCAAAATTTAAGGGGTGGGCCAAGGTACCCCTCCCAAATTTTAAAGGAGTGCACCAATATACCCATATCTTATGAAACGGAATGGACCCCTGTATACGCCCATATAACCATATAGGGTAATAACACCTCATCAAAGGAATATATTAGGTCAAAAACCTCCGAAGTTTCAATTTTTGGCAATTTTTTACCCATGAAAGGGAACGACATACACCCCCAATACTGATATAGGTACATACTGTGGTCCTAGTCTACCATACCAAATTTTTAGATTTTGCAATTTCGAAAATTTAAAGGTGGCGGTCCTAAGTACCCCTCGGTCATTGACCCCGGCCAGGGACCCAGGAGCCAAAAAGTGTCCTCAGGTCATGCCATTACTACTCTCATCTTGTGCACATAACCATAAAAGTAGCCAATGTCAGTTGGTATATAAGAAACGACATCCCTGTATCTAAAAAGTTGATCTTGTACCGCTAGTTTTTTTTTTGTGATGACTCGTTAAATTTGGATTGATATCAATTAACTTAACATCAAAAAGTGACTTGGTCTCTTTTACCCTATTCTGAATTTCTTGTTCCGTTCTATAAAATGTTTCGTCATTTTGTTCATCTTTTTGGTTACCACCCCGTAAATCTACTTCTTGAACATTCTTTTCAACGTATGCAATTGGGGTGTTCTTTACTAACATTACCGGCCTACTAGTAGGATTTGATATCAATAAAGTGAAATTATTCTTAGGTACTTTAGTAGGTAACGTTTGTAGTCCGTATTTGTCCAGCAAAGTTTCTAATGGAGAGAAAAAATATTCGTTATCATCTTGCCAATTCTAACATTAATTGGTAAAAACAAATGTATGGTAACCGTTCGAGTTGTAAAAACATCAGGCGACTTGTGATATTTTATTGTATGCATAGCGCTAGCAGATAATTTTTCCTGAGTATCAATTTCAGTTGGATACTGCGGAGGCCGTGGTTACTTGTATACCGACAACATGTTATTCTTTAAGTCAATTTTGGTCTTTAGTCGATTTAGAATGTCTTCACCGACTAAAGACAAATAATCTGCATGCTGTAAACTTCTAAAATAATGAGAAAATGTTGTTAAGCCAATCCTGAACTTAATAAAAGCTACTGTATATAGACCAGCCAATGTTTAGGGCATAGACTCAATGAACTGCCAGTGTCAATGATTAAAGGATATTTTTCTTTATTAATTGTTACATTAATTAATAATTTATGTTCCTGATTTAACGTTTTAATGTTCTCCCTTCTATCTGATAACGGAGCTAGTGCATAAAGTGATGTATTTGCCAATTTTTGTTGTTCACTTCTTTCCTGTTTTTCGGCCCTCAGAACTTGTTCTTGAGAGAATTTGTCCTGTGGCCCCTTAGGCGTTTCCCTGCTGATTGTTCTTATAGCATGTACTGGAAGAATGACCCCTTTATAGCATGTATTGCATACTGTAACTGTTTCGGGTCTACGATTACTATTATTATTATTATTATTTTTAGAACTGTTGTTATTTCCATTTCTATGCCGTTTTTGATTATCATTATTTGCATTTTTCGACCTATAAACGCTACGGCCACCTATCCTAAATTGTGAGTTTTTTTACAGCATTTTGAGCTAGAAGAAGCGATACTTCAGCCACTTTATTTGCTAATTTAGTGAAGTCTAATTCATTATTTGCACGGAATAACTAAATGTGCTAGGCGAGGAGGGTTCGGGAGGGAGATTCGGATTAGCAACTTGGGTTGGAGGATTTTGAGGTAACTGATTTCGTGATGCACACTGTAGCTGTAGTGCTGTAGGAGTAGGAAAAATTGGAGCTGGTTGCTGGTATTGATTCCAACTAGATGTTGGATTACATAATGGATAATTCAGTTGTTGTTGATGCACAGGGAAGGAAGCGCCAGCAATTGCTAATGAGTGTAAATTATTGACTGGTGAATTCTGATCTCAGAGTGAATATATTGCGTGTTGTAATTCTAAGTCTCTTCATTAGGCCATTTGCTTTCTCCAGATTATGTAAATGTGTTTGTAAGGCGTGAACAGTTGTAAATGTTTCTAACGCTATATTTTGCAAAAAAAGTGTTCTTTAAACCTAAGGATAAATAATTTATTTTCTGCTCCTCGGTGCCCTGAGGCAGAACTTGTCTAACGACCCTCAATTTTCGGAGAAAATACGCATCTATTGTTTCGTTTTCACCTTGTTGGACTTGAAAAATTTCAAACTCCGCCTGATATGCCGGGAATTTTGGTATACTCAAATCAACTGATTTACCTTTTAATTGTTCATAATTAAGCGCATCTAACTGGTATTGGGGCTTTAATTGTAGGACTAAATCAAGTGTACCGTCTTTTATATACATGGGTAATAGTTCTTTCTTTTTCTGTTCATTCCACGAATACAATAATGGAAGATGGTCGACCTCCGTAACGTTTCCCGAATACTTAGTGAGGTGTGGCACATTAAAGGAAGGGCGCGAATTCTGCTCCATATTAGTACCGTCTTCCGGGAAGGAGTTCTTTCTAGTTCTAGTTTTAGGCATGCACTAACATGAAGTCAAGTCCGATTCACTAATTGTACACTTAAGAAAATCACATACCTTAAAATATAGTTCACTTTCAAGTTAATAAAAATCCTGCCCGGTAGGGGAGTATTCAGATCGATACTGAGCCGGTTAAAGGCTTTACCATGTAAACCTTTGTCTCATACAGATTGTAGGTAGAGCATTTAATAAAAAGAGCGCCAGGAATCGACTCCTACTACCAGTTTATTTATAAAAGCTTCCACTATAAAAAGTATTTTTACAAAATACTATACAAGATAATCACTCTAATATGAAAGTTTAATTATAGGTGGTCTTTGACTGTAAGGTCGCAGACAGGATCTCCAACACAGTCCCGAAGCAGGCTAATCGGAGTGGAATTGGGTGCTCAAAGCTCCGAAGCAAGCAGTGGGTACGTTAGATGACCAACAGAGCCCCGAAGCAGGCTAAGCGACTGAGCCTACGTCTCCAGTAAGAGCCCCGAAGCAGGCTAAGTCAGGAGAAGGGATAGGCGTAGTCCCGTAGCAAACTAGAAGCCCTGGGGTTAGGTTACTCCTAAAGTCCCTAATCAGACTACAGGAGGGTCACCAGAAAACTGGTATTGAGCTATCTTCATCCATCCAATTTATAGGGTCCTTTGCGTGGCGTTGGCGCTGCTGCTTCGATGTCGTCTTCTGCTTCGTGAGAGGGGCCAGAAGACGTCTTGTGCATGTGCCATTACATGCATCTGCTGGGATATCCTCTTGCCGAACCACATGGTAGTGTTAGTAAATACTGATGCGTGAAATTGTTTGTTTACAATATCACATAGGATATTACAATATTCAAAAATGCATTTATAATTTCTATTTTAATGCGATGTTTCATTTAGACCTCCTGGTATTTGCTAAATATCATACTGTTGTTCCGCGGGGAAAATCGGATCTAAACCATCAGAAGTGGGGACAAACCGCCTTCATAATATAGTTTACGATGTAGCTTTGTTTAGAAAATGGAATTGGATTTGCGGATATATTACGTACATAGACGAGTGGGCGTTCTCGTACGTCGTATTTTCTAGTCACGTATCACTATCACCACGCTCAATTTTTCACTCGTATCAAACTTCAGTAGCAGTCATCATACACATTCCTATTCCTTAGTTTTTGCACAATCGCTATAGAAAATATCTGTGTGGAACTATTTAGTCTGCCATTTATTTCAATCGTATGTCTTCTATTCGTTTCTTATGTTCTCTTGATTTCGTATTGCTTCCATCAACATTTTATTGAAACGATTTATAAATTATCATAAAGAAAAAAACTCTAACATATAATTATTAGACAGTTGTTCCGTTCTAAATGAATTTGCGCGAATGGAATTGCAAAATTATGAATTTAAGGAAGTATTTATTTACAGACTCGGTCACTCTTTCTGTCTTTCTTATTCTTTCTTCAGAAGAAAACATACGGCGGAAGAGATGTGGCAACACTGCGCTCCATTTGTTTTATACTGCAATCTAAGAGTGAGACGCTCCATAGAACATTCTGTAGACATCTTCCTTTGTGGTCATGTTTGTTACACAACTTTAGTTCCCTAAGAGCAAGCTGCATGATACAGTGCTAGTAATAACTGCTTCAAACAGAATCCAAAAATTAAATTTTGTAATGACTAACATGTTGCATCACACAAAACAGAGAACTATTTTGCTCGCTACATCAATTTTGCTTTCTTTAAAGTGCTTTCTTGTCCGCTGCGAGGCTTTGTTTATACTCAGTTACGATTGAGTTTGCATCAAATAATTGGATATTATATGTTTTGTATGGCATAAAGAATTTTTTGCACAAGTCACATTTTTTTCTGTGTCACAATAACTGATGTGAAACAGATTCAATCGGCGAAATGAGAGGGCTTTCAATGATCGTTAATAATATTTAAAAATCATGGAATTGCAATAACGATTACGTAAGCAATAAACTTGAATGAAGAAAATTAATTCTACTATTAATAACCTCTCTTTATAAGAACTTTGTTTCTCGACCACGTCTACATAAAATTATTTTAACTAGGTAACACACTTATGTGTAAACTCAAGGAACTATGTAATGTAGGTAAGTTGTTAAAGCATTGGGTTTAAACGAGGAAGGTTCATGTTCGATTCCTGTTTGCTAAAACTTTTTCCATGCTTCAGTTTGAAGTTTATTCCATACTCAATGTAATAAGCAAGATGACTTGTGGAGAAAGACATAACTATATGTATTTTGGAATGATGAGAATGGCGTTGAATGGGGCCATAAACAGGTACAATGATTTACAAACTTATTTTCTTTAGTTGTCCCAAATTTGATACTGTTGGTTTGTTTCAACCATTTCTATTGAACATATGTTGAGATCTTTTCTGTTTTTCATTATATAGTAAAAATACATTATACACACAAGCTATATGTTTGATATATGGCACTCGTGAAACAACACCTTCTAAACAATAGAGATTAATCTCAAAGTGGAGATCAATTGACTAAATTGAAAAGCAAAAACTTACCAACTTCTTGACAAATAATGTGTATTTTTTTCTGTCGAAGGGATAGCAAAACGGAAGGAGCAGTGGATCCGACTTATTTGAGTCATAGTGGGCATGCGTTAAATTATTTTTTGTTCCTGATTTCACAACTTTGTAGCCCTATATCTACTACAATTGCGCGTTCAATTACGAGTATACGTATATAGCAACACCTTAAACTTGTATAAGTATAAACTTGTATACAGTATAAACTTGTATACAGTAAACTTGTATAAACTTGTATACAGTAATTTGATCTGAAGATTATATTATTTACTTACGTTATACATTTCTGAAAAGTTTAACGAAAAATGGAAGCCTGGATCCGGTAGGTGTTTTCCTTGTTCATATTCGAAAGTAAATGGGTGCATTATATACTCAATAAATTTCTCAGTATTGGATCTAAAATAAAATTGTAATTGATATAATAATATTAACAGTGTAATGTTAAAGGCAACATTAAGAAATTTTAAATATTATATTATTATAACGGACACTCATCATAACGGTACTTCTCCTTTTACGAGAAATGAAATAATACATAATTTCTCCCCGAAAAATGTACTTCTTATGAGAATGCCCCTCCCTTCATAAAAAGTGGAATAATTTATAATTTCTTCCTAGAAAATGTGCTTATTGAAGAGTTATAAATTTCATCTTTCAACTCTGGCTAATATCTTATACTTGTTGTAACTATCGCTTTTGTACTATGCACGGCATTTCTTGAAGTTTATGACCGTGTATATTTAGTACAGGTTAATAATCTTTATGTTCTCTTCATATTACGACTCTACAAGACATGCTATAATTGAAAAACGAGCGCATAAGAATTGCTAGCGTTACAAAGATTGAGGACGCAGAAGTGTGATCTTTAACCTTTGTCAGAAGCAACATTCATCTATAAGCGGTATGCTCAAAAGACAATGCAACAAGAACTATTTCTTTGGAAGGAGTTCTTCTCAGTGTTGAACAAAGCAATCAGGGAAATGATTTCGCAGTTATTCACGTTCACTCACAATTAGTCCTCACCACTTCGCCGTTAAGTTAGCAAAAGGAGACAACTACTGTCCTAGAGTAGGGTTAAATATAAGATATTGACAAAAAAATAGCTGCTAATGAGCACTAGAAAGATGGGAAAACGAAATAGAAACATGAATTTTAGAAAGCTTATGTTTTATGGCATTCCAGATCATGGCCGCCATCTAGAAATCCGCCTTATTGGATCGACGTCAACTTTTTCAAATGGAAAGAGGGCCAGGTGAGGTATCAAACAATAATGATTTTTTCCACCCAATCTCATACACTAATTAGTTTGCCCATATCTAGAATGGTTTACAACTTACAGTTCTTTGAATGTTGACAAATTCGTTGTTTGTACCAGATAACAGATAACTACAGTGGCAATGGACGTAGCTCCATAGATGCCATTCTTACTGGATAAAATTACGACAATGCAAGAAATGCAAGTCCTCAGTACTCATCAAATGTTCAAAAGAGAATTGGGAGAGAACCATGAGCTCCTAATAAAAAATGATACGTCACAAATATCACAAAAGTTAATGCCGGGAATACTGAAAGCGTGCTTCTTCGGCACCTCAAATCATTCGATTGGCTCATCAATATATATACTGATTTACAAAATGCTTATTGAATCAATCCCGTGAAGCGAGCAGATTGAAATTGGTTGTACACAAGGGAATGCAGAATGACAATAGTATCTCTGTCATCCACTTTTGAATGGAAATGTTCGTCCTTTATTGCATAACCACATATGGTACGCCTATGTTTTGTATTATCTAAAAAAAACACAAACAAATGCTGAAATATGCCGGTTGTACCTTTTGGAATTTTCGCACTTTCATTGATTTCCCAGGTGAAGCTATTGTACTTCGCACCTCTTTATTATTAAATGATTCTCAGCTATCAAGCATAAGGAATTCCTGCTCTCTGTATTCGTCCAATAGCAATTCACATACTATTCTCGCAATTCATGTAATCCCATTTTACCAGATATTGAGAGCAGAGTTATTGCCAAGTCTCTGAACTAACCTATAAACTTCAGTCTACAATGTTAAAGGCACTATTCCGTTTTTTTTCCTGGAGAACAATGAACAGATTACCAACTAAATCTCCCTTTAAATTAATTAAAGGCATGATTATGTAGGAATGTTTCATAGCATTTACACTTATTGCAAGAGCCTCAATTTTCCTTTTGCCTTTTATATCCAAAGTTGAAAACCACTTTGGTCAGCATTACTGACATACTTAAACTCAAAATTACGCAACGTCTGTTTGATGCTGTGAACGTACTCTTTAGCAATCTGCATTAATTGTAGCTGGCGCTCATGTTGAATTCTTGTTTTAAAGGTTATCACTTTCCGTAGCCCGATATTATAATGTCGTTTGAATTAAAGTAGTCAGGCCTCCGAGGCTTTAAACTGTTCATACTCAATATCACGCGCAACGTGGCATACCATTCGCTGAAGATCACTGGCTGATACCGTTTGGAAAACAACTTCAAGTGCGTGGATAAACTGCACGTACAATGCCTCCTGTAAAATGGAACTCTTGGATTCGCGTGATAGTGTATATTTTTGTAAACAGCACGATCGTAGGTAGACTCGCCAATGCGAAATCGGTTACATATTGTCTTTTTACCATGGTTTGGGTATTGTGTCATGTAAGTAATAATTTGTTTCGTCTTCTCAACCGAGAGTGAATCGCCTTTCTTGCGTTTCGGTGGTGATGGAAGTGATGCGTCTGACACCTGGTGTTCTGTCAGCATCTTCGGAATCTGTTGTGTGATTACCCCCTTCCGCTTCCACACTAGCTTCTTGATTGTTTATCTCATGATGTGCCTCCTCTAGGATATCTAGAGTGTATTCCATTTCGAATTCCAGTTCTTCATCCGCTAAGAATCCAATTATGTCATCTGCGAGCACTCTTTCCAGTTCTGATATATTTCTTCCTTTGTGCTTGAACCGTAATATCTGCAACTGCTGCAAGAGTTGCATGACCATATTCGCCTTATTTAACGCCATGGTGTGTCTTTTTTACTCTATATATGTTGCCTGCACACACTCTCCTTAACACACACACACACGTACGCACCTCACAGAACTACAGGCACAATGCAAGAAACGAAATAACTATTTCTCAAACACTTCCAACTTCACGAATAGAAATGACAGTGGGAATAATATATTTTCTGCACTTGTCTCCTTATAAAGAGTTTTTCCCTGTAGAATGGTACACGGTGCAGGTAAGCTCCTACCTTATACCGTAGCTGCTACAACCAGAAATGATATTGGCAACCAATACTGCTCTTCTCTTCATCGTGCTGCCCCAACTGCTTATAGTTACAGTTTGAATTTACAAACGCACACACGAAGTGGCGAGGTCAGAACCACTTTATGAATGTTGAGGACTTGCATTTCTTGCATTGCTGTAATTTTGTCCTGTAAGAATGCTGTCTCTGGAGCTATGTTCATTGCCACTGTAGTTATCTGCTATCTGTTACAAACAACGAATTTTTCAACATTCAAAGAACTGTAAGTTATAAACCGTTCTAGATATTAACAAAATAACTAGTGTATGAGATTGGGTGGAAAAAAGTATTGTTTCTTGATACCTCACCTAGCCCTCTTTCCAGTTGAAAAAGTTGACGTCAATCGAATATGTCGAATTTCAACATGGCGGCCATGATCTAGTATGCCATAAAATCATCCTGCCAGATTCGATTTACATAGTTGAAGTCATAACTATTGTTCCTCCATCTATTTCGAAAAGATATCGGTCTTGTAACTATCAAATTACATTGTACTTGGCTTTCCCAGACTCATGTTTCTATTTCGTTTTCCCCATATTTCTAGTGTTCATTAGCAGCTAAAATTTTTGTCAGTGTCTTATATTCAACCCAACATTAGGACAGTAGTTGTTTCCTTTTGCTAACGAAACGGCGAAGTGGTGAGGTGTACTTGTCAGATACTAAACCAAAAACGCAGGAAGTATCATGCAGATTATCACTCGTTGAAAATGCTGGAGTTCTAGAACGGCCAACTATTATAACATGTAAAGATACATTAAGCTACTACAAGCTTCTGAAATGATTTCGTGTACTCTCAGCTATAAGTAAACCTAGATCAAATATCGAGTATCAAATAAAAGATAAATTTTACAATTATACGTACGATCTACATATTTCGCTAGGAACATATTAAAATGTATGTCTCTAATATTAGAACACTCCTCATTTTGTCATCAGGTACACAATGAACCATGTACGTCATCTTTCACAGCGCTTCTAAATTGAAGAAACTTAACAACTTTGATAATACAAGCTGACACATGTCACTGTATTTAAAGATAAATTTAATCCGTATATAATTACGCTTCACGCTATTGTGTATTAGCGGAGAAATCGCGATGTCAACACATAGATCCAAGCGGCGGCTTCTGAAGGTGAGAGTCTACTTTAGCAATTGATAATCCAGTATATCCCAAAACACATAAATAAAAAAAATATTCAAATAAATAAAACAAAATACAAAATAATTATATTTATTGCAATACTAAACAATATCTTATGCTGAAACTTTCTGTTCAACTTGATATTGCAGTGGATTCCGTGAAACCTATTTGTTGATTGTCAGGGTTGAATGATTTTCACCCCGGATCTTGATAGCGTTATTACTTGCAGTGACACTTGGATTTATGTTGCAGCTTGGATCTATGTGTTGACATCGCGATTTCTCTGCAGTCGATTCTTCTGCAGTCGAGGGTGAATGGTTCTACTTAATTAACGGTTACGTAAATCTTTAGTAATATAAAATGAAAATTTTTAACATTCTTCTGCAGTCGAAGTTGAATGGTTCTACTTAATTAAGGTTTACATAGATCTTGGTAATCAAAAATGTTAACTTTTTCACATTGTTTCGGTTTGATTGCGGATAGGACACCCTGCTTTATTTTATCCAAATATTTTACTCTTTTTTTATACATTTTGTATTCTTTTAATAATTACAGTGACAATAACTACCATAACTGTGCCACATAAAACTAAAAGACACTTGAATTGCAGAATTCTACATAATTTGGCAATAACTCAGCTTTAATTGTCTGGAATATACAAACTGGTGGACAATTAATCTTGTTCATTCGTCATAACGGAGAAACCAAAAGGAGAGAAAAGCGAAACTTTGCATGTAGCAACTATAAGGAGAGACACATCGTTATACCTATTAAACAACACTACCCATTAACCAGTATTGCCCTCGCAGAATAAGTTACATTTTATCAAAAGGCAATATGTCAGATAATTACATATTTCAAAACACCATGTCAAACAGAAACGCAAAATATCACATTTATTTTTCAATATTGTATACTAAGGATATTATAGTATCACAAACATCCGAAGTTTGAACGCTCTATCACACTTACTGCACAGCCGCAATGGACAAACAATGCTTATCGAAAGTACCTTAGCGTTGGATACTATGAGCATTGATCATTTTATAACTTGTTTTGAATTAAAAGCAACCAAAAGATTGAAAATTTACAACGGCTTGAAAATTAATATTTTTAGAAAGGTTTGGAATTGAAATGGAATTAAAAGTTATTGCGCAATTGTCCACAGTCCTCAGTCATACACAGTATACAGAACTACTTACGTCCTGTTATCCAATATCATAAACTTCATATACTCTTTTGGACTAAATTCAGGACAGACGAAAATTGCAGGTAGATTTTCATAAATAGGTTCCGGTAGTATGAATGTTTCAACACTTGTGGGTGTAGAAGCATAGTCCTCATACAACCATATTGAAACAGTTGAAGATAATGAAAAGTAAATTAGGAAGATTATAATCCAAAATAACCTGCAAGTAACAGGAAAATATTGACTACGTTATTGGCATTACAATTGTCAATTGCATACATAGTAAACTAAAGTTATTTCTTCTGTGGAAATAATATATGGTATAAAGATATCTGAGGAAATTGCAGAAGAAGAAATAACGTGAAAATGTAAACCAAATTTTACATTTAATTGTACTATCTAGAAGAAAAGTTTTATCATGCAACTCAATGAATTTTAACATGATCCAAAGATTGAGATAGATCTAGATATTAAACATGGTATCTGAGTGAAACCAGTTGTTATTACATTCATATAAACTGTACAACATCTGCACTAATCGATATCTAAAAATAAGTATAATAAAAACGAAAAATACGTTGTCTCTTATAATGTCAGACGATGCCAGTTTTGTGCTATATGGTATTATCTGTCAGAAAAGTAAATTTACACCTGTTTTTTGAGTCTGTCATTCCTGCGCTCCATCCATTGAGAGTACGAAAATTAAATCAATCAAATGTTTACTGAGGGACAAGAAGAAGAGTCTAATCTGAGTAAGACATTGCAGAGGAACTCAAGCTGTGAATACAAATAGTGCATAGTGTAAATAAAAGGCGACACCGAATGAGAAAGCCAGAAACAGGTGCTAAACGGAGAAAATAGAGTAAAAATTGTCAAGTGGGAAAATAAAATACAAATACAACAAATATGCCAACAACTAAGCCTTTAACAAGCAACGATTTTGGTGTAGTTGTTAAGACCCTAGATTAAAAATCTAAAGAACGGCGATTCGAATCTGCTCCAAGTATTTTTTAAATAATGCATACAACATATGAAAGGTGGTAAAATAGAACGTATTACCAGTTTAATATGTTAAGAGAAAACGAGTTAAAATTATCGGTGAAATTTATTAGAGAAGTGATATAATGAAAATTAGGAAGCAAGTATATTGCAAGTATATATTGCAAATTAGGAGCAAAATTAGGAAGTCAGGGGTTGTATCAGAGGGTGGTGACCAGGAAATTTTCCCGAATTTTGCCCATGTGAGTCTCTACGATAAGCAAATTTCGTCAGAAATGTGCCTATTGCAGAGAGAGAGAGAGAGAGAGAGAGAGTGAGAGCGAGATGCTCCCGGAGTGAGTTTCATAGTTTAATATTGAGACTACAATATTAGACTATATAAGTAGACTTTTAGCAGATTCGTATTCAGTTATTTTTTCCACAACCAGTTTTATTGATATTCAAGACAGCAAAAACACTATATTTCTTAACGACAAAGCGAAGTTATTGCAACAGTGCGTTACATAGTGAGTCATGCAGAGGCTGGCCACCGAATCACGCTGAATAACGCCTGTTGGAAGCAGTGAGGACAGATAGCGATACAGTGAACGGAGAAAAAAAGAAAAATTCCTCTTTCCACACTTCATGCTGTAGTTTTAACTTCCATTCCCCATCAAAGTTACATGCCCAGACTATTATACAGTTCCATTACACTTAATCCAGAGCCTTAAACAACTTTGTTCTACGAAGGAAAACGTAGAACAGTACACTTATAGATATACCATACATAGACAGTTAAGTACTAATAGATGAATGCAATTAACCCCACCTAATATCGATTGTCTAAATATACACTAGTTTCAAACAATTAGACACATCACAAACATTCACAACACCATTATAAGCTATCATATTGTAATTCCACTTCACAAGTTTTAGAATGAAAATCGTAGACTGACCGTGGAATGAAAACCGTAGAAAATAGAATGTTTTTTTAAACAATTACAATTATGAACACAAGTCAGTGAAGGAAACAATGCCAGTCAATGAAAGGAAGATGACCCGAGATCAGATTTCAAGAAATAACGTGATAATGAGATGAAAACAGAATTTTATAAAAGGAATGGGTATGATGCGCTACACACAACATGGTTGCCTGTTTCGTTTCGTCGTGTGAAAATGTCTCGTTTTGGAGAGGCGAGAAAAAGCCTTTCTTTCGTCTTGTGCAGTGGCGGATCTAGCTCGGGGGCGAAGGCCTAGGCCCCCACTTTCAGATTATCGAAAATAATTTAAGCTACTATTTATATAGATTTGAAAATTTATAGTAAGGTCATGATATATTTATCATATTCTAAATTCAGGCAGCCTCCCAGTTTTTACCTTCTAGATCTGCCACAGGTTTCGTAGTTATCCCGGTCTCATCTCGTATTTCCGAAACGAGACAAATTGTTATTTAGTCTCCTTTCGTATAATTTTCTTTCGTACACCTCATAATAATAGAAGTAAAATTGGAAGCCATGCGGCTTCGAAATGTTACGGAGTTTACAAGTTAGAATTGATAATCGGACAAGAGAGGGCTATGGAATGCTTTCAAGACATTTAAAACGCGACGAGTCCAGACAAGGACCTGTCACGTCTAGTCTAGGAAAACGAGACGAGACAGACGCTTTGTCTCATCTCGGATTTAACAAAACCTATATTGTCTCGCCCATGCTGGATTGGAAGCCTCTCACCAGAGATGAAGTAGATCGTGGGCCGTGGGTCAACAGGACGTGACCCACTACAACCCATCATCCGCCGTGACCCACCATAACCTACTTACCCACTACGACCAACCGACATACTCTGCTTAGTGCATTGCATAGTATAAATTAACTTCTGTGATGAAGATGGTACACAAATATAGAAATAAAGAGGAAAACTTTTGTTTCAAGTTTGGAAGTGACATGAGCATTTATGCTCTATAGCCATGAGCATCTATTTCTTGTTAAGTAAAAGACAGGCAACAAAAGGCAGTCTGTGTGGTCAAGTAGGTAGCGTGCATTACTGGTAGTTCTTATACTGTTTCGACATCAGATCGAATCTTATCTGTTAACTTAGTTTTTTCAGTCGGTGCAGTTAGCTTTTATGTGTACCCGGGAGGATGTTGGGAGTCAAAACTTTTTAGAGTTAGTATATAGATAGTGTAAACAAAAGAAAAACAATGTTTTAGAAAATGAAGAGCGTAACTATGTGATTGTTTATATGTGTAATTGAATTGATGTCTCATATTGAGCCATAAGTGGTTGAAGTTATTTATGTATTTGATTGGAGCCGTAAGTGGCTTAAGATATTTATATTTAGGTAGATGAGCCTAGAGTGACGATTTATATTTTAGGTTTAATGTAATGCCAAGGTGGATTACGTTATTGGAATACTTAGTGGAATACAGGAAGTTTATCGGCTTGTGGTTGAGGTGTAAGCCAATTAAAGATTGGCTATGGGAAGAGTAGTTTCGGCAATCATTGATTAACTCTAGTTGATTTGAAATAATACTTTCCTCCTTTTAGACACAAAAAGTAATTATCTATCCTAACATCATCTAATCCACTTTTTTTTACAAAACATTATAGAAACTGCATATTTTCATATTAATAAAAACCGAAACAATAATATAAGGAAATAGCTTATCGATAGTGTCCATTAACCGGCGTATTTGTTTAAGATTAGAGTAATATTAGTAACAGCAATGGTTTTCTCTTTATGGTATGGTATGTTTATTCCCCCTCTCGGTTTTTTTCACAGCAGAAGAACTTGTACTCCTTCAAGTGTGTCTGAGGCAGGAAGAGAAAAGAAAAAAAAACATGCTAGATTTCCAGCCTTACAGTTACAGCGAACGAAATAGAATAGCTCGCTGTTATGAAGAAAAGCTGATGTTAAATCATAGTTCTAGTGTTTATCTGTGTGTTTCTTTTTAGAGTATTGACTTTCTCTCCTTTTTCTCATATACAAGAGTAAACGAAATGCAATCATAAGCCTGTGTAAGGAATAATGAATGCTTTCTTTAAACATACTAAATTTTATTTGTGAGGAACATGATTCCTTCCAAAAGATGCCATGGATATTAAATATAGTCATACCGTTCTTCTCAATTATACAGTACCGTGGAAAACTAATATTAAAATGATGACAATCATAAGCATTTTTCTAGCGCGGCAACACATTAAATACAACAAATTAATTTTTTTGAGATTTCAAATTATCACTTTACGTGTAGTTGTAGGCCTATTCGTTTTCACATTGGAGCGACAAAAGAATGAAGTGTGTTCATATTCGTAAAAGTTGAATACGAAATTTCAATGAATTGAAGTTTCATGGTATCTACATATGAAAAAAAAATATTTTTTCATGATTTTTCACGCTTTTACATGCACTTTTACTATACTGTTCAACGTATCTAGACCAAATTCTAGACGTAACGTTTAAATAACATACTTTCGTTTCGTATTTTATATCCTTGGACGCCTAAAAGTCTGGGTAGTTTACTGAAAAATGAAAATTTAAAATACTTGAATTTTCTCAAAACAAAACAGCTGTGACGATTTTATTTATTTTTATAAATATATATCTAATTAACAACTCTCCACCGTAGTATGAATCATTCCTCTGGGAAAATACATATGATGTAATTTACTGTATGCTATACATTATTTTGGCACAATTTTCTCAACCATGTTTCATAAATAAACGTATAATGTAACAAATAATGTAACAATATGACAACTCGTTAGTCATGTAAATATTTATTAGGAATGGTTTACACTTAGGGTGTGCATTCCCCCGATGACTTTGTTCATATTTCCTAAAGAAATGTTTCCTTAATAAACTAACATATAACATCAATCGGGGTAAATGATAATAAGATTCCCGATAACATACAGAAGGAGCGGGTTTCTCAAAGTTTGAGTTTTAGTGACAATTTTCTCAGTAATAACTGAGACAAATTTGTTGTAATTTCAGCAGAAATGTCTTGTGTAGTAATCTTACAATATGGTATAACATCACATGTTCCAAAATGAAAAATTCAAGAGCTAGTTTAATTTGGCAGTGAATTTTTTTCCCGACTATTTACTTAAAAATTACTGGAGCTACTTGGTCCAGATTTTATAAGTAATTTACAATATGGCATAAACCGTTTATCCCAAAAATACAGGTAGCCTAGAATAGTTTACCTTTGGGGTAAGTTTCTCTCGATGACCTTCCCAGAAACAACTCAGGAGTTTTTTGTTGTTCATATTTCATAAACAAATTTAACATAAATAGCATAGCTATATGGTATAATTCCTTCGTTCTTAGAATCTAGAAGTTGTATGTTATTTTTGACAGTAAGTTTTCCTCTGCGATTATCTCCAGAACGACTGAGCCGATTGTGTTTGTATTTCATAAATAACTGTTTTATGAAAACACTAACAATATATGCAATATTTACTCAGCTAACGGTTCCTTGATTCAACTCTCCCCCTACGAATCGTGTTATTCCCTCTGCTACAGCAAAAATCCTACAATTTCATTATTGTCAATATGTACAAAACTGACATAATTTTGTTTTTTGGTTATATTTTTATTACTTTATTACATTGTTTTGGAAATAAATCTTTCGATGGATTGTTTGCTATTATTTCCATACACTAATAGCTAAGTTGTACCCAAAAACTTAAGGAAAATGGAACAATTGCGAACAATTGTGAGTTATAGTATAAGCGCTTTTTTTAGCACGGGGGTGCACGAAGATGACAGAACCATTTTCTACGAATGGAAAAATTTCGTGTCAGAAATTAGTGCTAATTTTCCCGATTCCCAAATCAGGGCTGGATTCGTTAAGAAGTTAGGGCTCAACAATAGTTGTTGAGCCATCTTACATTGACATTACCAGTTTTCCCCAATACGTATCCAATATTTTCTTCATTTTGGAGCACCGCTTGGTAGCAGTTAACGTTTAAGAAAATTTGAGTTCAAATAAATTTCCTTTCTGTCTCCTCTGTAGTTTTCGTACCTAATTCCCTTTAAACTCTGACTCCTGACTTTATGGAATTAACCATGAGTAGGAAAGTACTAAGGGTGACACCCACGACGGGGACATGTTAAATCACGGAAAACAAGACGAAATAATAGTTTCATGTACTGTAAGTAAAATGAGAAATCTCACTCTTGTAAAGCAAAAATATATAAATAATTGTTATAAATTGCTGAAATACATCCTCAACTTTTATTGTTTAAAAAAAGAAACAAACACCAAGATGTCACTATGTTCACAATCGTTGTCCTTTCATAATTAACCAATCTAAAAGATACAAAATGCACTTGTGTCACATTTTGTACATAGGTTCGCGCCACCAGTCATACCGAAGTAGTGTCAAAAACAACCCTTCAATGACACTTCTCTGGATCCTGATCTCCTGATTCGGTTATATCTATTGCTCATCCAGATATCCGGATCTAAGTCACTTGACTCTTTCCTTGTGGGGTTATCAGAGAGAAAATCACCTAACGCGAAACGGCATCTAAAGGGAGGTAATAGCAATTCCTGCTCAATTTCTGCGCCAAACTATGTTGAACATGATGGTTAGGACCCAAGAATATTCTTGTAAATATGTTACAAATCTATGGGATGTAATATTAAAACTCTGCATACAGGGCTCCTTCCTTTGGCAATGTGCGTCACATAGTTGATAGTATACTTATGTTCAACATACTCTACAAATATACTTATTTATTATAAAAGTATCACATCAATATGGCCCACTCTGTATAAGAAATATGTAAGATGTTTCTGGAGTGATGAAAAATGGAACAACTAAACGTGGAATACACATACACAGAGAGAAATTGCAGCTGAAGCGTATTTTGCAATTAATAACCATTTTAACATAATATATTACCGCAAAATCAAAATGAAAAACAAAATGAAATTTATACTCTGTAGTTGAAAACATATCCAAATCACTATTGACATTGTGATCGAAAGCCGAAGCAATCGAAATGAGTAGTGACTTATCTAATATTTAAAATTAAATGTTAAATCTTTGCTGAATATATTAAATACAAAAAAAATTGTAACTTGCTATTATTGAGTTGATCATACATTGACGCATACTGGAATTTGGATTGAGAAAAGGCTTACTTTTCCCATTTCCTCACGGCACTTCCTAGAAAGTGTAACCCATGCAGGGTTGTACTCCGTAGGTATTCCAAAGACACATTCCTAGCAAACTGCCAAAATGACGGTTTTCTTGATCGGAGCATACTTGGCGTCGATGAGTTACTGCAAAGATAGTAACTATTCTTAAAAGTTACTTTCAAATTAGTATAAGTAATATCATAAATTATCATAAATTCGCTTAACGTTAATTTAATATTAAGCTTTCCGTACAAGATTGTAAGAGAAATGTGTAGCTATTGGAGGAAAACCAATGCATATTACTAAAAAAAAGATCTTCTAATTTACATAATATCAATATTTTATATTTGCCTTAGCATTAATCAGCAATTACTATTAGGTTGTTTTTGTTTGCTCTCATAGAGTTTATTTTGTGTTTCTATATTGTTAGGTGTTTCTATTGTTTCTATTAATACGACAAAAGTTACACGTTTACGATTATGCACTTTTAAAGGACCCCACTTATGGAAATCTTTTTTTCTTTACATTGGCTCGTATTGCTGTATGTTGTACTTTTTTGTCCCTTGATGCAAAGTCTCAATAGGCACGAATCCCGGAAATACATTTTCTACATATCCGCTGATTATTTTCGTTACTTAAGGCATACACTTACTCATAAACTGACAAGAATAATTAGGTAGACATTTTATCTGTGAAGTATGAACGAGTCTAACTAGAATATGCTACAGAGTATCAGGTTGTTACTTCCGAATCCGAGGTCGGTTAGCCTCCATCACATGATTTTCAAGGTCATTTGAAGGTCAAATCGAGAGGAAACGTTGCAAATACCTGAACAAAAAGTACATGAATGTTTGTTTATTCCCTGCATTCGATTATTTCATTATCTTCTACGAACAAGGTCATGCCAAGTTACTTGCAGAGTCATTTCAAGGTCAAACATGAACACCTACCAGAAAAAACTGTAAGACCGTCATTGATAGGTTTTACGGTAGATGGAATGAAAACTTTCTAGGAACAACAATTACACCCACTGGAAAGTTTTCATATTACTGACTAAAATGTGTTTGTGTGTCTGTGTACGTATGTATGTATGTATGTATGTATGTATGTATGTATGTATGTGTGTGTGCGCGCGTGTGTGTGTGTGTGTATCTATGTATGTATAAATGCATGTCTACGTTATCTGCTATATCCCTTTTTCCTTTCGTCAAAGACATCAAGTAGTAGGAGAGTTCCAGGATTACTTCGTTTTAGAATATTTTAAGATTTAGAAACGTAACTCGATATCAGCTCTACATATGCTTGCATTGAATAATGACGAATTGTCGAACATAGAAGTAGAAAATGTCCTATATTAGTGTATTATTGTACTTGTAAGTTCGGTGCTAGGGCATTAGGATGTAGTGCACATCTAGCCAGTGCTCTATGGTTTTTAGCATTAAATCGACATTGACATCAAATCAAATCCCCTACTCGACCTCTTTTGGAAAATAAAGCGAACAAGAATGAAAACGAAGGTTAAATATTAGAGGCTGAAGTTCAAGAATCATCAGATGTGGGATGCAGTACAAATCTTTCTGGTGAAAGAGGACACTGCAAATGACTGAATGGAAAATAAACGAACAATATTAATAGTAAATTCGATTAAAATAGTCTTCGGATTTGGAATCACCAACCCTACAAAAGTATCTATGTATTTTTTTTTTTTTTTGCTTTTTCCGACTGTTTTTCAAGTTGCCCCTGAAATGGTCCTGCACTGACCTTAAAATGACCTTTTCCGGTCAAGAAAATAGCATAATCGCATCCACTAACTCAAAACATATTTATGTATTTTCGTACAGATTTTACCTGTAGATATGATCTCCAAATGTCCTTGAACGTCATGTGATGAAGGTTAACCGACTTCGTTTTCAGATACAGTGGCCGCAAAAGCCCTAGTATACCCTTGTTCGACTCGTTCATACGTAATTGATAAAATATTGACCTATTTATTATTTACAGTTTACGAGGGAGTGTATGTCTTATGTGACGATAGTAATCAGTGAATATCTAAAAAAAAAAACGTGATGTTTCCGGGCTTCGTGCCACTTGATGATTCTTATCAGGTGACTAAAATACACAACATATTGTAATACCAGCCAATTTAATGAACATCAGATTTCCATAAGCTCTGAGCGGAATCTTTTACGTATTTAATTATCTGAACGGGTTTTACTCCTAACTGACACGAGATTGTAGAAAGAAAGAAAATATTTATTTTGAATACATAAATATATCGAAAGCTCTAAAATATGTTTTGTTTAGCCTATAACTGACCGAATTAATTTTTTCCGATTTTATAATATTATCAGTTACGTTTGTCCATATGATCGTAGTAAATGTGAAAATAACGAAATATTTGTTGTTATTGTTGTAATGTGTTCACTGTGAGCCGTGTCGCAAAAATCCAGACACAAATTCTCCCAGGCATAAAAAGTTATCCCTATTTGCGTGGCCATACGGACACGCTGAGAAGTTAGCACTAAAAGCTGCAAATTGCTCGCAGTTATAAAAATAACACAAGTTCATGTAAGGTTTTCTTCTTCTTCACCTCTATCATACATTTGTTTTTAACATGGAAATATTAAAACTTTCCTGTCTCTTGGGAGAGTTTTTTCATACTTTGGTAAGTTCTCTTCTTCGTAACTACATCTTCTAACAACGGTCCTTCTCTTCTTGGTTTTCCTTCTGCCTTTCCCTCTATCAGCGCGGTGGCCCAATCGGAGTGCATAATAACGAGACCAAGAATGCTGTTCCTTCATTTTTCCTATTATTTTTATGATCCATCGTCCTTCATTCCCTTTCCTTTCGGTCTATGATATGCCAAACATTTTGCCCTAATACGACTTGTCAAATGCTTCCAGGTTGGATATTTCAGCTTTCTCAATGTCCACCTCTCTGATCGTAAATAGCCATTGCTTCATATCAGGGTCTTAAAAAATCGTTCTCGACTATCCAGTGACACATTTCTTGATTTTAGGAGTCCTCTTGTTTTATTGCATGTGCGTTTAGTCTGGACTAATTCTTGAACTTCCTCCGTAAAAAGATAAAAAATTTTTATTGTTTTCTGCTCTGTAGGCATCACTTAGCTCAAAAGGAAAAATTCAAGAGAGAAGGCGGCATGGTATACTTTATAAATAATGTTTCAGTCTAATAATTATTAAAAGCTAAAAAATAATATTCAATTCTGTAAAACAGCAAGTCAATGCTCAAAGTAGATTTTTTATCAGTGTTAAGTACCTTTGTTTAAGGTTTAAAATTTACATAAGGATTTATTCATTCTTTATTTAAAAACAGCAGTCAAACAAAGGTTCAACACCAAAACTAACATCTCCAACTCGTTAAAACTCTCAAAACAACAATACAACTTAAAACCTTTGTATTTAATCTACAATTATTTAGTTGAGTTAATAACAAACGCTACACTTGAAATCAACCTCCCTATTTAGACATCACACTACAACATAAGAAGTGATAAATCACTAGCTTTATACTGAAAAAAAGTAGTCAGTAGTAAATGCACTTAACATTTCTCTTCGGTAATTTCACGTGGTTTTGATACAAGGATATAACATTTTAAAATCCCGAGTCCTACTTAAAACAATTCGTGTGTCTGATATCAAGACCAAACTGGCAGACAAATGAAAACTATCAAACATAGTATATAGTAATATTAATCAATAAAAACGTATTTAGCAAATTGCATCGTATTGAATTGCCGTATGGAATGAGATTTAGATACACAGAGAAAGACGTTGAGAAGTGTGACAACAATAAAATTACTGGAAGCGTAAGTAACATACATGTAAAATGGTATATTGTCATTTAAGGTGTCAAGAGTTCTGTTTCTGGAAAAGTTTATATTTTTACGTAGATTTATGTTACAAAGAATATTTTTCCCATAACTTGAACATTGGATTGTTTTGTTCTTTAATTTCAGGTTCTGTTTTTTCTAGTGATTTTAATTATCTTCGGGCTATTATATAACCTTCATAATAGAGCCTGTGGCAAACCTTTCTCAACGTACCAAAATATCTCGTTTTGAACAAGATATTCCTCTACTATGCCTCATATGTGCCAGTAGTGACAACAAAAATGAGTTAATGAAAGCCATATTAACTGATGTGCATAAAGTGAACGAATATTCAGAGATAAGATATACATTATCATTTGTGTCAATGAATTTAAAAACAGTGTTTTACACTTAGGAAAACATAGACTGCTTTCATATTAGAAAACATCTTGGAATAAAGATGCTACAGTCAATTCACACACCAAGGCCATATTGATCGGTTGAGAAAGAAGCAAGAAAGTTAGAAATAGAGTGTCAAGATGGTCTACTTCCAACTTTTCGCGAAGAGATTTTTTAGCTTGCAAGAAATTCTATGCGATCATTAACAATCAAGTTAATTGTCAGATTTGTATTTTCTGTCAGAAAATAGAACATGACAAAAGACTATTTTAACGCTTAAGATTTCAATGAACTTCTACTATTCACAGTCTCCAGACTGCAATGAACCCCTTCAGTGTTGAAGAAATACATAAGACCTGACTGCAGTTGAGCAGATTATCATCAACACTGTCGAAGGAATAAAGAGAGGAGAATTAATTTGAAAAATACCATGGAGACCACTGGCCCCTCACAGATGGTGCTTACTCTTATTCATGTAAGCCCTATATTCTCCGACATATAAAAACTCCCAAGAACGTTATGTCGCATTTCGTGAGGCCTGTGTTCAATTGGTCATCACACCGGTACTTGAATGTGAATGGAGGTAAGCCGAAAGCCACTTGTTGGTGTGAGTATATACTACATACTACCTGGTACTGGCAGTTCAGTTACACAGTGAACTTGACTAAGGACAGACAGACAGAGAACAAGGGACCTCCAAAGAGCGTCACAAGGGCGTGTATGGGGTACTAGTTTAAATAGGGGTCAAACACCGCTGAAGAGAGATGGGACATATCACTGACCATTGTTGAGCTCATCGTGACCACCCTGACAGTGGAACTGAGACTACAATTCAGTGCGAGTGAAAAACATTCGGCAGCACCTCTAATAACTTGGGAAGCACTAGAATTTGGATCGATGAGACGCACATGATTTGATTCCGTGTCAGAAGACAACGCGAGCAGAAACCTGTGCTTCTTTACTGTCCCGTCTGAAGAAGGAGATATTTACGGACAAGGTGTTGACATGTGATGAGATGTAGATCGTAAAGGAAGCTCCACTGCCCCGTCATCATTGGTTCCGAGAGAGCTGAAACCAGCACTGCACGAGAAGATCATACTGTGAGTTTGATAGACTAAACGCGGCGTCACGCATTGGGAACTGCTAACAGAGCATGAATACAACTGTGTACTTTCAGCAGCTGAGCCGTATTCAAGAAAACCTTAGTTAGACCTCTAATGCCAGCACTACTGAATCGAAAAGGGATTCACCCGCTAGAATGGCACAGCTAAGCCTCACGTGGCTAGGGTGAATCCCGGACACCGTTTTATGCCTTGGATGGGAAAGCTTATTTAATTCGCCATACTCCTTGGACACTGCACCGTCTGATTATCAGCCGTTTCATTCCCTGGATAATCACCTTATAAGGTCCTAGTTCGTATCCCTAGTACATATCCAAAATGCACTTGAATTCTTCGCTCCATTGCTCACCAAGTTCTACCGCGATGGAACTTCTAGAACCGTGCCAGATAGTCGTCGATGCTCATAAAGACTATTTTTTACCTTACATGTACGTCTTAGATGATATATCAATGTTTAAGAGTAGTGTCGAAAAATAAAAAAAAAACATAACTTTCTTAATTACCTTTATATATAGATGTGTTTTATGTTTGTTTGTTTGTGTTCAAAACTTAAAACTTCAACCATTGTTAACATTAACCAACATACTTGAAGTAGACTTGTCCTAAAGAAAACTTATCATACTGTGTTTGGAATAGAAAGCTGGAAACTCGTTCAGAAAGAAAGTCCGAAAAAATTAGCTTAGATCCGTCACAATTCCCGCAGATCGATACACAGGGAATTGCATTTCCCTCCGTTCTTTATATAGACACTAGCAGCAAACCGTACTGTCATCTGAGCAACGTCAAAATGTAAAAACAAAATGAAAATACTTATTTCTGAGATAAATATTGATTGCACACTTCATGCACAGTTCCAATATGCAAAAACAATCAATATCTTAAGTAGAAATTACCGAAGAAGACCGAAAACGACTATTTAAATCTTCAAGTGTCAACCTGCGCTTGGAGCGATATAATTATCAATATTATAACGCATTTCCTTGTTAGTGATTCCGTAGCCAAGTGTTTTTAATAATGCTGATTAAAATACCTCAAGCGTAGGGCGACGGTTCGAGCCTCTGTGCAGAGATTTCGTTTTTATTTTTATTTTTCTAAATATATGGGAACATCGTTATAAATATAAAAATTTCTATTTTGAAGTGCTTCAAAAAAAAAAAAAAAAAACAGACTAACTCTCACTTTTCAAATTTCTGTTACATTTACTAGCCTGCCATTTCCAGAATTTATGTATGAAAACGTTAACACAGACGTCAAAAATGTAAATTATTCATGTTTCTGATAAATATATATATATATATATATATATATGTGTGTGTGTGTGTGTGTGTGCGTGTATGTGTGTGTTGTGTGTCACACAACTCTGTAACACTTTTTTCGTGAAAAATGCTGAACTACGAAAACATGACGTATTCCTTGTCGCAGCAGACGAGTTTCTCCACTTAAGCCTACCAGTAACGAAATCACCTACAGCCAAACAGCTGCAAATTATTCATCAGTCATGGCTCATCATGGTCAGAATGTTCGCGAGCAGCATACTGCTCTTGTTGAATACGTTGGTATGAGTGTGCGACAAGCTAGCGAACGTTTTGGTGTTCCCTGTACTACAGCATACACTTGGTGGAAGAAATACTCAGAAACAGGTAACGTATCTAGAAAACCTGGCACTGGCCTTCAAAGGGTTTCAACCCCACTACAAGATCGGGCCCTAGTTGATGTAAGCCGTCACAATCCTTTCATGATATCTCGGCAGTTAGTGATCGCGTCTCGTTTTCCTGGCTTCTTCCTCCGCCAGACGCTTTAAAGATGCAGGGCTTCACGCATATCGAGCCGCGTGTAAGGACCAATTGACGGATAATCATAAAGTTGATCGACTAGCATTTGCTGAGGCAAATATTGCCCGTAACTGGAATCATGTAATCTTCACAGACGAAAAGATATTCTCTGCAGCAAATGATGCGAGCCACAGTATATCCACGGAACGTATCGAATGGAGATGTTACTATTCACTGCTCGGGATGGTTGTCTAAGGATACACTTGGTAAATTACACCGTATAGAAGGCCGATTGAACAGTCACAAGTACCTGGATATTGTACAGTTTGGCTTTCTCCCCACTGCGAGAAATATATTTGAAGACGGCATTGTAGTTCAACAAAATCAATGCTCAATGCATGATTCTCATCTAGTTCAAGCCTGGTTTCGAGAGGAACCCAATGTTGATCTAGTGGACTGGGTTTCAAGAGGATCTGACTTGATCCCAATGGAAAATCTATGAGTGGAATTTACAAGAACTCTACATGGAAATTTGCCTGATCCCCCACCAAGGACAGCTGACGCACATTGGGAGCTAGTTTCTGAAGCGTGAGAAGAAATAGCACAGGGACATCAGTATGTCGCTAGCTTGGTGAACTCATTACCAAGAAGATTAAGATGCGTCATCGAAGCTAACGGCGATTATACGAGATATTAATACCGGAATAAAGATTTGTCTTTATACCAAGGTGACCTTCGAGCTCTTTTAAGAGCTCACTAACTTTTTCAGTTTTTCCTTTAATATTGCTTTCATTAGGACGTTTGCGTTTCGTCGGAATGAGTCTGCTCCTTTGGTCTGCTCCATTGGTTACCCTACAAAGATAGTTCAATGGTTGAGTTCGTTGTGAGACTCGGTGTAGTGCACCTCTTGTGTGAGCTCCGCTGCAACTTGGTTATACGTTCGCCTTGACGGCCTTTGTGTTTGATTCAATTTCGGTTGTGTGGATGTTAGTGTACCTAATCAGGATTTCTGCATAGTTTTGTTTCGTGAATATTATTTGTTGTGTCACTCTAGAATAGTTTGTCCCACTTAAAATGAATGCTTTACGTAAAAATGCAGTTCGAATTGCATTTGACAAGTTGACTCGTAATATCAGGCCCAGTGTAGCCATAATACAGGCTTTGTTACCTAACGAATTACAGTTACAAATTAAGGATATTGCAGCGATTCAACTTCATAATAAATATTACAGTTTGTACATCAAGATTAAATGTCAAGATCACGTGGACACCTTTCTTCGTCAGCACCCGAAATTTTGAGCATGAAAATGGCACAATAAGTCAAGTGTAGTTCTCGAGTGCAAGTATACAATATACCCGCGTTCGCATATTGAATCTCTCTATGGAAATCACTAATCTTGAACTTAGTGTAGTGTTACATATGGACAAGTGTTACATATCACGAAGGATATATGATCCAGTACGTTACCATTTTCAGTTTATAATGGCAATAGACTCGTTCAAATGATTTTAGGGAAACATATTCCCTCTAAAATTGAGGTTCGTGGGTGTCATGCTAGTGTCATGTATCAAGGTCAACCACCTACCTGCTTTATTTGTCTGGCGCCTAATCACGTCGCAAGTGCCTGCCGTGGAAAGTTAAACCCCAGGTCATAACTACTTCAGCTACCACGGAATTTAAGATGACTGAACTGTTCAGTGGTTAGATGCCGACAACTCCTAGTTATTGCCCATCTTCACCCGATTTACAGTTCCCAACGGCTTCTAATGCCCAACCAATGGTCCTAGAGAGCACCCCCTCTCCTAATTTGCAGGATGACAGGAATTTTCCCGAGTTGCTCCTCAAAATTGGATCTCTTCGGTCAGTTGTACCCGAGAAGCAGAGTAAAGAAGGCAGTGCCCTCATGCCACCTCAAAAACGATTTCCACTACTGCATCGACTCTGACACCTGACCTCTCGCCCGTCTGTAAACAGCCTGAAGTGTCTATTAACGAAGAAACACATGTCTCTCCCCCTGTTGTATTAGATAATAGTTAGATGTTGAAGAAAATAGTGTATGAATTGCTTCTAACTTTGTAAATAGTTACAGGTATTGTTACTGGAAACAATAGATGTTTAGTACACAAAATGCCGTCATCCCAGGGGTAAGAATTTTGAATTGTGTCACTTTTTTTATTTTTCATTGTCATTTTTTCGCAAATTGTGACTATTCTGATGGCACACCTTCTAAAGTGTGTAATGATGGCAACGAGGAAAAGTGAAACAAATCGAAGTTTTCGAAGTTTTACAAAAAAACAGTTACTTGAAATTATGGTATAACTTCAAAATAATGATCCAAAAATTAATGTATTTAAATCAATAAAAACTACTAATTGAAAAGTGATGTGTAGAAATCTTTGTAGGCTGGGGAAATGTGTTGGGAAGCAAGAACATCCATTATATCGGACTTTTTGCGATCAGATATTTTCAGTTTATCTGGATACGCCTTTCTCAGTCTGCACGACATCCTTCACTGCCCAGTCTTGCGTGTATTCTTCGTGACAACAATTTTGGTACTCCGTCTGTTCGTATGAAGTTTTGACAAAAAATCCGTCCGGTGTTTCTTTCTCAACTTTTGCTATCTTAATAACGGGGAATTTTATTTGCTGTTTATCGTAAGTTTTTGAGAAATTATGTCCGTAGTTTTGACAAAGATCCCTAAAGTAAAGGAAGTTTTCATTAATTTAATTACCTTGTACGTCTTTCCTTTCTTTTTTGCTCCCTGAATTATTGGCACATAAATTGGTCCAATAACTTGTCACAATTCTCCAAGGACAATAGTCAACGTTTAGTAAATGGAAAACAGACACATACTGCTCTCTAGCGACTAAAAATTAAGTTACAAGTGTGAATTTTTGTTACTAGGTACAGTGAAGTATTGCGCTCCTCGCAGTGGCAACAACTCAAAAACGCAAAATTTTAAGTTGTGTCATTGTTCTATGTCATGTGCGATATATTCTTCAGTGTTTACTTTCTAATAATAATAAATGTTTATGCCACAATTAGATATAATTGCAGTATGCGAAGGTTAAGTGGGTAATAAAGTAGTTCAAGCCAATATCTTACTTCAATCAGGCATCGTAGATTACAATTATCGTTAAAACAAATTGACTATTAGCATCCAAATTGATTTTATCTACGTAGTATGTATAGGGATGTGCACGAGACAACATTTGGGGCCGTATAGTCTCGACAATGTGCTGTAAAAGTGATGTCTCGACTCGACAAATGTATATTTTTCTATTGAAAATGCTGTGTATCGACTCCAATTTTGTCAGGAAAATTCTGTCTTGAATCGACTCTGCGCATCCCTAAGGATGGACAGTTCGAAGAGCCCAGTATTCCAAAGCAGGCGGGGTAACAAATTGCACCATTATGGAACATCTATTTCAGATAACCATTATTGAAAATGAAATGAAATCTTTGAGATTCACGTCCCACGGTTATGACGGTTAGGCCAAAGGAGACGGAAGAATCTAGAGGAAACACACGGACTCGGTGTTGGTCCACCAGAAAGTTCACTTACCGGGAGCTGGGATCGAACCCGGGACCCCAAGCACCAGAGTTGAACGCTCTACCACTGAGCCACTACCACAACCATTTTTATACGCTTCATTTTCACAAGCGTTTTCTTATTATAACTATATCGAGTTCCTACTTAAATTCAATTAATTTAATTGTTTCTCGATAATCATTGATAATTGTTTATTGATTATAGATAATTGTAGCAGATAATATTCATGCTATAAAGTATAAAACAAGTACGCATTCAAAGTAAATAAATACAAACTTAAGATATTACAGATTACTGACATAAGCGATTTAATCTAATTTTAAGCTGTACATATCTTGTAAATAATTGTTCAAATTGCTTTATAAGAATCCAGATAATGAGGTACCCTAAGTTTTTGTAATGCAAAGAAATACAAGTATGCACACACACACACATACACACACACACACACACACATATATATATATATATATATATATATATATATATATATATATATATATATATGTATGTGTGTGTGTGTGTGTGTGTGTGTGTGTTTGTGTCTGTATGCATTTTAGGAGACTTCTGGACTTGATCCCCCCAAACCTGAAATTTTGTTTATTCAAATAAAATATTGTAAAGTTAATGAAATGCATATCTTGTAGAATGTTCACATTTCCAAGAATGAAGTTAGCAAGCCCCGCACCGAATATATATATGTATAATTTTCATGTCGGACATGTAGTTTTAGGTATTCAACTGTGTTCACATTTCTCATTTTAGCGTTTTTGTATATGAATTATGGACATGGCGAGTTACAAAATGTGATATGGATTTGAAAAATGACAGTTCGTTGTATAATGTGTTTCCAATCACTTTACAGTAGAAATTTATATTTATTAAAAAGCTATCATATATTTTAAAAAAAAGGAAGAAAATTTTCACGAACCGTCACCCTTCGTTTCAGAAATGTCAGTAGCAGTACTAAACCCGCTTGACAGCAGACGCAACTTACAAGAGATTGTGTTATAATATTGATAATCGAATCGCTCCAAGCACAGGTTCCCACTTGGAGGTTTAAATATCCATTTTATGTCGTTTTCAGCAATTTCTACTTAAGATAATGGTTAATTTTGTATATTGGAACTGTGTATGAGGTGTGCAATCAATATTATTCTCAGAAATAAGTAGTTTGATTTTGTTTTTACATTTTCACATGGCTCGGATGACAGTACGGTTTGCAGACACTGTCTATATAAAGAACGGCGGGAACATGCAATTCCCTGTGTATAGATATGCGGGTATTGTGACGGATCTAGCCTCACTTTTTTGGACTCAGTTTCTGAGCGAGTTTCCAGCTTTTTGTGAAAAGGTGTGTCCATATGTTACTTTCTTAATGTCCTTACCAATTCTGGAAACACTTTTCGTTGTGTATGATTGATAACATTTACAACATAATATTTAATTTATCATTCACAAAAGCATGAAAATCGTCATCTCGTTTGAACTTAAATCTTTTATGGGTGGGGAGGTTATACCCCATCTTGGATTTCTGGTGTCACCAAGGAATTGAAGAGAGGTAAACGTAATTTTCTGACAAAACCAGTTTGAAGAATCATAGAGCAATGATTGTCACTTGCAGCGAAGAAAAGCCTATGTACAGCAATCTTTCACTTATTCTCTCCTCTACCATTAAGAGGTACACCTCGTATATCTCAATATCTTTCTATACCTCGTAAAAAAATCTTCAGTCTTACGCTCAAACATTATACGACCTGAATCCATATTTCTCATTTCCCGAACTTTCAAATGTGTTCTATTAGCCAGTCAGCACATAGTATATCGAAGTTTGCGTTTTATCAAGCTCGTTTTCAAACTATAATATGCCATATTTTTCTTTATTTAAAGTTACGTTATCAAATACTACCACTAAACAATCGATATCATAAACTGAATCAATAGAAATTGCTTACATACACTTAATCTTTGATTAGATAATTTATTCTTACATAGTTTAACAAACACTGTAACATTTAGTTATTTGTGTGTAGCTGCAAGAAGTAAAGCAACTACTTTTTAGGATACTCTTTGTTGAGTTAATACAAATAAGTTTTATAATTTACCTACAAGTTCCCCATCTGGGCAATGAAAGTTTCACGTTTTTGAATATATGATCTGTAATCTTCATCTTACTCAATTGTATTTTCTTCACTCCAGTAACTGTAATACACCCTGTAAATTGCTTCCTTTTACGTAACAATTTTGTAAGTCCCAAACTCAAAGTGATCAATAGCAAATATATAAGTTCGATACCGGTTATCAAACTGCATCCGAGGAAAAAACTAGCGGTTCCACCCAATGATGCTGTAAAATAAACTATGGTCAGTTTTCAAACAGAAAATACATTTATTCAAGTATACAATCACAATCTTCATTCTACAATATTATATCTAAGTTATTGGTTGTAGACGAATCGAAAACGTATAGTATATAATGTTAATTGTACTCTTAAGGTAATATCCTAAATAGTAATTCTGCTACTTAAATTAATATATTAAAAATGTGACACAAAAACTATGTGATATTTTCCTAGGTTGATTATATATTAAATGCCATATCTAAAAATTTTTAGACATTGTCGTTTATTGAAACAATTAACACCAAAATTTTATAAATGAAAAATATTAACTTACCCAACAAATCCTTCCATCCATATAATTCATGGCGTTCATATAATTTTGGGGGAAAATTGATTGTTGTCTGTAATTTGTAACACATAGCACAACTGAAGATTGTGCTAAATTTCAAAAAGAGAACATATGTTAAGAAATTGAATGACCAAACTTCTTTTAGCAAATGAATGAAAAAGGAAACATAGGACGGAAAGGCCTCCTTTCAGAGTTGTAAAGCCGAAAGTACAATTTTCCTAATATATACAATCAACATTTTTAAACATTTTAAAACATCTGAAAGTCTACCACTTATGGTCTCAATTTCAAATTTATACATCATTTGGGATCAATTAGTTACCCTATTCTTTTACCGTTTTTCATTCATATAAATACAACTATTAGAAGAGAATGACAAAAATTCGCTCTATAGAGAGAGATTTTCCCGTGACTGAATTTTCCCTAACACATTATTTATTTTCCAAATGAGAAGAATAGATGTGGAGCAACACCCGAATAATCTGTAAAAATGTATAATGAGAACCATAAGTGTTTGTTTACTATAAACTCATTTTGTCAAGAGCTAGGATCGAATGAAGAACCTGAACGAGCGAATGCTCATTTTTACATTGCAAACTTACACAACTTCAGGCTAAATTTCCCATTTCTGGAAATTTCCGATGAGTCCTGTTAGGGGGTCGACACATGGTAATACGTATGCATTCATACATCAGAAAATTGTATTCTTTTAACCCTGTTTCCATTTCGGGAAGTACCCGAGCAAAAGTAACTAGTCTTGAGAGAAAATATTAAGTCAATGATTCCCCTAGTTCACACCCACAGGATTAATAAAATTAAAAAGTATCATTATTACAGTAGTTATTCTTAGATATTTAGATAGATAGATAAAAGTCAAATTCTTGCATACTGGATTATATTAGGGGAAACCGCCTTCTATTTCATGCTCTCGTGGTTTCCTGGTTCGCGTCAAGAACCTGTATCGAAATGTCAATTTTATCATGGATTCGAATATATCTATTAAAATTATATTTTTCAAAGAAAAGGATCTTCATATTATTTATGTGGAGGTTCATGATTTATGTATCATGTAAGAAAAATATAAATGCACTGCGGTAGTCTGAATCATATAAATTAGATCAAATCATAAATACTTCTGGTTTTGTGCACATAGTTTTCACCTCGATTCCTAGTGGGTGACAAGAAATATTTATTTCACATGCACTTTAATGATCATCAGCATTTTCTAGCCTAAAGGTCTTAAGCTTGGAGCATGAAACTAATTTTTCCTCAATTTTCCTTTCCCTTATATTCGAAACATAATACGTTCTGGAAAACACCTTAGCTTTCTGTAATTTTCTACAGATGTAAAGATTGAAACGTAAAAAGTGCGAAACATAATCATTTCTATAAAATGACTTATGTGTCTTGTATATAAAAGGATTAAAAGATGAGAAGTGCGCTTCAAGTTAGGACTAAGATGTACTAACTCCTTACAATAACATTACCTAATTACCGTCAGTAAACTTTCTACGGGTGACAGACACAATATTAATAAATTATTACAAAAACACTTTTATGACTTATGTTTTTGTTTGAAATATTTAAAATAAAGCCACATAACTATTAAAGACAAAGCTCAAATACGAACATTATAGTTTAGTTTTTAAATTACTTTCATACAAACACGCCATATATTAAGGTAATATAACATTGATTTATAATTAAGGTATTCACCTGTAATCAATACTTTCTTCCATCAGGATATAGTTATTCTCATTACAGTTGGGTGGACAATAACAGTCATTATTGTACTTCATGCGGTGCCAACTAAACGAATCTGTAATAACGTTATACTTTACACAATCACTTAGTAAATACATATTTTTAATTGCTTGTTCTCTATTAATTATTACATTGTAATGAAAACAACTGAGACGATGTTAGTTTACCTGTAACTTCAAGTTAGATGTTAAGGGACTGTTTACAGTTATGCTATACATAGGAATGTTAAATACTAAAAACAATGTATTTTTAATCTTGTGTTTTAGTAACTTCCTTTGAAAAACAAGTTGAAACAGTGGACATAAAATAATTATTTAATACATTTCATTACAATATAAATTGGTAGATCATTTGAATTGTAGTAATAAATAACACCGGGTCATGGCGGTGAAAATTGATATGTTGGCTTCTACAGGTAATATAAAGAGGTTGTATTTATGTAACATGTTAATCTCGACAACTTATCTGTTGTTTGTCTATACAATTGAAAGAATTGAATTTCCACGGCTATTTAGATTTACTTCACGAACAAATACGACTCATATATTTCAATATATTTCCTTCAGTATCATGCTAAGTTGGCATGAGCAATTAATTGCAGTAGTACTTAAAGCGTTAATATTTCATCCCAATTTCTTATTTATGTACCGCTACTCTGAAGATCGATAATATCATTAAATAAGATACGAAAGTGAGTCAATCCAGTAACTATGAGTGAAGTCTGGATGAGTGGCAGGTGCCTTTCTGATCTGCATCCATTAACATGCAATTTCTCTTATCACCTCAGATGTTGTGACAAAAAAAGTAGTGTATCTTCCATATAAGAATAATAAACAAACACAATGTTAATGAACCAAAATCCCAGAATTACTATGTGTGTCAGTACAGTTATGTGCAATGAAGTGTATCTCAGACAGAAACAACCTTGTTCTTGTATAATTGCATTAATTATTCTTGATATAATAAAGTCAAGCTTAACGAAAGTTACGTCTATGGTTTCTGTTTATATTCAGTTCAGGGTCGAAGACCAAGCACAAACTAAGTGTATACTCTCAAAAACGTATTATGTATACCATCCAGAGCAGGCTCACAGCAAATTGGTATAAAACATTTTTCATCCAAGCTATTTCTCCTTAGTCAGCATTAGAGTTCTATTTTTATTTTAAACTCGAGTTATTCAGGCCAATTCTCGAGTTTTTTGAATATAATTTTATTCGAAATTTCTTTCACTCATTAACATCCAAGACCGTATTTTCTCTCAGCTAAGATGTGAATACTGCTAACTAGCAAATCTTTCCAAATTTTGCTAGAAATTGCTGCATTAAGTTTGTTTTGAGTTTCCAGACCTTAAGGGTAAGAAGAGTATTAAGGGAATAAGTCAATTTATTTCAATTTGTAAGCTTTATTTTAATACATCTGAATTCTAGTTTATTTTTTGTACTATTCTTCTCTTTTCAAACTACAAGAAGAGCAGAAAAATTACATAATAGTCTTTTTCCCTTAATGCAAATTAACTTGAGAGCTAATATTTTTCAATAAACTATTGATTTAGTTTTTCAATTTGAAAACAATTCTGAATGAGTTTTCGATATTGTAATTATTCTATGTTTATTAAAACAAAATTCGCTTGTGGAAAAGGTACGTACTAGTAAAAAAAGTCGATCTGAACTTTTCATTCTCCATTAACATATAATTTATTTTTTAACTTCAAAGTCCTTTAGAAAACAATATAGGAAAAGGTTAAGAATTATGTTTCTAATGATTTACCAGTTCCTCTCTTACAATATACTAAAAGGTAATAAACTTAGTCTTAATAAGATTATTTAACGATTCTGTAAGAGTAAAACGATTCTACATTGGTAAGAATTAAATTCTGCAATATATATCTTGTATTGTTCATCTCTTAACAAGTATTATTTAAATACACCATCAGTAAAGTATTAACTCAGACAGCAGCAAAACTGAACAACAGAAGTATATATTGATTTCATTTGATTTTCAATTTAACGCCCCTTCAGGCAGCATAGCTATATGAATTGCGAACCTGCAGCTGAGCGAGAAATCCGAACCACATGAGCTCGAGTCCAGAATTGAATGAAATACAGGTATATTAATTTATCAAAAACCAATATTGTGATATTTGTACTGACGACAATCTTATATTGATATTTTAGTAGTTAGTTTTTCTGAATCTAATAAGTAAGTTTTAGTAAACCTTTTCTTTCATCATCCAGTACCTAGTTACTATATTCTTTAATTTAAATCAAGTTTATGACAAACTCAAGCTCTGAGATTCTAGAATAGCTTTCTATGATCTCCTGTTTTACTGAGATCATACCCGCGTAATGTAATTAATAACAACTTTTCATGATGAGTATTGATTTTAGAGTTTCTGTGAGTACTACAGTTATACAGGGTTGCCCAGCAGGAAGGGTCAATATTTTGGGAAATGTTAGTATGAGTGATTGTAAGCAAAATGTTCATAAGAACACAGGTCCTAATCTCACTGGTTTAAGAGCTACAGGTTGTGAACGATTTTTGATTTTATTGTGTATTGTTAACTCTGTTTCTATTTACAGAGGTAATGCAGAGCGGATTTGAAATGTGATGGAATGACCATTCCAACGGCACGTAGCATGTGGTACTGTTGTCTTTGGGAGGGAAGCTATTGACGGAAATTTGAGAAAGTTAAAGTTATTTAAAGAAATTAGATTACAACACTGATTCCAAAAATCCCTAAATAACTTATCTTCATTCCATCACCTTTCAAATTCGCTATGTGACTCCTCTGTAAAATACTAAAGGGTGAGCAATGCGCAATATAAAATAGAAACGGTACTCAATCCGTAGATTTCAAACTGTTGAGATTAGGACCTACGTTCATATGAACTTTTTTGCTTAAATTCACTCATACTACCATTTCCTAAAATATTGTCCCTTCCTCCTCCAGGGACATCCTGTGGATTTACTTGGCAGTTTCAGTTTGCAATAACTGATCGGTTTCTCTGAGAAAGACACACGTTTTCGTTACAAAACCATGTATAAACTATAGTTTTTAAATAACTTTTCTTCATGATTCATGATACTTTGTCTCGTTCTTTGTTACACAATTTCTTGCTTCGAAAGTAAACAGCAGCATAACAAAGGTATCGCATATTCATAATTTACGCAGGTGCTTACTCACATCTCCATGTGTTTCAGTGATACGGGTTCGAGCACGATTATGTGCCAAAAGTGAACTCCTCTGATCTTGCTAATGTCTAATCGCTCTCTATTCTTACCCCACTCTTTGCCTTGTGATCAAGAGGTCCCGGTTTCGATTCCCGGTGAAGGCAGAGGTGGGTCGGATCCCATGTTAAACTGTAGGTCCCGTCCTTGGAACTCATCATTATTTCATAAGAAAGCGTTGTCAAGCATCATGGGTTCGTCTTACCCAAAGACCTTCACGTCAAAGACCTGTCTTCGGAAAGATCCCTACTTCATCATCGCCCAAAACACAGTACTACACCATGGGGCTATTAATAGGGCTACAAATCAAAGCCAACGGCCTCATAGGTCATAATTACGGTCTGTCTTTAATTAAATATCAATAATGCCATTTTTTCCATATTGATCTTACTTGGCACTGAACAGTACCACTGTATCTTAAGGTAAGATTTGAAACGAACCTCTTCCTGAAATTTTGGGGGGAGCTTGGAGTTTATGAGCATACGACAGTCTAATATTAACGTCATTTTTGGAATATACTCAGAAATTTGAAGATGATTCTTCAGCCCAAAAACCCCGCCCCCGACGTAAATACACTACTGAGCACGAGATAATTTTGGCATTAGAATCAATGCTACGAGAGCCACAGAAGAGGTCATTTTACCGCCTTGGAAGTGTCATTTCTCTTGCAAGCTGCACTTGAGTTGTACAGAGGCACAATCACGTGTGCTAGGAAAAATTGGAAATCACTGTATTTTCTTGACCAATCCCCTCTGCATCTTTCCAAATATCTTCAAAAAGTTTGCTTGCATTCTGTCAAGTGGTTACGTTTCCAGAGTTCCTTGAACAGTGATACTATTTTATGATAACCTGATAATTTCTTTACATCTTTTACAACGGAAACTAATGTCTTATTTAGCTTAACTATTGTAGTTGTCAGTTGTTATCAGTAGAAAATATTAATTTATCACTTTCAAAGTCATTTTGGATGAATAATTTATTTTCTTTGATTGAGATGGATGTCTATGTAATATGTGCTGATATTTTAATTTCCAGAAACCAATTACACCTTTAAAATAATATTAAAAGCATCATATTTAAATTTATCATTCAACTTAGGCTTTGGATTACCTGACGTACTATAATGTACATATTGCTTAGAAATATTACATTTCATAGTTTTCTACTTTGGATTCATTCTACCTGAACTTCACCAAACCACCATTAACTATTATCAGGGTAAGTGAAGGGGTACATTTTCTTAATTCCTCCTTATTTATTTTGCGAAAGCAAAACATGAGTGCAACTTAATATCCTACTATCCTTTAGAATAAATCAAATGTTATAGTGCGGCATTTGAAAATTATTGAGAAGATTTCACTTTATAACTTTCAACTTAGGTTCTTCTCCCCTAAGTGGAGTGAATAGCAAATTTAAAGACACGATATTGCATATTTCGAATCTATTTGTTCAAGTGCTGTTGAGTTAATTCAGAAATATGTTGATACACATATTATTTCCTTACATTGAAACCATATAAATCTTACCATTATATTATGGTTTGTTTTTATTAGAGTTGATTTTCAATAATTTGTAAGCGTTCACATCTCTGTCTTTACACATTATATACTGATTTCAACTATATTTTTGCAGTACGCGGTGGCTCAGTGGTAGAGCGTTCACCTCTGGTGCTTGGGGTCCTGGGTTCGATCCCAGCCCCCGCCAAGTAAGCTTTGTGGTCGTCAAACACCGTGTGCGTGGGTTTTCTCAGGGTTCTCCCATTTCCTCCCACTTTCCTCATTCCACCATTTCATGCATTATTCATCATCACCGTCTCCTTTAGCCTAACCGGCATAACCGTGGGACGTAAAACTCAAACATTTCATTTTTTTTCATTTTTGCAGTACACATGCGAACTTACCTTTATGATTGTAAAGACATCTTAAGCCACTAAGGTCGCACGTTTCCGAGGTAGAATCTGCAATACATACACGAGGATTACAAATCCCAAAGTTTACCCTCAATTAGACCGATTGGATGCAAAGTGATCTGGGTCTAAAACCAAATTTTCCAGAACAGAAATTTCAAGTTCAACGACCATGGAACAAGTCCTACTTATTTTGTGTTGAGAATGAAAAGCGTAAATATGAAGATTATGTTCTTATTACGTGCTGTTTACAAAGGTACTCTTTTAGAGATACGCGTATATAGAAGTGGGTGAAGGCGTTAAACTAGTTTTTCATTTTTCAGACTTAGGCCACCTGATATAAATGTGATCTACGTTTTACATTTAACAATATTGTACGATATTGTTCGCGTATAAAAAGGAAAATGTGTCCAAAATGATAATATACAAATTGGAGCACTCAGAATCGGAAGTTCCTAAGTCATTATTGCTAGATTATACAGGAGCGCGCTTTGAAGTTTATAGAACTGCATAGAAATACAAAGATATGAATACACTGAACTGATATTTGGTATGCTGGTTTGCTTCCACAGGTGTGACGATGTGTTTCAATACGATTTTGAACAAAACTTGAAACCTTAAGTTAACAATTTTTCTCATAAAACGAATGAAATTTGGTAAGTCAGTGTACTTAAAAACTTTTGACCCTCACTGTTAACACAGATGCCACAATAAAGCATAGATAAGGAATGCGAAACATAGCTACGAAAATTATTTCTAACAATCACTTGCACATTCACTCTACATCATCATCCATATCACTACCAGAGACCATTGTGTTGTAAAATATAGTCCGTCCTGGCAGAGATACATGTTCCAGCAACAGATTATATAATCATATGTCTCTTCCTTAACCACCTGAGACTGATCTGAGGTCTGTAGACCACAGTCGTTGGATTTTGAAAGGATTGCAATTTCCCTCCGCTTTTCAGAAACGACAATGGGCGGAAAAGAGTTGTAGACATTGTGTGACGAACTTCTGGTATAAGCCGTTTTCGAAACTTACACCACGAATTCCGGTAATGTAAGGAACATTTTGGATGAGAATGCCATTAAAGGACGCTTTGAAATAAAAAATGTCAACAACTAGAGTGCCATAATGTACCCCGTTATCAGTAAGTTATTATTTGACATATACTACCTCAATACTAATTTGCGTAGAGCTTGTATGATCAGTTAAACTCATATGGAACGGACGAGGACTTGAACTTTTGAAAGCTTCTTCTTTTCAATATAACCAAAAGCTCTGTCAGTCGGAATGAAACAATGTCCTGGAATGGGGAAGTATAAACAAATACGCTGAAAACGGACCTGCGTTACTATATATCAGCCAGCAAGATACAGCCAAAACGCAGGTGCTGTTCAGAAGGCCCTAGTGTTGAAATATACATGGCATAAGTTTGTTTCGCTGCAACTACACTTGGAGGTGATGCACAAGGTTCACCCGCACGATCGCGGTCTCTGTTATTTGTTGCTCCTAACTCTATTACATATATGAAGTCACAAGAAGGGGTATATCAAGAGCCATTGCCTTCAGATAAACATTGAATTGCGACATCGTCGCTCCAATCTTTCTCTGTGTCAGCAATCTTTTCACTATGCTGCAAGCCCTCTGGCGGCAAAGCAGCTGCGCCGCTCGTAGAGCAGACCCGGAACGACATTGAATTAGCATCTGCCCGCAAATATGGACTTAACAACTTCTCTTCTGAAACTCACACTCCCTTCCCAAGGGCAGGTATGTCATGTGAATGACTTTACGTCTTCTGATTCTTTTAATATTTAATAATGGTATAGACCTGTATTGCAGGATATTTATCGTAAAGTTACCAACATTTATTCCAAAACTTGACTTAACTTCTGATTCTGAGTGCGTCAATTAGTAACCCGTAAGTAAAATATAAAATGTATCACTATATCTATACCTATATCTATATCTATATATGTCTATCTATCTATATATCTATGTATCTATATATATATATATATATATATATATATATATATATATATATATATATATATATATATATATATATATATATATATATATTAGGGTGGTCCATAAATATTAATTTTCATATCGGGCTGGTCTCACGCCCTAAAATGGTTCCATATGGGACTAAATTAAGCCAGGAGAAAAATTAACTTCATTGAATAATATTAAATGGTGCCCGAAGCGACGTAAAATTTTCAATCCGATTACAGTACATAGTATATGCAAAAAATCTGGAATAAACTCATGTAATTTAGAAACGGCTAAAGGTAATGCAAAGATACCCTGGATAATAGAAAAGAAGAAGAAACATATCTAATTTTGTATAGTACTGCCATTGGGACCATCTTGAAATCCGCCACCTTGGATTTAGGTCAACATTTTGAAATAGAAAGAGGGTCATGTGACATATTGTTTCGAGGTATCGTTTTACCGGAAGCACAAATCTGGTACTATTTTAAAGATAGCTTTAGTCATGTAAGAATTATTACCTGTGAAATAATTTCTCCTTTTCAGATTAATAATTCTTACATGACTAAAAGTAAAGACATGAGTTTGGCGTGAAAAGAACGAAAAGGATATGCACGGCTTCAAACGAAAGAGGAACGCGAAAGAAAATGCACTTCTGAAAATAATATGTTTGATCTTTATACGCCAAAAGACATGGAGCAGTTCAAGTAATGAAGAGAAAAATCCAGTTGAGAATGTTAAAGAAAATGTAAATACGAATTCGTGTGTCCCCGGACCGTCCAAGAGATGTAAAAGGGGGGAAGCTAATTTTATTACTCAAAGACTGGTATTGCTCTTAATCGATAAAAGATCACTCAAGAGCAGCAATAGATATTCTGAGAGTGACGGCAGAGGCATTAGGCCATAGTGTAGAGGAACTAGCAAAAAATGGGTCTTCCACTCACCGATACTGAGAGAAAACCTGTAGTGAAGTTGCACAGAACTACAAGAAACAATTTCAGAGTGCATCAAGTACATTAGTTGTGCATTGGAATGGAAAACTACTGCTGAATTTGACTGGCAGAGAGACTGCCGGCAGGTTATCAATAATTATTACAGCAGATGGTCATGAGAGGCTAATTGGTGTTCCCATTTCGTCGTCATCAAGAGAAGAACATATTGATTATACTATAGTACATTCGCTTGAAGAATGGAACTTGGTAAAGTTCGTGCAGGCAGTTTATTGTGACACTACTCCTTGCAATATAGATCTTGTCAACGGTGCTTGCATTCTGCTAGAACAGTAGCACCAAAATAACCTTCTATACCTTCCTTGTAGACACCACATTTATGAATTAGTTTTAAAATGTGTATTTGATAACTGTTGTGTTTCGTTTGAATCTGGACCGGACTTCTCCTATTGAAGTGTTTTCAGAACGAGTACTCTAGAATAGATTGCACTAACTTTATTCCAGGAATTGATGATGATTATGTAACAAACAATATTTCTGATGTAAGAAATGTGTTGAATTTTGCTATCAAACCTGTAGAAGCAGGGCACTGCAGAGAAGATTACAATGAATTTTAGAACTGACCATCAATTCTTGGGTGGCATAACTCCTTGAAGAGTTTTCTTTCGTTTGCCTGGAGCAATTCACCATGTAAGGTGGATAGGAAAAGCAAGCTACTATTTAAAATATTTCTCTTTCGCAAATAATTTCGTTTAACGAAGCAAATAGAAACGGGTCTTCGGAGAGTATTCACTTTCTGATCCGACTATCTGTTCACTGTTGGCTTAAATGTGATCAAACATCCCATTCACCATTACAAGATCTAAAATTTTTGAAAGATTTGTACAGTTAAAGACAAATAGATGCAGAATTACCTGAAGTGGCTCTTTCTAAATTTTCACGCTGACTCTGGTACTTGACGAAGGCACACCTAGCATTGGGTTTTTTTAATGATGGAGTTACCATAATGGAAAAGCAAAAAATGGTTGAAAGAATTAAAACTATAAGGGGAAACCGTGAAGCAGCAAAGAGGCTTGATGCAAGAGATGATACCATAAAAATTCTTGTGAAAAGAGAAATCAGTGATTTTGTTACAACAAACAAATTTTCCTCGAGAGATTTAAAATACCCAAGAGTTTTCTTGAGTGTGATCCGACTTCTTGGCCAAATAACAGTAACTATCTTCAAGGAAAGACAATAGTTTAATTCATCCACGTAACAAACAGTGTGCAGAAAGGGGAGTGTAACTAATAGAAGATTACAACAACGTTCTTACGAAAAATGAGGAGCACAAAGAGTTTCTTTTGCAGATAATAAAGGCCCACAGTCAATCTTTTCCTATATGCAGCAAAGTGAACTATGTAGCAAATAAGATTCATAACTTACCAAAAAGATACTGCAAAAATAAGGGATTTTTCAATTTCTTCCAAGTTATAATTTGTCTTTTTCCTCATAATGGTCTATGAATCATATTGATGGAAAAAAACTTATTTGTAGTTCAAAGCAAAACAAGCAGTTTGTTTCAGTTTAAGTAAAAGACTTCCATAATTCTTACATATCAGTTTCCATAATTGCAATAACATTACATGAAGCATTTTGTTTTTCGCACGTAATAACTCTTACATGAATATAGGTAACTTGAAAATAATACCAGATTTGTGCATGTGGTGAAATGCTCCCTCAAAAAGATATGTCACATGACCCTCTTCCTATTTGAAAATTTTTGACCTGAATTCAAGATGGCGGACTTCAAGATGGCCACCATGTTAGCGAATGCAACATTAGGTTGGTCTCTTCCTCTAATTCCATTATCCAAACATCTTTTCATTCCCTTGAGCCGTTTCTATATTACGAGAGTTTATTCCAGCTTTTCCCCATACCTTATGTATTGTAAATGCATTTAAAATGTTAGGACATTTGGGGCACCACTTAAAGTTATTCAATGGATCTAATTTTTCTCCTGGCTTAGTTTGGTTCCATATGGAACCATTTTAGGGGGTGAGTCCAAAAAAATTCCTAAATTTATTCTTACCATATATATTGTGAACCTAAACAATTGATACAGAACTAAAACAACACAATCTATTAGAGTAAGCTCTCTATTATGGCATTAACAAGGTGTCAGTAGCTAGTGGGGTTAATGAGATATAGGACGAAATTACGATCACTATTATACATCAATTTATGTTCATTTATTGAACTATTTAAAGATGACACAAACAAGCAGTTAATATATAACATGAAGATGAACAAAACACCTGCTAGGAAGTAAATTATTATGTTAATTTTCTAGACATTTGTGAGAAATGAATAATTGTAGTGTAAAAATATATGTTGTTTACTGCCAATCTCATACACTTGATAGTTTTGTTCTGCTGGAAACGTTTTTGCCACTATTAATCCATGTGCTGTATAAGAAAAGAGTGAGCGGTAAGTAACATGGTATCATTTGATTTCACCCAAATTAATGCACACACTACGTATGAAAACATAAAGTGCTATGCGACACAATGTTTGAATAAATTTCAATATGCAATATCTTATTAAGAACATAATTAATAGATTCCATATTAAGGTTGGTATGATTTAAAACTAGGATACCCATTGCTTAAAGTAACATAAGTCGGTAAACATAGTACCTATTAGGGTGGGTCGAAAAGATTGTTTTCGAAATTTGAAAATAGGTAGTAGGCAAAATTTGCTACCAGTGGCAGAGTCTTTGCATTAAAAATTTGGAAAATTTTGATAAAACGGCTACCCGCTTAACTCTACAGAAATTTCATCTGTGGTGGTTTCTGGCAGTCTATAATAAAAGCAAGAAATATTCCGAGAATAAATTTAGTCTCATTGACATTAGGAACTTCTTTTATAATCACGTATATGTGCAGCTCTCTGCTTGTTTTGCGTTCGGGACCAATCTAAGACAACCCATAGCTCGCGACGAGGACGTAGATGCACTGCGAGCTTCACGATTCACCCACCCACGATAAGTGAATGTGTCTCTGTCTATCAATATAGCTTTAAGTTTAAATTTTTAGAGAATACCTTCTTCGATTTAAATTTGAACATTCGTTTCCTTAATTCCAGTCTCGCCTTAATTGCGTCTCTCAGTTGTTGAAACAATCGACTTTGGATTCTGCTTCTGTCACTAATTTTATAGTTCGATCGAGAGCTTGCGAATTCGACTACCAACGCGTAGGATCCAATATTGTCCTATATTTCTGCGTCTGATAACGTTCTTGTATTTTGAGGCTCTCCTTCTTCAGCCAGAAACCAGTCAGTCAACATCGTAGTAGTAGTCCACTATAAGAATTAATCAGGAAACAACATATTCACGAAACTTTGTCGTTTTTTTCTGCATCTTTGCACGAGCTTCCTTGATCCGTCTCCAAGTTACGGCCTTATTTCACTCCTGGTGTTAGAAATCATATCTAGTTAGCAAATCTTGGGGATGCGCAAATAATTAATTGTTTTGAATGATAGTGTGGAGTATTTTTTCTATATTCATGGGTAAAAACATGGAGTAGAAGATAATATACCATAGATGTCTGGCTCCTTCTGTAGATGAAGGCTGTTGATGAATCCCACACCATACCGGTGCGTAGACACCAACGACATATTTTGCTAGAAGTTTAAAAAATATTGCTTGAGAGGAGGGTGGAGACGAAAAATCCTAGTATTCTCCAAGCAAACGTTCGCCACCGTGACTGCACTACGGACTTCGTTTCTTGTTGGCAAGATCACAACAGATGACAGACACCATGGCAGATTTTGAATAGATACATCTGATCTTCCATTCATAACTACAATTTAATCTTTCAGTGTTTACTGCTGTCCCGTCGCTGGAAGAATAAATAGCGTGTCTCGAAAGAAACTTTAATAAAGAAGTTCAACATTTTGTTTGACTGTTTCGTACAAAGGAATTAATATTAAAGCAACTGATGAATATCTTGGATGATATAAGAACAGGGCAGAACACCCCTTCGGGACCCATAGGTACTCAGTTAGGAGACTGCGGAAAGAGAATCGCTGCTAAGTTTGACCCAATTACAGTAGCATTGGTAACGGGGATACAGAAAACATCCGCACTCAGTACTGATCAGAAGTGTTTATTCGAAATCTGCTGTTCTGTGTCATGACGAATATGCCCCTTAGACTTAGCCGATAAGAAACCAAGTCCATAGTGCAACCACGGTGACTAACACTTACTTTCAGAATACTACGACTTTACGTCACCATTCTCAACTCAAACATCAATTTTAAATTTCTGGCAGAATTTGTCATTCTTGTCCATGCACCGGTATGAGTTTTAACTCGTTAACACCTTTCGTATACAGATGGAGTCTGACATCTATAGAAGATCATCTGCTCCATCTGGATATATAAAAGTTGTCCAGACTGTCAGTCAGAAAAATTGATTCTTTGCAAATCCCCAAAATTTGCTGATAGGGATGATCTCTATCACCAGCAATGAAATAATGGCTGTAACCTGGAAACGGATCAAGAAAGCTCGTACAGGAAGATGCAGAAAAACACGAAAAAGATTCGTCAATTTGCTATTCTTTGCTTAATATTTGAAGTGAACTACTACCACTAAGAGATCGACTGTTTTTCGACCGATGTAACAGAGCTTCCCATTACCAGGACGTTATCAGACGCAGAAATGGAGGGCAGTATTCGAACCTACGTGAGGGTAGACGAATGTGCAATGATATTTTCTTCTTATGTGCAAGCCGTCGAGCGAACTATAAAATTACTGATAGAAGAAAAATTCGAAACCAATGGTTTCAAAAATAGAGAGAGGATTATAAAGGCGATCGTAGAATCGAGAAAATGAATGTCCAAATTTAAGTCGCAGAAAGACACAACTCTCTAGAAATTGCAACTAAAAGTTGTATTGACATCTACTTACGGTGCGTGAATGATTGGAGCTCTCAGTGCAGCCACGTCCTTATCGTGCCCAAAAGCAAAACAAGCAGAGAAAGGACATTTACGTTATTTTATAAACAGTTCCTAATGTCAATGTGACTAAATTTATATTCTGAACATTTCTTGCCCTCTATTGTAGACAGCCAGAAGCTGCCGCAGTCTGACATCTATAGAAGATCATCTGCTTCTGAAAGTTTTTTCTGTAGAATTAATCTGGTTGCCGTTTTAGCAAAATCTTAAATTTTTAAGGTGGATGTGGCAGGCTAAGGGAAAGTCCGAAAAATTCCAATTTTGTGTGCCCAATCTCTGCCAAGGGTAGCAACATTTGCGCACAACTTATTTTCAACTTTCCCAAAAATTGTTTTCGACCCAACTTATTCTGTCTTATTAAACATTTTGAAGAACTGTTTGATTTTAAAGTTTGACAAATTGGAGTATGAGTTGACCTCATCAAAAAACTGCCTTCATACATTGTAGAAAATGAAAAGCAGATACGCACAACGTTCTAAAGAGATGCGTGACCATCTTTAGAATTCTGCGTATTTCTGGACAACTACCTAAATAGAATTACTTCTTTAGTCGATTTTTCTGCTTAATAGTTACTCTCTTTACTCCTTTCGCTTCACGCAATATGTAGAAGTCGGCAGAAGATTACTGACTGAAGAACCGCTAAGTTAACTTTGTTAGAATTGTACATACGTATTATGCACGTCAAATACACTCTCGCAACGACCTCTTTCTGATACTGTAAAAGTTTTAGTTATTCATTAGCTGTTATACTCTAAACTTGATTTCACCATTGTGAATACATTGAGGTGTCTAAGAAACTTCTGTTCTTCAGATCACGAAGGTTAATGTTAGGATAAAAGGCATTTTCCCGAAGAGCAAACATTGTCTGTATACTTGTGACGTTTGAGTTTTTGTGCTGAAAGAACTGGTATCATTTGGTTGTGCATTGATTACGCAACACGCAATAACTCACCTCGTACAACAATCATCAAAGTAGGTATGGGAATACTTGATGACTTATGTTTGTCTTGAGAGATATGAATTTGGCCAATTCCTACTATGATCTATGAACAATTTTGGGAAGCCCATAAGTTTCTACACATATCTGCTTGTTGCTAACAGTATAGATTGATGACACCAGGAACAAAGTAAAATAATGAATAAGGAAAAAGGCAACATCAGTGCCCATTGTATCAATCTTCTAATAGACTGCGTAAAGCAAATAATGATTTTTTTTTCACTTTCAGATATGGTATCACTTAAGACAGGTAGGAGGTGTACAATTTGTGTAAAGGAATGATATCGACGAACAGAATGCAGACTATAAGCCAGTGTCATACCCGTAAAACTGCATGGACTCCATGCCGCTTTTAGCATTTGAGGGATATAATGTATCCAAGCATACAATATTACAATCATTATAACCTCGTATTGTAACATTTATGTAATACGTGTCCCCATAATGGAATATATGTAAAGAAAGCTTAACCATATTAGATATATTTTATTTTGAAAATTTTGAATTACTACTTTAGAATTTTCAATAAAATTTTCATATCATATTGCTTTCATTTATTTTTAGTATTTCATATTAATTTATATTTAGCAATGTTTTGTTATTTCCTATTCCTGAAGTTTGAAGTTTCTATTAGAGTATTGAGAATAACTGCAATCAAAACATATTTCTTCTAAAGTATAGTACTAAAAATCTATTTCATATGTTTATATCAACTTTATGTGTAAATAATGAGTTTATATACAATGATATTACCTGAAATTGAATAAACATGTGGAACGCAATGACAAAGTCTTTTGGCCGCTCTCATTCTGCATTCCATTAAACACAGATTGAAAGTATAAGTTTCTGTCATTAGCAATTTTTTCTCGTCAGGAAACAAGCACTTTCTTTGCCAATAAAATAAATTTTTAAATGCATTTGTACTTGATATAGAGAAGACCTCGAATCTCATCACATATCCCATTGTAACATTAAATTTATGGTATCTTCCTGGAATGTCGTTTGGTGGGAAAAGTGCTACCTATAATAAAAATATAGTTATTTTAAGAGAAATTATGACTATTGTTTCTTCACGTATAAAATTACCTTTAGTTCTGACAGTACTTTTTGAATATATTTAAGGATCCAGTGGCTGCGCCCCATGATTTACATTCAACATCTCCAAATTGGTCATAACAGGTAATGGATATACACGCCACTAGTCCTAGTCTGCAGCCACTTCCTGTTAGAAACAATGGTTATGCAAGTCAGACGTTCGGTCATAGTTGCTATATATGTTATAGCAACAACATCAACCGGAATGTTTTAAGTTGCTGCGTTAAACCATGGATTACATATACCAACGAAAACTACAAACATATATTCGTGTATACACTTTATTTATCAAATCCTCACTTCTTTTTTCTTATACTAAATAAATAATTGTTTGTAACGTTAGTGCCTTATACGTTAGTGTAATTATACGAATTGGCCATGTTAAAGTAAATTTGATCCTAAATAGGAAGTTACAGTGGAAGTATTATTGAAGTATTATAAATTGATTTCTGTGGAACAGTGAGTAGTCGTACATGGATATGGAGACGTCTGCATTCTGTATACGTACCAATATACAGGGAGTAAAAGTGGAGTTACTACAGGATAAGGCTTTTTAAGGCATAGGAGATCATTTCTACAGAGAATCAATAATATTTTTCTCTTGTAATAGAGCACACATATCACTTCCCAGTCCATTGAGGTCTCAGTGGTGGCGTCAGTGACCATTGGATGCTCTTATCAGAGACTAAAATGACCAGAATTTAATTTTCTGCGCAGTTTGTCAACAATGACCGGTTTCTCTTATGACGCTGCAGTGGCACTTCGTGTTTGCAACTAATCCTTTTTCTGATTAACCTTTCCAAAATATGAGAATCCAGTTGCTACTATGATCAATTTGATGATTTGTGGTGTATATCGTGTGGCGTCTGAGACCTAGATGCAAACTTAACTGTAGAGTAAGCGAAGGTTTGATAAGAAATTGCTGTTTACGTATACCCATCACTTACACATAAACTTTTGCTCGTATACTGTAGTTCATGATTTTTTTCATTTAGTATGTTTCTTCCAGTCTGTTATAAACACAATACCTGATTATAAAATATATCCTACATGAAAATGTTTCCAAAACCATTAATAATAATAATAATAATAATAATAATAATAATAATAATAATAATAATAATAATAATAATAATAATAATAATAATATAAGCAAGAAATTTAAGGTAAGTCTAGCGTAATAGAGCAATCATGCTTCAGAGTAATTTGTAGTTTGGGAGTACGCTATTAAAAATAAATTTACAATTCTGAGTAAAGAGCTGGAGGGGCACAAACATGGTTAATATGTAGAATGAATTGGCTTAAATATACTATATTATTTGCTATACATATAATGGTTTCTACAGTCCAGATTTACGACGTAAATATAGAAACGGAGAGTAAATCCCTTCTCTTGATTCTCGTCACAAAGCGCAATTACTGAAAAGCTAATTATACGGTAAAAATAGGAAGAACTTCGATTAAATCTCTATCTGTTACAGATAACCGGGGAAACCACAAATTCAGTAAAATAAACGTAGTTTCACTACCCATCTAGTCTCATTCATTTCCCTTCTTTCTTATAAAATAGTAGAATACATGTGAGAATGTGGTATTAACAAGAACTGAAAGAAATCATTAATCATTGTATCTACTCAGATCCACATACTTTTGGTAACAACTCTTGTATCGATTCTCGTTCGGTATGTCTCTTTTCACAACACACATACGAAAACAAGCAATTAGTCTATTCGATATGAAACAAACAGGGAAAAAGAGCCGATGAAGCAGAAATAAAGAGTGTCCATATATTTTTTGATTCTAATCTTCGTGCCATATAATATGCATAGATTTCGTGAGAAAAGCTAAACATTGTGAACAAGAGATAAAGAAAATAAAATGGTTTTAACTGAAATATTTTGGAGTAAGGAATGAGTGTAAGAATGGGATTCTGGAAAATATCTCAAACGATAATGATGTTCAGAAAATTTATGACAAAATAACAGGAGGTTGGTTAGTAAGTATCCCCAAAATGATTTTGCGGAAAACAGTGGTCAAGTTGCAGGAAAGGACAGAGAGTTGATGTTGAAACAATGTAATACATGAAGGGGTGAAGAGAGCTATGGAAGAAAACAAAGAAAAGTAGGATTTAGCATTGAAAGGAGCAGACGAATAGAATAACACAAGGGACAATCAGAGGCCAATAAAGTTGCAGCTACGATTCAAAACCCATTTCAGGAGCTATATAAGTTTGGAAATCGACGAAGATCATAATAACAGCTCAAACCTATCGAAGAATGGGAAAGAGTTACAGATATATCCCATATAAAACAATTGAAGGACAAAAAATAGCAATATTCACAAGTAAACCTTACGTTTGGGTGAATCGAGTTACTGACTGAGACACATATGAGAAAGTAGTACTAAATGTGGTCAGTATTTCAGTGAAGTTGTAGGTGCGAAGCTCCAGGGGTTTAGGAGATACAGCTACCAGCTACCAGATCACATGGGAGTACAGAATAGTCTTCATACAGTTGGAGGTAAAAGCTCTGTAAGACCTCTTGTAACGACAAAAGGTGGATAACAAATATATGGGTACATATTAGGACTAGGGAGAAGTCATATAGCAAGGGTATACCTGACGGCGGCCATCTTGAAATCCGCCATTTTGAATTAAGGTTAAGTTTTTAAAATAGGAATAGAGTCATGTGATACATGATTTAAAGCGCAAATTTAATGAGAATAACAATGGTGACGTTAATTTTGATTTACGCCCAATAGGTAAAAAAGTTACAGGGAAATTAAATGTTGTTGCAGCATATGTATTAAAACAGGATCTTAAGAATTTCTATACGGAAGTCATGTGGAAAAGCATTCCACGTGATAGAAAGACAATCTTGCTCTTACTTGATTCGTGGAGTGCAAACAAAGACGACATTCTTTCGTCACAGAGTGTGCCCGAAGGAGTTACACTGATTAAGCGATTGATACCTAGTGGTTGTGCTGGCATGATTCAGCCTCTAGATGTTCACTTCTTTCGCCCGTACAAAGCAGTTGTTCGTTTCATTACTGATACAGCAGTAACAGAAAGTGACGCGAACATATGGCATCGTGATAGGTTCATACAACTTCAGTCGTTTACAATTTACCAGTTCAGTGCTCCTCGTTTTCGCAATATGATTCGATTCGCTTTCAATCAGGCTGGATATTTGAATGAAGAACCTGGACGTTGGATCGCTCCGTACGACTACTGCTTTGACGGAATTGTTAACGACAAATGTGTCAAGTGTAACTTGATTGCCTTTGTCAGGTGTGCTCACTGTGAGCAGAGCATTTGTGTGTCATGCACTCTTTTCTGAACTACATATTGATTGTACTAATTGAGGACTTTTCTGGAAGAAAGACCCAAGTTCAATTATGACTCAATTATACTTTGGTCATTTTTCCTTAAATTAGCAACTTGTTTATATGATAACAAATGCTGGTTAATGATAAAGAAAAATGGTTATAACGTTGGATTTATCGTAAAATTTGCTATTAATAAGGTGTCAATGTTATGCGTTTTGTTTAAAAATTTTGTCTGATTCAAAATGGCGGATTTGAACATGGGCGCCACCAAGGCAACTCTTACCATAGACCTAATATTTATCCACCTGCTTTTTATTTAATTATCATCATTAACAACAAAAAATTTACAAGGTGGGGTAAAGGACTAATACATATGCTGCAACAATATTTATTTTCCCTGTAACTTTTTACCAATCGCGCGTAAATCAAAATTAACGTCACCATTGTTCTTCTCGTTAAATTTGCGTCTTAAATCACGTATCACATGATCCTATTCCTATTTTAAAAACTTAACCTTAATTCAAAATGGCGGATTTCAAGATGGCTGCCGTCGGGTATACCCTTACTATATGACTTCCCCCTAGTGCTAATATATACCCAAATATTTGTTATTCACCTTTTGTCGTTACAAGAGGTCTTACAGAGCTTTTACCTCCAAATGTATGAAGACTATTTTGTACTTCCATGTGATGTTCTGGTAGCTGTATCTCCTAAACCCCTGGAGCTTCGCACCTACAACTTCACTGAAATACTGACCACATTTAGTATTACTTTCTCATATGTGTCTCAGTCAGCAACTCGATTCACCCAAACGTAAGGCTTACTTGTCAGAACGAATAGTCGCAAAGGAGAGTTAGAATTACTATTTCAAAAAATCTTAAATGAGAGATATGGGAGGTTCTTAATGAAGAGAACCTTCCGAAACAGAGCCTAACCATGATTCAAGAAGTAATAACAACTTTAAAGAAAATGAATAACAGCAAAGTAGAAAGTCCAGGTAAGAAGTCCAAGGAACTGAAATCCACTGGCGAAGAAGTTATTGATGTGACTTACGAGATGATTAATGGAATACGTTTATACGCAAGAACTCAATGCAAGCAAACAGAATGTAGCATTGCATCAATTCAGAAAGCTAAATACGATTTAAAGATTCGAGAATAGATTACAATATTATGGGTTCTACAGACTTGACAGGATGGGTTTCATAAGTCATGCCCTGCTCAGATGACATTGTCCTATGGAGAAAATTGAAAGATATAATGGTAAGTAAAATGAAAACATATGAAAGAATTCCGAAAGAAACAGAACTAAAATTCTTAGAGAGCTAAAGAGAGTACTAGAGTAACAAAAACGGAGGAAGTGATGGAGGTTACCTGAAAGTTAATAAGGACTATTAAAGACTCTGAAAGATTTCTTATATCTTAGAACAACAGCGGATAAAAAAGTTGAGCAGTTAGCGTGCAGGATATACGTGAGGTGGTGAAACTAAAGAGATATTTCGTGAGTATAATGGACAATAAATTTGCGATCAACATTGATAGAAAGGTATATAAAATATTATACTAGTATATAACATGATGTACTCATTAGAAATAATCGCGCTGAGGAAGGGACTAAAATGCGGTTTGCAGTAATCAGAATGCTCAAGTGCATGTATAAGATAGCAAGGAAAGATTACATCAAAGACAAATACATCAAGGGATCAGCGAAGGCTGTGAAACTGGACGTGGAGATCTAGGATTTTTTTTATATGGTAGTAAAGAAACATAGCCAAGAAAAAATGTCGTAGCACGAGTTCCCCAACTTAATGCACATTTCACGTGTAGATGAATTAAGAAGCATCATCATTCAAAACAGGGAAACATTTTTCCCACAATTATACAATCTGCTTGTAGATCATGGTTACTTAACATATTTTGTAGATTTCAAAATCCAGTTCCTAACACCACTATTCTACTGAATTCAGTTTTGGCTTTTCTGCAACATTCTAACGAAATGTTAGACCCGTAACCATCCTCTTATTGCAATACTTTCGATATCTTTAAAATTTCAATTTTATTCTCTACACCTCTAATTCGAAAACTAGCGTATACGTGTGGGTAGGAGAGGAGAACACATGGATCGGTTCAAGCTATATTAATTTTAGAGGTTTCGAAAAGTCACACTGCAATATTGAAAGGATACGTAACATATTATAGGTACTAACAAGCAATGCTATAAATATATATCTCAATGCTGGTAGTAGGATGGAAGCTCATTAAATAATACTCTTACAACCGATTTCTTTAAGAAATCAAAACAATACATATAAGCTTTCAAAAAGCCAATAATTTACATTATCTATTTAACAATTCAACAAACATTATTGCTTTATGGTAACCATGATAGCAGAAAATGAATTTTAACTGATTCAATATTAAACTATTACCTAGTTAACAGGGTAAACTATTCTGCCTAGGTAATAGTTAACTTTTTCCAATTAGTTCTGCAGATTGGTAATAATGCAGGAATCTAATTCCATTGGAAAACAAACGTAAAAAAGCTATATGAAAATTGCCCAAAACAAACAAGATGAAATATGGGTTTTTATATTAAAAATGATTTGAATATGGGAAGAAAAAGCATACCTCGCCGCCTTATTAAACCAATCTGTGCTATCAATACTCCACTTTACATTGCGCCTACCATTTCCGTAAAAACATCAGAATACGAAGCAAATAACTGGTCTACGTAATGTTGGAGATCTCCCTTCGGATTATCCAATTGAGAATCTACTACAGGTGACTCGCCTTTTGTATAGGTATGGGTACCATAAGTAGAAGAAAATGACTCTTCGGTTATTATCCTCTGAACACCGGACTCCTGTCTCGATCACGCTACCGGGAACCGACTCGCCAAATTCGTACAATCAAACAAAGCATGATCCACTGGACTGTCGTTTCTCAGTGTTACACCATGACTTCCTACCGCTCCATGGATTCCATTAGTGACCTATATCTCGAGCCGCTTTTGCGAGTTAGAAGTGGGAAAAACAACTCCTTTCTCACCCTCCGGTTCAGTTGGACATGTCCAGTAACAAAAGACCTAGAAGATTCATTAATATATGCACAGGATGGTATGTAATGTTTATAAAATATAGGTACTTGCATTTGTCCACACTTCAATATCACTACGTCGTTCACTGTCTCGATTAGCGTTAACGGCAATAATACCCAATACAATTTTCGGGGACAAATAAAGGTGAATGAAAAATTTATTATTCATAATAACAGAGCCAATCCGAAGAGATATTTTCACAGATTCATTAATAGTCACTGTTCTCGCATCTATCCCAAAACCACGAAAACTTCCTCCTTCCTTTTTATTAGTTTATTATTCTACAAATATTTTACTAATGCATTGTCTATTAAAATAACGGTCGTTAAGTATTAATTGCCCCTTCAACATGTTTCTCAGGTGTAAATGCTTTAACAAAAACAACAAGGGGACGATGCACCATATTCTCGTTAAAAGTCCGCAGACTTACTTCCTTAAAACTACAGATGTTATTATAAGTTTTTTTTTCATTTGACTAACACCCTAATGATGAAGAGGTTGCAGTCCACGGGGACAATTAACTAGGTTATGGTTTCCATGACAAAGACGGCACTTAATCAGCACTTGTCGATCGATCTCTGAAAGCTTACATTCGTAAGTTAACACAGATTCCTGCTTCAAATTATAAGATTGAAATCGTCCTGTTCGTTTCTCAGAACTTCCTAGTTCAGAATTCTTCAAAACTTCATAACCCAATTTGGGGATTTATATGTAATACAATATTGTAATTGAATCATATTTACAAATAATATATAACAATAGTCAACACGTGATCAAAATATTCCATTATGTCTTCATACCTGTCTTAGAAACGTTCTAAATAATGCTTCTTTGTTACACTTAATCAGGTGTCTGAAATTAAAGCTTCTTGTATCCGAGTCATATCCCATACCACTCACACTTATTAGTAGCACAAGCGAGCAATTAATACAATGTTAAAAAAATATACCATTGTTTTCACAATTTGATATAAATCTACCAGCCGGTCGAACACCAACAGTTCATTGTGTCCATTGCAAAACCTTTGTAATGTTCAGTTGGTTTATCGCCTCGAGGCAAAGAGTGAACCTCCTGGCAACCTGTTTGGAGGTACTGAACTTTTCCCTGCAGGTGTGGAACACAAGACTCACGACCACGGTTGATAAGTACAGGATTTGAAATCATTTGCATGATCTTATCGTTTCCACTTTTATAAACAATTTCACACTGTTTTTGTTTAGACAAATCTGTTAGAGCTTCTCACATTATACACTCACGAGGAAACCGATTTAAGTGTGACACGAAATTGTCGACGAGTTTATGCGCAAACGAAGTGTTTCCACGTACACCTCTCCAAAATATAATTGCACACCCGATTTTTGTTAGTCCCTTAAGATTGTAAGTTTGGCAACAACGCATTCTGAGCTAGAGGAAGGGAAGGAATGAAAAAAGAAAAAAAGACTACTGAACATAGCTCACAGTTAGCTGTTTGAAATTCTCAGTTCCTCTTTTGTTACTTCTCATATCGATACCTCTAGTAGAAAACAGTACCTTAGCGTTAATGTAACAAACTTGTTTTCTTTTTCTAAAAGAAAGCACACACAAGTCTAGAAGAAGAACAAAGATCGTCATAAAAAGAAGGGTAGTTAAGCAGTTCGTTCTCTATCAATGCAACTGAAGGATCATTCTCTAGTTGTTCCGATAGCCATGTGTGTTAAGTAGTCTATTTTGTGTGTTGATGCAAACTTTGTGAACCTCGTTCGAATCCCATTTTACGCTTTTATTATTTTTTTTTTAATTTTTCAGTTTTTCTTCCCGTACTCTTTTATAGTATACAAATTACAGGGAGGTAGTAGAGTCCAGAAAATCAATATCGGCCCTATTACCTCCTTCATCCCTTCCAGAACGCAGCTATTATTATTATTATTATTATTATTATTATTATTATTATTATTATTATTATTATTATTATTATTATTATTATTATTATTATTATTATACGCTTCTTATGTGTGGGAGACCCATGTTCGATTCGCGACAGGAGCTCCTGTGGATCGGGGTTCTATGTTCACTTCTCATATAGCCTCGCTGCTCAAAAGAGGTACTAAACTCAACATTATATATATATATATATATATATATATATATATATATATATATATATATATATAATACGCGCCTTTGGTGTGAGAAACCCGGGTTCGAATACCTGCGGAGCTCATGTGGTTCTGGGCCTACGTTAAGCTGTAGGTTTACTTCTCATATAGCCTCACTGCTGAAAATGACGCTAAACTGAGTGTTTTCTTCTTTCTATCTCCAATTATTTTACAGCAATATTACAAGAAACTTTTCTGAAATAAATTGTGTACTGATCATCGGTCAAAAGGATAGTAATGACCGACATGCCATTCTAGCAGCAAAAGCATATGCATTTGGGGGGAGGGATAATATATATATATATATATATATATATATATATATATATATATATATATATATATATATAACAGCAGATAAAATACATACCTTACTGTGAAATGTAAATTGACAGACAAAGCTTTTATGAAATATTTTAACCAAACTATTAAGTTCAGTTACGCATGTAGATGCCACGACATATATTATAATGCATGATGCCAAGTAGCATAGTTATTTGTGACAAGAGCTTAAGTAGCCAACACGTTTCTGAAAAAAAAGTATCTAATAGTTCTAGCGAGCTACCATTTTTATGATGTAGCTGTAGAGCAGCTAATTTTGAAAAGTAACTTTCTGATCACTGCTCATACTAAAATGATGTTGGCAGATGGTGAATATACTATACACTTGCCTTCTACGTATGCCCCTTGAGTGTACTCTAGGCGATCTTGCTTTCCTCGAGTTCAAAAAGTAATAGAAGGATATTTATCACCTTTCTCAGTTGGTTTTCTGTATGCTCAGAAAACTGTTAAAGTTAAGGATATGATTTAGAGTACTCGGGTCATAACCAAAGAAGGGTCATGAAAACAATGGTCCTACTCAGCTGAACCGATGACAACTACTAAACACTGATTAAATGGATTAATTCTTTACGATAGCTATGCAAAAACTTTATCAAGTTGGAAATAGTGGTGTCAACCGGCTCGGACCGAGCTCTGAGCCACCGGAGCAGCTTGAACTCCGGCTTGATTCAACTGAGCCAACAGCTTGAGTCGGAATGATTGGAATGAGCCATAGGCTCGCTTCGGCTCGGCTCAGGTGAGCCATTGACTAGAACCGGGTTTGTTGAGATGAGCTACCTGCTCGGTTCGGATCGGCTCAGCTAGGCTCAGGTGACTCATCGGCTCGAGTCTGCTCGGTTGGGGTGAGTCATCAGCTCGGTTCGGCTCAACTCGGGTAAGCCATTGGCTCGAGGCGGCTCGGTTGGAATGAACCATCGGCTCGATCCGACACGGTTGGATGAGGTGTTGGCTCTGCTGACTTCTCAGTTCGGCTCGGTTGAGACTGAGCCGGGAGCCGAGCTGCTCTAGCCGTTGACAACATTACTATTTGAATCCTGAAAAATACAGATTTGAAAGCCGTAGAGAAAACACCTCGTCTCCACTCGCAATTTACTCATGAGAGATATTTCAGGGTAAAATGATGACTAATGATTCATGAAATTGAAAGCATTCTTGTGAGATAGAATCTAGTAAATGTGATACTATTGATAACTATTAAGACGTTTAAGTAAAAAAAGTCAGGTCGTCGTGAAAACCTATCTAAAATGGTTCTGATACACCAAGATAACAGCATACAGTCCATAGGTGTAACCAGCGATGTAAATTAGAGTTTTAAGGGGGGTGAGCAATAAGTCGTGTATTAGAGTCTCATAGAAAAGTTGTTTTTCTAATTCTTGTGCCCCCTCTTTCCATCTTTCTCTAACCCTTTATGAACCCCCGGAGAGTATGGGTCCTCCCGCACGACAAGGTCTGCGCTTCCACTAGTTGCGCCCCTGACCCGTTTCATACATGACAAATTAATTGAGGGGACACTATTGACAAATCTCAAAGCCATACTAATATATATTATTTCTAGAGCACCTAATATTAGACATTTTTTTTTACTAAAATGGGCCCTAGACTCATTTTTGTTTTATTTACCTTTTTTGTGCTGTTCTGTCTATATAATGTAGTGAATCTCTTTGATGCTTCATTTACAATTTCAACGTCGTATCGTATATGGAGTAAAAAAATGTCTTAATATGAGCCTCCATCGAACGACGGGGAGCTTCTCTGGAAGGGGCAGTTGCCCGATGTCCCCATAAGTTACGATCCTGAATATAACAACAAACTGGGAGGAAATAAAATGTCACACCAAATTTAGTACCCTAAAACTTTTTTCCTATTCCCTACTTATAATAATAATAGGCATAATAATAATAATAATAATAATAATAATAATAATAATAATAATAATAATAATAATAATATATTTGGTTTTGAGTTTTTTGTCCCTTTCCCCAGCGAGTCTATATGAGAACGTACGAGAACGAGAACCTACTGCTTAACGTAAGCCCGAACCACATGAGTCGATCCGGATCTGCAACGCTAAAGAAGCGTATAATAATAATAATAATAATATTAAAATAATAATAATAATAATAATAATAATAATAATAATAATAATAATAATAATAATAATAATAATAATAATAATAATAATAATAATAATAATATAAACTGCGTACTGGCAGTGATGAAGAAGGTATTAGGGCTGATAGTGATCTTCTGAACACTAGAACTCCTTATTTATTTTGAGGTTTACGAAAATCTTACGGATCGACGCAAAAGTAATTTGCACAAAAAAGGAATGACAATGGGTTATATAGAAAAAGGTTTTGCGTATGTACACATTCTTATTTTTGGATAAATCAAAAGTTGTCCATTACCTCCTTGTTATACTATAAAAGTATACTGCAAAAACAAATGAAAAATTAAGAAATGAAAAATGTAAGAGCATCGAGTGGAACTCGAACCAGGTTCAAAAGTACTAAATCGGCACTGAAAGCCAGAACTTAGCTCGCATTTCTATCGAAACAAATATGAAGTTCCATTCCTATTTCATAAATACAGAACGAATTTCTTAACAACTCCCTTTCCCTTTTCTAACGAATATTGTGAGCGAAAAGCGTTTGTGGTTTACTTATAACAAATTTTTCTGCATTTACCAAGTACTATGATATTCTAAATGCATAATTACATTAAGTTCTAAAAAGAAAAGTGAGTATTTCAAACAGCAAACTATGAGCTGTGTTGGGAAGTTTCGTTTTTTTTCTTTTCACTTTCCCTACCATTCCGCCGGATGCGATGTTGCCAAACCTGCAATTTTAAGGGACTTAGAAAAATTCTGGCGTGCAATTATATTTTGGAGAAGCGTACAATTAAACCCATTAGAGGCAAAACCCCTCGATCTCAACCGTTCCGGAGATATAGAGGAATAAGGGGAAGGCTGGTGCTCCGATATTTTGCGAATTGGTGACTATGTAACGTTAGTACAAGTGAAATAGTCTTTTAAAAATTAATAATTCCTTCATCCGCGAAACTGTAGTAATAGAGGCGTAGACATGAGCGTACAAAGGCAGAGTTACCGGAGTTGCCTGAGGTTGGTGTGTCAGGTATCCATTGTTTATGTTTCTTGGTACGCTGAATGGAATAAAAATATCATCAGTCAAATAGGATGAAAAATGTAAAAAATGGTGACCATCCGAACTTTCCAAACATTTATAAATTCTACAATTATTAACCAATGGAAACTGTATGTGGTATACAGTGTACTGTTTTTCGTTTTTAAGTTGGATATACTATTTTTGCTTATTGATAAACACATTGCGTTTTAATATATGTCACACAACTACACACTACATTTGCAACGATACGTATTTATGATTCATATTATTTAATTTGTTTTTCTATAGCACTTTCGCAAGGAATATAACATTGTATTTTACTTCACACCATAACGTCTCTGTTCCTTTTACAATGTAATTAATACACTCTTATATCACATATTCTCATTTTCTCCGATCTAACAGCATGATATATTAGCATGTAATATCACAATTTTGCTCTTGGTGTCAATGGCATTTGTTAATCCTTAAGCTCCTTCTTTTTCGAGCCCCGGGTATAAAACCTACGCCACTCACATCAACATTCAACACCATTTCTATTCCATCCTGGTGTATCTTTCTTAACGTTTCAATGTAATTTTCAAACATATTCACTAGCAACACAGCCGAAAATTCGAAAATATCGCAGGATTAACCTTCCTCTTATTTCTCTATATCTCCCGAATAGTTGAGATCGAGGGTTTTTCACTCTAATGGGTTTAATTGTACACAAAAAAACACTTCGTCTGCGCTTAAACTCGTCCACAGTTTCGTCACTCTAGAATAGGTTTCCTCGTCAGCGCTTTTGCTAATCAGTTCAAGGTCCTTATCGCTACCGAAAAACAGAAAACTCTAGTCGCCTCTAATAAGTTCGATGTTTTTCATATGACTAATTTCGTCGTCCACTATTATTTGTTTCTTTTTCTTACTATGAATTTTCCATGTCTAGATACAACCATGTTATGATCAGATAATGGAAGAAATTCCAATTTAACAAGTATAGCACAGTCCATATAATAATATACAAAGTAATAAGCACTTTCTAATACGAAACTCCGAAAGCAACATTTGGATCAAACCCAAGACCTTTAATACCAATCTAACCAGCCCATATAATTTATATTTTCACTACAAGCAATACTGAAAATCAAGTTCACCAAAAAGTATGCAATAGTGAACTTTTAGGACAAGTAGCAAAAATTAGGTTAGATTACTTCACTTTATACCTGGTAAATATATTCAAATTTTAAACTTGATCACAATTTACTTTGAACATCACTCTTAGATTAAGTATATGTGTATGGCATAATCATTTATCGTTATAAAAATTATATCACAAAACTACAACACTCCTTTATAGAATAGTAGTAGCGAAGCATAACCATTATACTTCCTCCCTCTGACGTTCCAGCTCAACTATGCCCGCCTATTCAACGAGCCCATCCGTTGTGCTCGTACGTCCCACCAGAGGGTATAAGCAGTGAAACCAAATGAAGAGACAGAAACGAAAAAGCTTTTTCTATACAAAATAATATAATAATATAAATTATTTCTAGAAAAATCTTTGTGTAAATATCTAATAATCCGGGTCATAAAATTCATGTATTATATTTTACAAACCCACAATATATATCCCCTCTCGCCAAACTCGACATGGTGCTTAGCTGCTAAGACTTGGTTAATATTTCTTTTGTCACATGTTCTATCAAGTTCACAACGTCTCATTTCTAAACTCGATTAGTTCATGCAGAAATTTTGCATCTACGAATAAAACGTCATCTGCTACTGATAGGTTCCTATTGTAAAAAAAAAGTAACTTTTGTTTAGAATTATAGATTTTAATTACGTGTGTTGAGTGATAGGTTGATTAAAGAGTAAGCGGATGTCAGCATCAAAGCCATTTTCTCTACATAATAAATGGCCGACAGAAGTTGCAACATTAAAAATTCACAATAACACTTCTAATCCAATAAGTGTAAATATAATACAGGAACTACAAATTATGAAAATTTATTAAAACCAATAAAACTGAAACAGAAATCGCAAAACAAAATATAAAACATGAAACAGGAAAATAACTTTAAAAGTTATTACAGCTTATTACTAAGAAAAGCTTATTACAAGAAAAATATAAAAGCGAATTCTTCAATCACACTAAATATTTGAATCGCGCGAATAAAGATTACTACTATGGGTATTGTAAATCAAAGATCGTGAGAAGGAGTTATACGTTATCTGAGTTCTAGGAATACACTCTACAAATTTTGCTGAATACTCAAGAGGGATGAAAAATGTCTTTGTAATTAGAATGGTTATCATCATGCACTAAATTGGAATGTGAGAGATTTGCGTCTCTGATATGCAAGCGTATTAGGATCATCTCATTTTGATGACTAGTACGATGAAATCTGCCAATTCACCAAGAAGAGTTTAACTGATTGAAGATTATCTTCATTAGCATGGCTACATTTGGCTTGCCAGTTAGAGCGTATTCTTTGGAAACAGTACTAAGACCAAAGTGTTTTAGTACAACTCTAATCAAAGCGCTGTTCTTGCCTGTTGAGTCAATACGGTCGTTTCCCTCAATGATAAGATGTCCTGACATTCAGCAGACAATGTAGCCCTCATTACAGTCACTAGGAACATGTATAACTCTTTGCCAACGATGTGGATGTCATTAGATAACTGTAGCAGCACATTTTGTAATGATAGGTGTAATGGACCGTTCTAATCTCCAGCAGTTTTAAAATAAGTACTATAAAGAGATTTCTTCATTATAGAAATTAAGTCATATCCACATAACCTCAATTTTGGGTGTATGGTGGATGGTACAGCACTTTCATCCTCCATCAATAGATCCATATCAGCAAACCATGAGCAATATGCGACCTCGAATACAGTTAGCAGATTCATGGCAATGACGACACTCATTTCATTGGCGTTTCAATTTTGGCTCTTATAATTTGTTTCATGTTTAGTCCAGCATAATGATGCGTAGAAACCAATTTTTTCCCGTTCGTAGCGTTCCAAGTGGTATGAGCAGTGTCATATCACTCCAATTTCTCATACCCAAGCGTTCCTTAAGAATGTTCCGAACACGCGCATGAGCTAATCCTCTATCTTAGGCCAACTCATGAATAGTATGGCGTCGATCAATGTCCAGTACGCGGTAACAGGATACACATTTTCACTAACATGGAGAAGGCCAGGTCGTTGTATATCTTGCACATTTTGACGTCCGTCCTCGAAGACTTGTACGCACCTTGCCATTGTTTCGTAAGGCAATGATGATCTCATGCAAGTCTCTTGGAAACCTTGATGACGCTCGAATATTGTACGGCCTCTGGTATATTCAATTTCTATTTAACTCTGTTGTTCTATTTTAGAAACCGAAACAATTATCTTACTTTACACTGCTAGCGTACATGTGTATGTGTAACATAAATCGGCCACTACCTGATGTTCTGTTCTATTGTACTGCCCTTGTGCACGAGTGGAATATGCATTTGCGCTGCGAAAAGTTAGTATGTAGCTAAAATGTGATATGAGGGACATTATTTGACTTCGTTACGTAGCACTTCCAAAGCGCCGTTGTCGCAAGTAAAGTTATATATGAATTTATGTATTTATTAGTTAGCAACAGTAACAGTAACAGTAACTTAGAAACAGTGAGTAAGTTTTCTGATTACTCTAAACGAAAGATGCCAGTATAGAAAAATTGTTACAAATACCGAATTTAGAGCCTTTAGAAAGCAATATACGTACTATAAAGATCCATAGTACCAAACACCTTTGGAACTTCTTGGCAGACTCCATCAACCGATTTAACATTATTTTTCAAAAAATATATTTGAGGGGTTATTAGCACAGATGATTCAAGAGTAAATATCAAAATAGTGAGTTAAAGAGATATAAGCTCTATGGAAAAGTTAAAATTGTTTTACTCATTATAAGAGGTATTGTATGCACAATATCTAGATGTGCATCATTTAAGCACTAAAAGGAACATCATATACAGGCCTTAAATATACAATATGTCCAAAATTCTCCCAAAGTGGACTTGAATCCATTGTGCAATTGACTTTCGGGAAGAAAACCATGTTTGTTAATAATGTATTTATAAATTATCTGCTCAAATATTTTTAACGAGTGGATTAGAGACAAACAGAATGATGATTAATTTATCTTATTCGAGTTTCCAAATTTGTGAATTGGACAAATTCTGGAGATCTTCTAAGGCTTGGGATATATTTGTAACTACAAAGTTATGTATAAATATGTTATAATGCAATTTTCAAAATCAGAAAACAAGCTTCCGCGACAACAGTGCGGCTTACATAAGCACTAACTATCATGGGTATACCGGCAATTAATGCTGACGATATCATACAGAGTGAAAATTTGTGCTCTAACCAGAAAGCCAGAATTCTCCATTCTTTGTGTGGCTTTCATCCCTTGAAGACAGTTCTACCGACTTTTGTTAACGAAGAAATGATTTCATAAATAGGCTAAAAATAGTATTGAACTAGTGATTGTTTATATTGCAAAACAAATAATACATATCGCTAAGATATTATGTTTCCTTTGCACTTGTGTATACAGTAAACAAAAACATCTGATCAATTTAATTTACAGTACTTGCTATTGTACTAATAAAAAAATAATCAAAACAATTAACATCGTAACACAATTATTGTTCCTTTTTTTTCCTTTTTCTCTTACGATATGTTCCGGAACATCTTGTGGAAATCACAGAAAATGACAATCGAAGAAGTTAAGATTATACTTATAGAAAGGATATAATTGGGAAAGATTAACGTTTAAGACAATCCTTGAGATCAAATTACTCATTACTCATCAGTTATTCCTGTAATATATTAGATTGCAGTGAATTTGAAAGTGGACCACGAATTACTAGCTATTATATTTCTTCTGACAGAGAGTATCAATTATAAGTATGCAAACAATGTGTTGGTTTACATTGCAAGAGGAGTTTAAGAATAATCGACTCTAGATATTCTTGAAAAATAACTTCAAGATCTGCCATGAAATTGAACATGCTTATACTACATTCAGATTATGTATCTGAATATTTGGTCTCTAAGTTCACCTTCCATTCAAAAATGTTTCTTGAATAATAACACCTCATGTTACTTGCATTATTCTAAGATAATTAAATATGAGAATTTATTGGAATAAAGTTCTTAATTTATTATAAAAAAAATAAAACATACCTTCTGAGCAATATATCGTGCATATTTTGCCTTTTTGTCATAAGTATGTACACGAATGTAATTAATTTTATGAGATTTTATCCATGAATTTGGATAATCTAGAGGAACGTTTTCTCCTAAAGCTGTCCTGTAAGAAAGTAACTTTTTTGACTAATATACCAAGAATTTCAATTAATAAACCTATTCATTTCAATTCATTTCAAAAAGATATAAATGTTATAGACAAGCACATTAATAAAAATGCAATTTGTTTGGTTTAATTTCATATGCTATTTGACTTCTTTGTTGACACACACACACACACACACACACATATATATATATATATATATACAGTAGGACGTCAAAAATCGGAATGCGGTCTGTGGACACTTCTTACATTTTGTTTTAGCGCTAGCGATAAACAAACAATACAGGGTGTCCGTCGGCTTCGTGCGAAGCGAATGATTTTACAAAAGCTCATTTATATCTAATTGTTTGTCATACATTTTTTTTTATTTTGTTTTCCCTTAGGCCTATAAGAGTTAAGTTTTAATTGTGAGTTACAAGAACAGTGTAATTTAGTGTACGAGCAGATTTCTCAAAAATATTAAATGTATGTAGCCTTACGTACGGTATTGTAATTACTGTATGCACTGTATAACCAATGTATCGATAAAAGAGCTTACCACACAGTATATTATAGCCAAAATATCATTTTCTTGGTCATTTTCGAAAATCCGAAATGCCTGTGGTCCCAAGTAGTTTGGATTTTTTTTACTTCCTACTGTATATACAGGGTGTTCATGTATCAATGACAAAAATTCTGGAGATGAATCTACAGGTAAAAACAAGCAAAAAATGTTATATGAATATTAGGCGAATGCGGCTTCGTTTCGACGCTAGAGGCGTCTGAAATGTCACCTTCCCGACGCGACAAATTGAATATCGCAAGAACCGAGAGAAATACGAAAGCCGGGTCAAAAGATGTCAAAGGATATCCTATTCGAAGAATCCAATTATGCATAAGTGATGGCGAAACAGTGCCAGCGCCAGACGGGGGCACAAAGAAAGTGAATGAAACATGGAGAAAAGTAAACAATTTACACTGTTAAGACGGGATGTTACAAGGAACATGCAGCAACAAATATTAATGAACAAAGGCAACAATGGCTACGCTGTAGGGACACTATGAGAGGCGGAATGTAGGAATACAGTATTTTTGTAACGGAAAGAAATAGAAATGTCGGGTCAAAAGATATTAAAGGAAACTCCATCTGAAAAATTCAATCTTGCATAAGGGATTGTGAAACAGTGGCGGCGCCAGGGAACACAAACGAATTGAATGTAACGCGGAAAATATTTTAATTGCATGTGTTAGCTGGAATTTAGCCTGCGAATTTTTACTTTTGGGTCATTGCATGAAGTATGGTATGCCACGTTTCATATTTCGGGTGTAAAGAATTCGGTTTTGTCATTGCACATCAGTTTTTCTTGCAAATTGCATTTAACATTGCCAATATCAATGTATCTTATGGTTTATTGCTATTCATAACACTGCTACGAATACTAGTAAACTTACTAATATAAACTATATTATTATTTTATATTTGTATTTCTAGTGCTGTATGCGACAGTACGTTAACTCGTAATCAGGATATTAGAAACAAACAAGGCAAGAAAACGAGAAAAAAACAACGTTTATGGATAAACATTCACTATAAAACAGTAAGACTCTTAAAGCAAGTAAACGTTAACTCCATAGTGTTTTTGAACTTGTGCTCTCATCTGGGCCATTTTAAAGAAGGAAATAACCCACCCATATGTCATGACATGCCGCACACAAAATCCAGACTAGTGGGTTTTACTCCCCTTCCCTGAGAAACTGCGTCTTGTCGCGGCGCGCTTGTGACTAATGGCAGAATCTTCTCTCTGCAACAAATAACTGTAATCTGCAAGCATGTAGCAATTCCACTTTCCTTGATAACGACGTTCGAGTTCCTTGAGGTCCTGATGTAATTTCTCTTCTTATTCCTCATTCACGACTCCAAGATTGTTTGGAAAATGGACCAAATGGGAAAATAGCATTACAAACCAATTCTTTAAAACGCAGTAGCATTTTTTCCACCATGTCTTTATAGTTTGGATCCTTTCTGTTGCCAAGAAAGTATTTCGCTAAATCTAAGAAAGATTGCCATGCTAAACGATCGTTCTGATTCATGACATTTTCAAAATTTACGTCACCAAAAAGTTTCCTTATATCTGGCCCATCAAAGATCCCTTCTTAATTTTTTTTGCATTACTAATGCCAGGAAATTTTTGAAACAGATATTTGAAGAACTCACCTTCAATATCTAAAGCCTTTACAAATTGCTTCATTACGCCAAACCTAATGAGAAGGGGAGGTAGTAGTATTTCATGTGCATTAACAAGACTTGCGCGTTGTAAGTTTTGCGAACCAACATTCCACTGCCTATCTGGCCATTCCTTTTGAGTTCAGTGGACTGCCCTTGCCCAACAGTCCCACTCACACAGATATTTGGTATAGCATGGATATTTGGTATAGCCTTACTTGACACAACAGAAGACCGATGACCTTAAAATCCCCATATATTTGCCATTGATGTTCGTTGTATTTTATCTTGTTCAGCATCAGATCAAGGTTTTCGTAGTTTTCCCTCATGAGAACAGAATAAACAACTGGAATTAATGCTAGCTTGTTTCAGTTCTGTAGGAGTACGAACTTCAAACTCCGCTTGAAAGCATTTGATCAAAAATCTCAATTGAGATCGATCATTGTCAGGCAATCCTAATTCTAGTAGTAACTCCAAAATGTTGTTGGAAAATACTATATTACCTTCTGCAGAAAAGGAAGCACCAAATTCTTGTTCACGATGCATGTACCAATAGTACGTCGTCTCAGGCATCAACAGGTTTCTCTCCTTTAGTCGTGATCCCAGTAGCACGGCAGATTCCTTTGTGAGTCCAAGGTCATGAACTAAAGCATTTTAACCACTATGATCTTTAAAAATTCTCTGTTGATTCTTGTGGATCAAAGTCCTAATCATCATTGTTGTCACTAGAAGCTTCGGAAGAGGCTTCGTTTAATTGGTCTGGTGGCTGTGGGACAGGTATGTCAGGACCATGAGATACTGGTAAACTGACCGATGGAATTGTAGTTGGGTAAGTAAGTTTAGCCCTGTTCCTACTGTTGAAACCTTTCACATTCACAAAACAAAAGTAGCAATTAGTGCTGTGGTCAGTAGGCTCACGCCACACAGTGGGTACTCCAAACCGCAATGCTCGCCTTTTACATTTTATCCATTGCCACAGTTGTTCGATACATGTTCGACAAACCTTATGTGGTGCCCATGACTTGTTCTGATCTCCCAATGATATACAAAATACACTAGGTAAGCCTTTCACACAAAGGAAGTTATATTGCGCCGTTGTTTCATGGGCACAAATGTCCAACATATATAACAGAATATATCTGGATTATTCTTACAAAGCTGCATTCCGAAAAATCGACGCTGCATTCCGAAGAGTCTGCGAACAAGCACTTCACTTTCGTCACAAAATACTAAGCACACACGACGATATTAGGGGCTTCAAAGCACTACGCACAATTTGGTAGTTTATAACGGAACTGTATGAGTCATTCGCAGGAAAAGCAATATCGGAAACAATGCCGCTGGGCATAACTATCGTACCGTACTCTAGGCTGACACAATAAGCTATTGTTTAGCTACCGTTACAACATCTCACGGCATGGGAGTAATAGCATTTCATCCAATCAGAATGTTTAGCCCTCCTGGCTTGAGACGCATATGAATGAATAGGTAAACTATTACCTCGATTTTGTCTCAAAATTTGATGTAATGAGACGAAACTAACCTTATTTTTTTGAGAACTCAAACACAAAATCGGGGGCCGCGGTGGCTCAGTGGTAGAGCGTTCACCTCTGGTGCTTGGGGTCCCGGGTTCAAACCCTGCTCCCGCCAAGTGAACTTTGTGGTGGACAAACACCGTGTGCGTGGTTTTTCTCGGGGTTCTCCCGTTTCCTCCCACTTTCTTCATTCCACCATTTCATTCATCTCTCATCATCACCGTCTCCTTTAGCCTAACCGGCATAACCGTGGGAAGAAAAACTCAAAAATTTCGTTTCATTTCATTTTCTCTTCCTTCGCTGGTTATATAATCAGGAGAAATCACGTGTAACATATAGTAATTATTGATTTCCGCTTACTTTTGCGAATCGCTGTTCAATGCTCTTCAAAAATGTTGACGACGGGATCTAGACTCACTTTTATCCACGATCTTACATATTAGACGTTCATGGAATATTTTCTTATTTTTAGCAATGGAACAGTACAATGCAACAGTATGCGCAAATGACGTCACACTTTGACTCAACATAGTCAGAAACATTAACAAAATTGAATTATGATCTGCAGAGCATCAAGATATGTTCAAAGAAAAATGCACTCGAAATCAACCCGAATAAATCTTACGCTATTTTCATTAGATCTAAGAGAAATTATGTCCAAAATGGACTTTAAAAGATATCCCAGATTGCAACGGTTCAAAATCGCTGTGTCCGTTACATATTTAAATTGAAATATTCGGATCATTTAACTAGCTACTTTGAAACGTTGAATAGGGTAAAATTGAAGGTACGACGTAAATATTACATACTTACAACTTTATTTAAAATGTTAATAAGTAGAGAACCCGAGTACTTAAAGTCGCGTTTTCAGTATCAGTATGAATCGCATCAACGCAACACCAGAAGTGACAAAATGTCACTGCTTTCACTGCCGAAGCATAATACTAGTACTGAGTCAAACTCATTTACCGTCATACCAGTGATATTGTCGGATGACTTTAGAAGGTATTCGAAAGTTATTCTCTATAGCCATGTTTGTAAAACTAAAAAATAACTTCTTGTTTCAGACTTAACAGCACGATTCACTAAATCAATACTTATTTCGTTGTGTATTTTATCTAACACATGGTAATTACCTTTATTGTTATTTTTCTTTTGTATTTTAAATTGTATTTGTCAATGCCAATTTGTCAATTGTATTTGTTTTTTCAACCTTTTGCTACACTTGGTAGTTTTTCTTTTTCTATTTTATTTTTATTTGTTACTGTTGACAATGTAGTAATTATGGAAAATACCGAGTGGAAATAAGACACATCTCAGTATTTATTAAATTGAATTGAAAGCAATTAAATTGAAATCGGTCTCATAGTACTAATTTAATCAGGGAGGTGTTTACTATAAACTTGTTTCGAAAAAAACAGAATTACATAAAAGTTCGGATTAAATATTTAAAGTGGGCTTGATTGCAACTAACGTTAATAGAAAAAAGATACAGATATCGGTAGAAGTATCAACGCATACTAAACAACATATATCAAACAAAATACTTACTTATGTCATTTTTGAAACATATTAAACTCATATGTACAGTATATGTTCTAACACCTAAATTTACAAGAGTTTTGCGAGAATAGAATAAATCCTTCTTCTCTCATCTTATGTTTCCCCTATAAGAACTATATATACTTCTTTATATCCTTCGTCAATAACATCTTCTTCTTTCCTCCAATTTCTATCTTATCATATTCATTATCACACTCTCAGCCAGATAATTTTCTATGATAGCATATGAATAACGATTTTAGAGTATAAATATCTACTTGTTAGTTAATACTTAAAAGTAAAACTTGTACTTTTACCTGATACTTCTTAGAATTTCTTCTGAGTTATAAGTGTAACATGATGCCTCATCAGTAACAAATAGAGGAAGTCCTCCCGAAGATTTTGTCTCAGAACTCGTTATATTAAAGAATGGTGTATAATCTATCTGAATAAACTGTAAAGGTACGTTTGTATATTAAGTTAGAATTTAATGCACAATACCTAACACTATTCAAACACAAAATAAAATATACATACAATTATCAAACTTCAATATACAAAACGCAAGGTAAATTTCCATCTGTGATATTAACAATCATAATCAACAGATTATACCTATGTACTATAACTATTTATAGATATAATAAGAAACTCTAAGTCAAAGTAGACACACACGTGATTTGAAGCCAAGATATCATGTCTTCACAGCAAAACTTCAAATTGATAACCAACACTTTACCACAATGAGCAGAGGCTAACAATCTCGCATATGTAGTGTGTAATATTGGTATGTACCATATACGTCTGGTGTGACTGGAGTTTTTATTATGGAGGACTAAATCATTGTTCATTTACTATTATGTTATGTTATTATTTACTTTACCATACAACATTTTTTTCGAATATAAAGTTGATTCTCACATTTGGTCTTCATACATAAATAATAAGAGATTTTATGGATATAATTTCAAAGCTTCTATACTGTATTATTGTTCGTTCGGGTAGGAAGAGCGAACTCGAATAAATTTGAAATCTCAACTTCGAAAATTAAATTTAAAATGTTTGCGTTATAATTAAAAAAAATGCTTTGCCTCAGACAGTTTTGATGACTGTACATATAGCATGTGCAAAACGCTTCTCTTTCCCTTAGAAAATACGAATTTCAGATAAATGTACGATTAAGTTTACAATTCAAATTCTATTCTGGAACCAAGCCCTTGTTGAGTTTCCTTACTTCCCGGCACTCTAACATATATCTTGAGAGGTAAACGTTACCATATTACTAACCATTTGACAATCTTCTGTAAACACGATAATATTACACAAGCAATTTTGTTTTATCATTTAAGGATACTGACTTGTTTAAAACAGAGAGAATCATTAAAATTATACGTTCAAAATTCTGCTGCTGAACGATAAATCTAATCTCAATGTTCATATTTTTTTAGAGAAACGTAGCTGTGATTTCAGTTGTATTATTGTATTTTTTAAAAAGTGCATATTCTCGTTCAATTTTTGGAGAAAATTATAAATTTTATGAGAATTTGTTTAGTGTACTAATTTTAGTTTTTTTTTCTTAAGTGCAAATCACGCTTACCTTTCGAAGCGCTGTTGTGAAGTTATTGTCAACATGCGTTAAATCTTCATAGATATGTAGATCGTTGTACGAAAACAAATAATATTTTAACCATTGTGTAAGACTTTCTCTAGTAATATTCTGACCCATCTTTACCAGGCTTTAGAATAGAATATAAAAATTAGGTTTACCATTGGTAAGATTGAATTAATAAAATGTAATTTCTGTGAATATTTTAAATTAAATACCGCACCATATTTTTACACATGATCGTTGCCCTTCAAACATGTACGTAACAAATTATATTAAAACGTTTCAGGTGAAGTATAATTTGAAGGTTAATACCGGTAGTTAACATTAGAGTGTAAAAATTATGAAGTGAAATAGGTTGAGTTAAAGTAAATCACTGTTTGATAATCTAAATGAAATGCTAAGTCTTAATATTAAGTTAGTGTTAGGGTATTATTCTAAGGGTCTCTAGTTAGTTGGTTTGTTGGTGTAAATTATCTATAAACGTAGTATTCCTCTCGCTTCCAGAGCTAAGTTTCAGGAACATCAAATTTCAGACAATCTACTTCTTTTGTATATTATAATTTAATAGATTCTTCACTTTTGCCATTCTATAGCTGCCTTACAAAAGACCTTAGAACTAAATACCACTTCTATGTACCCAGCCATTTCTGGCTCACAACAAACATATAATAACATCAGCCACATCTGACTCATTTTCTCTCACAACAGCTTTATCCAACATAAACGTGAACCTAGTTACGCTCTTCAATTGTTCTTCTGCAAATGTACTCTTTGTCTAACAAATATGTAAATAACACCTTGTCCGATATCCTATCCTAACTATATGTAAAACAACATTAATTGACAAAAAATAAAGTGCTACTTGCGATTGGCATGGAAAGCTGAAGTTTGGCATGATTGTAGCTTTCCGAAACTAAACCACAGGAAAATTGTTAAAAAGTGAATATTTTTAATTTTTAGGGGTCTAGAGGGATGAGAAGAAATTCCCCATGATATTTAAAAGGACCATTTTTGGACCTATAATTTCATGTTTTATTTATTTCAAATTGGAATGAAAACTTGCAATTGGGAATGTTTTTAAGTTCTCATTAGCGTTACTTATGTAAATCGCGAAAAATACAAATTTCCAACTTTAGAGTGATTTATGGCGAACTGAAAACTCTTCTCCATATTATATATATAGGGCACATATAACACCTTAAAATTATTGGGCACTTATTATTGGGCACTTATTATCAGGGTTACAATGATTAAATTTAAGATGATTGTAGATTTTCGGGACTAACCATCAGGAAAATTGTCAAAAATGAATATTTGTAAGTTTTAGAGGATCTAAAAGTGCGATGAAGAAATTCCCCCTGTTATTTAAATTACCCTTTTTTGGACCTATAATCTAATATACCAGGTATTTGGAATATGAATAAAATCTTGAAATTCAGTATGGTTTAACATTTTCGTTAGTTCTAACGAAGTAAATGGCCAAAAATGAAGAAATTGCATCAGTAGAACGGTTTTATGGAGACTTGAAAAATCTTATCCATGATATTTATACAATCCAGTTCCAAATGTTTAGGCAGTTTCAGTAGGATTAAAATGCTGAAATTTCACATGATTATAGCCTTCCGGGAATAATCCACAGGAAAATTGTCAAGAGTGTTGAATTTTAGTTTTTAAGGGGTCTAAAGGGTTGAAGAAGGAATTTTCGTCTTATTTAAGTAGGCGTTTTCTTGATATACAAAATCATATTTAGATACTTGAAATAGGAAAAGAAATTTGAAATTCTGTAGAATTGAAGGTTTAAGAGGTACAAGGCCGAAGGCTGAGTAAAAGCGGTGGCTCCATGGGCGAAGCTCCAGGTGGGATAAATTCAGGAAATATTACAAAGGTCAGCAACCAAAAAGCTGTTTGCATAAATTTAACTGATTTTTACGCTTATCTGTCCTCCAAAGTCGAAAATTCTTTTCTTTCTTCCTGCGACGCGAAGAGTTTGAACAATCAAAATGTAATGTCGTCAAACAGGTAGCTGCAAATTTGATAAATTTCAAATGCATCACACGAAAATGAAAATGAACATGGAAGATTAAATTTATTTCTGCTCCCCAAAACATGAAATAACAAATATATAGGTCCGGATGGGGATCACTAATACATATGTAATGTGTCATGAATGAGAGTAAAATAAATTACACAGAAATACCAAAAACACACAAATCGGTTCACACAACGAATTTATACAAGATTACATCTTAGATTACATATAACATCTGTAAGATTACATCTTAGATTTGTAAAAAGTTGGTAACTCAGAGCTATTGTTTGAGTCGGAGTCATTGAAATGATGAAGCCTTTATCGGATATGAGTTTTCTAATATCAGGGCCAACAAAATCCGCGTGTTTGTTGCTCAAATACTACGAGTGCACGGGTTTTGTTGGTCCAGATATTAGAAAAGTCATATCAGACAAAGACTTCATCATTTCAATGACTCAAACTCAAAAAGTGGCTTGAGTTTCCTTTACTATGGTCATCAAAACATTTTTGGGCACCGAAAGGACCAACAGTACAAGGAAATGGTGGAAACAATGTTGCACACGATCCAAAAATTTGGTTGCTTCTTTAGCTTAAAAGTCTATTATCTCAACTCTCACCTCCCACTGTTGTCATTCATGGATGCGGCGCGCCCCAACACTTAGCATTGTTTTGCTTTTGCAGACATGTGTAATTAAAGAGCAAATGTACGAAATTCACTCTTCATCTAGAGACTGATACATAAGAGATAGGAGGCCATAAGCCGAGGAAACGCTGGGATCGGGGACGAAGCCCCAGCTAGTATTCTCTTTAGATAGTATTAAAATCAAATACGCTAAATAATACCCTAAGATTCTCCCGTTTCTTGACGAAAGTAATAAAAATGGAGAATAATTCATTTTTAAAGATACGCAACTAAAGTAATACTGTTTGCTTTAAGTGTCCTCCTAGTTTTACTCTCTCTTCTGCTCTAGTCTTCTCAATCTGTGTTCAATTTCAGTAGCATCGTCCCCCTAGGAGTAAGAAATTAGTTGGTAGAAATAAGTTGTAAGTATTGAGAAAAGAAAAAAGCATTAGCTGAAAAGAAGTATAGAAAATGAGATGTTTGTGTTCCTAGGGCCAGTTTAGTTTCTTAATTTTGAGTTTGGGCGTATTGAAAAATAATTAGTTGTGGAGTAGAAACGAAAGTGGGAGTTTAATGTTAGGACAGATTTACTTGTACTAGAATTGAGAAAGGATAGATAAAAGTGTAGTAACGCGTTGTGAAAGAACTGAAAACGTACTTGGGGTAAAAGTGACAATAAATAGCTGAAAGCTATAATCATATGGATGCATTGGTTGCTTGCATGTTGTGAGCGACAATGTTCTAGAGCTATTTCAAATAATACTAGGAGCAACGAGCTAAAACCTTATGAAACAGTTGTGTAAATTAGATAACTTTACCTACCTAACAGAATAGGCTGAAATTAACCTAGGAAGTTCTATACTAACAGTTAGTTTAGCAGAAAATAGAATCCTGTGCGATTGTTCACTTCAAATTTATATCTGAAAGTGCTAACAAGTAGAATTATATCCAGAGGATTATCAATTTCACGTTAACAATTCTAGTAAGACACTTGTCAAATATTTGGTCTGTCAATAGTGAGTCGGTAAAATCAGGTGAAGATCCTGGAAATGTGTTACGGCAAACTTCGTACTACATGAGCGTTTGCAGAACGCCAGTGTGCACTGAGGTAAGCAGATGGTGATAATGTAAAAAATCTTCCTCAGATTCATGCACCTGTGCATCGTCTGTTCTAAGTTGATTAAATATTCTCTATTGCCGTTTTCGATATCTCTATAACTAGACAATTTCAACTTACATTAAATCATATTGCACTTCTGTCGTACAAGATATGCTTTCGGTTTTATGGCGAAATTTTACTGTGTACACTTGTGCCGCTAACGAGTTTACTATGTAGATTCCAATTTGTTTCTCAATGATAGCTGTCTCTCATTGTTCGACACAATCCAAATTCAAGATTTGACGACATATCTTTGTAAGACATATTTCTAATATTAAGTAATATTGTCCCTGAGCTATACGTTCGCTTTGTGTAACTTCCTGCCTAACTTTGGGTGCTGACTGTTTTGTTTTGTTACAAATACTGCAGTGTAATCCAGTCCAAGTTACATTGTTTGTATTGGTTGTATTGCTTCATCATTTGTTCATTCTCTGTTACAGTCTTGGTTGCTGTTTAATTTTACACTTGCAATCTGATAATAATCATTGAATTATTCACTCGCTACTGGTGCTTTCCACAGAACCTTGTTGCTAGCCATTATGTTGAAACACTCAAAAATTCTTTATCTCACCCTAGCGAGTAATTAATTCAAAATTATATCTCTAGAGGGCAGTAGTACTAACTATACCAACAGCTTTTCTCTGCCACCAAAATAGATAAACGCTCGTTATGCATTATGCCCTCATATTTCATACTTGTTCTATGAGCAACATACGTAGGATAAACGCACGTTCATACCTAGGATAATATTTTTGCCGAGACTAATTAGTGGGAGATCTTTTTATACACGTTTTTATCTCCTTTATCTTGGAAATTGGCCTCCCAAAGTTCTAGTTTAGGTTGTTGTCACGTATCAAAGAGTACCGTACTCAGGAATACTAACTAATAAGCATTTGAAACATTGGTTCATTAATATGTGTGGGTTCTAGTCACCACAGCATGGCCCCTTCTTTGGTTGCGGATCGAAGAGAAGGCGTCTAGATGTAGTGGTTAACTGCGAATATACTGAATGAGCAGTCGCGGACAGACGACAAGGAGTGGTCCCCCAGCTTGAGGGTTCGTGTAAGGGTAACAACTTAATCCTGCAAAAAAGTCATTTGTTCAGAAACATTCATAGAAACCTCGGACAAGGACTGATAACTTGGCACGACCTCAGAAAAAAAGTAGACATGAGATTTGAAACATGAAATATTAGGAGTCCTTATAGGAAAGCGCCTTAAAATCAGTAAAGCTTTTGCACCAATTATAAACAAAGCTTTTCGTTTACGAACGAAAAATATCAGGAATTAAGCGGATTGAATTTGTTAAATATAGACTTTCTTCTATTACTTTTAAGGTTCGGTGGTGTGTTATTATTCTTCGAAATGTACATGTCCCAACAGAAGATAAGGATGACAATATAAAATACAGTAGTTACGAAGAATTTTAACGGATAATTCACCAATCCCGCGATACCATATGAAAATTCTATTAGGAGATTTCAATGCGAAGATGGGTCGAAAGGATATTTTCAAACTGATTATAGGGAACGAAAGTCTGCATAAGAAAAGTAATGACAACTTCGCAACACTCAGAAACCTTATCGTTAAGAGTACAACATTTCCACATCGCGACGTTCATAAATATACTTGAGTCTCACCAGATGGAAAAATACTATCAAATCGATCACGTTTTAGTACATAAGAAAACAATCTCGCATAGTTGATGTTCGATCATTTAGAGAAGCTGATTGTGACACCGATTATTACTTGATGGCAGAGATAATAAGAGAGAGATTATGGTTGAATAAAGGAAATATTCAGAGTTTGAAAACGGAGAAATTTGATGAAAGAAATTAGAAAACACCCAGGTAAGATAACAATACGAAACTGAAGTTTCGAATAGATTCTCGGTTTTAGAAAATTTGGAGTGCATTAGTGGTGATAATACTTCGATTTGAATTAGAGATAGCATTAAATTTTCAACGCAATAAAAATTAGTACACGCAGAAAAAAAAATTAGAAGCAAACCACGGTTCGACCACAAATGCATTCCACTAGCGTAGAAGAGCAAACACTGAAAATTACATTGGCTACAAAATCCGAATGAAATAATTTCACAAAATTTTGTAGATATCAGGCGGATAACTTCCAAAACTTTTAGAACAAAGAAACTCGATTTTTGAGGTTAATATTAAGGAACATAAAGATAATAGTAAAAATAAAAACATTCAGGACATGTAAAAGGGGAGCAACGATTTTAAGAAAGACTATCTATCTCGTGTTTATATAGTAAAGAAAGCTGAAGGAACAGTTCTCAGTGACACAGATAGCAAATTTCACAACATGTCCGAATACCTTATTAACACACTGTATAGATTTGCTTTGTGTAATGCCAATGTGATTCGGATCAGGCTAAGAGCTCCCTCGTGGCTAAGATGTTAGTATATGGGTCTCTGGCGTCAATCTCGAATCAATTCTCTGCTAGAGTTCATGTCGTTCGGATCATACGTTGAACTGTAGGCTCATATCTCATATAACCTAGCTTATGAAACGGAAGCTAAACTGAAAACCAAATCGAACCAGCTCAATAAAAACTACGAACGTCAAATCGATATTTGGGCAAATTCACAAGTGCTCTGTTGTTCTAGTCATCAAAGTGCTAAATGTTCGTGCAATTCTCTATTAGACAATCTTTCCTTATATGCATATTCTTAATTCGTAACGTCAACTGATCATGCTTTTTAAGAGTTCGTAAAAAGACATAAAATGCCGGAGCTTAGTCATTGTTCAGTTTTGTGAATAATATTATTCAGTTAGAGAAGAAAAATCTGCTTTTACTGTAAGTATTCTTGCCTATATTCGTTCTATTAAGATAGATCATGCTCTCTTGGGCTTTTCACATTTTGTATGTATTTTTTATATATTTTTGGTATCCCTTGAGTTGTTTTCTCGTTATTCGTTGCGTAACTTATTATTTTATCTTTTTCTCGGCATGAATTTTAATTGTTATATATTTTTTCTGTTTTGCTATGTTCTTTCATTGAGCTCGTATTATATATACAGTTTTCAGGAGACCATTATGTTCATTACTGTCTTCCTTTTTTAATCTTTACAGAACGTTGTGTGGCGCTACTTCAAATGAAATAGGTGACTGTTAAACTAATATCCTTTTTGCCACACTGTTTACTGTTGTCGTCAAAAGTGTTCAATTGCTGAGCAAGCATTCTCTTTGGGGCTTGCTCTATTTTGAACACATCAACAGTTATTCCATCTTCAAATACCTTCGCAATATTGCACAACAATTTCAATTAATAGTAAATTAACTGATTAGAGGTCGAATAGAACAGACTTTATGACGTCTCCCTAGGAAGCTCATTGTCGGCAGTGAACTTGCTATTTTCATCTGCAACTGCATTACCCTGGACGCATTCCTCGATTGCTTGCGCATCCCGGTATCTGGTTGGACCTACCAGAGTCATTTGGCGTGCGCACTCCACGTTCGTAATCTTACGTACTTATGTGTCGGAACTCTCACTTGCTTCGTAAACTTTCTCACTGTGTTTGAAATGCTACCACCTCGTTCTGCTGCAATTGGACAGTAAACTAAATCCCAACCAATGTACGATTTCCGTAGCGAAATACTTCTCCTGAACTATAGAGTCCATGTTCAATCTATTACAGAGCAGCCTTGAATATATCGTTTGTATAGGAAATATATATACAGCTAATTTTCTCACTACATTCCAATGTCTCCCGGGACTGAAACGTAAATTATGTGGCCAACTGTTTGTTTGCTACGAACAGTTGAAGCGGTTTGAAACTATTCGATTAACCGTTTAATCAGTATTCAAATACCTTGGTATAAGTAATAAATCGCTTTGCACACTATTTCATTAACACGAATCACATATATTTCCTAGGATTTTTTTTCCATGTAGATTCTTTTGTGAAAATAAAATATTTTGAAAATCTTATTCCTAAATATTTTTGACTAAGCAACAATTTTAGATTTAAATGTCTTCAGTTCTTTTCAGATTTGTTTTGAAGTAAATTTACGTATATATAAATATTCTATTCAAAGTTGTTTGGAAATACAAAACTTGGATCTTAGTTATAGCATTCTATGTTATTACGACATTTTCATTATTGTGCATGACAGCTGATTGAGGTCCATTATAATTTTAACACATTGGAAACAGGACAGATATCTTAAACAGTTAAAAACAGAAATGTAACTTGGGTAGTCTTGATCATTTTGGAGAAACAGGGACCAACACCCATAGATGAATATGCTACCAGTGAGACACTGCAACGTCAGAAATCGGATGAATGAAAACAAGTGTTGCAAAGTGCAATAAAATTATTGTATTTTTAAAATACGTATTTTTTCACTTCACTTGCATTTTTTTTTTATTTGCATTATCGACGAGAACTGCTGTCTGATTATGTTGAAATTGTTGATTGATTCGTATCGACGAACACTTTAATAGTGATAACAGGTACCAACCTCACATTGAAGTTCTAATGGATACCATAAGACTGAAATCTAAAATTAAAAAAAATATTAAAATAACCGTTTTGTTTGAGAAATATTTAGGGAATGTTTAGATTCACTTCTGTAAAGCGTATGAGAGTTTAACACTGACAAATCAAAATCTAAATAGCATTTCAGTGTACTATGATGAAATCCAATACGGGTATATCGAACGTGGTGTCAAACAAGTAAACTCTAAAATTATAGAACACCGTAAACAAAGAAAAGTTTGAAACTTACATGTAACATTTGAAAATTTATTGTAATTGTTAGGTCGTAAAATTTGGGAAACTACCTGGCCACTTGTTGCAGTACAATTTTAATCTATGGGAAGCAAAACGGAATAGTTCCAGAAGGGTGAAATCTTGGCCAAAGGATGAGGGCTTTTCATACATTCCGGAGAAGGCCGTTCCACCGGTGAGTTACCTACTTGTTTGTCAAATTACGAAATGGAAATATGTTTGGTCAAAGACGCGTCAGGTTTAGCTATTCCCAAACATAAGAGAAGTAACAAATTAATTTCCAAATTTCGAATTCTTGAGACCACTTTAGACTGAGTGGCAATTAATGACAAATTGTTTCTGACTGAGATACTATACATACATACTCCATTTGAGGGGAGGTATGCCTCTGATTAAAAAATATTGTTTTGTAATAAGTGAAAGCGTAATGTAAGATAACGTTCAAAGGAATTAAGAATGGAAAACACTATTACACATGCATAGATATTTCCATATATATATATATATTGATAGTATTTATAAATATTACTGATCTTTGTGTGAGTACCGAAATATTGAAAAAAAATGTACTCAACTTCTGTTGTACATCTAACTGATTATAATCTTTCTTCAATTTTCCAACAATAAATAATGTATGGTGTGCAATGAAAATCTACGATTATATTGTTATAGTATGATTAACATAATGGTATATTCTATAAAAGATAGTTCTTTCTCTTTTTAGAAACACTTACAATAAAGTACGGCACTGTAACTATTCTTGTTACTGCAATTTACCACTTATCAGACTATAGGAAAAATCTAATTATTTTTATTGAAAGCTCTTAGCATGAATTAATGTGGATATTTGTAGTCCGTTAAAGTAAATATATAGCAGTTTGAGTCGAAATTAAATATGTTTTTAGGAAATTTATGGCTGAACGTTTCAAATGTACCATATTATCTGTATAGCCAGATATTCAAACAATTTTCCAGACTTTCAGATTAATTTTACTGCTACTTATCCTAGTCTAATTACCGGGCCGCGGTGGCTCAGTGGTAGAGCGTTCACCTCTAGTGCTTGGGGTCCCGGTTCGATCCCAGCCCCCGCCAAGTAAACTTTGTGGTGGACAAACACCGTGTGCGTGGGTTTTCTCATGGTTCTCCCGTTTCCTACCACTTTCTTCATTCCACCATTTCATTAATTACTCATCATCACCGTCTCCTTTACCCTAACCGGCAGAACCGTGGGACGTAAAACTCCAAAAGTCCAATTCCATTCCTAGTCTAATTACAACCTAAAATATCATCTTATTTCCTAACTGCAAACCAAGTTTCCAGTAAAATATATTTCGTGCGGTTTTCTTCAGAGATACTTACTCGATTGTGCTCCCTTCATTAAACGAATAATATATATTATACTCACATATTTTCAAACTGTACTTCCTGTTGGTGAGTAATAACGTTACAAATTGCAATTGCGGGAAAAGGTATTTTTTCGTCACCAAACGTTCTTTTCACAGAAGTATAAGTTGGGTTTTCGACAAAATCATTCCACGACGATAGGATCAAGCTGAGACTTGTAAACAGACACAATGTAAATGATAATCCCCAAAATATCCTGAAAGTACACATCTTATTAAAAGAGCACAAATTAGAATCCTTGCCACTAAGATCAGATTTAATTATGTTGGGCAGATCTGCTTAGGTAAGAAAATTCAAAATAATATTAATCTTAGTTTGTTAAAATATTATTCTATTCATCAAGTATGAAAATGTTATTCTTTACGTACATAAACCTTTATTCTTTACGTAACGTTTTTGTTACGTTATCTTTCACAGAAGATTTTAACTGAAACTTAACCAATACCCTGTCTCCGACAACAAACGTGACTGGTAGCATCGCTTACTATACACGCGAAGCCTTGCATCCATGCTTTGTCCTTATTAACAAAATCTTGCTCCCACTTTGGACATTATTAGGCCCCTCCAAATCCTCAGGTGTAATACTCCACTTCACCATCAGCGTATCTACCGGTTCTATCCCAAAAAAGACGGAAGGGGCTAAACTTAAGCTCCGCTTGTTCCGCAGCATTAAGATATTTCCAGATCCTCTTCTCTTTTTAACGGGGCTTCCTTCACACTCCGAAGCTTCAGACATTGTTTGAACCACTTATTAAATGATGACACAGAACAATTACAAATAAAATCTAGAAAACAATCGGAATCTCAAAATCAAGCAACTGAAAAGCACGTGTTTTGCATTCTCAAATCACTGAGCGCTCAGTTGGAGGGAAGAAGAACTAAGCGCTGCTGAGAACATGGAGCTTAATAAGAACATACTGGTGTGCCTACCGAGTAGAGTAAATTGAGACTACCACATGTCCGTGCAACGGACCTTAACTCGGCAATATTAACCGATCATATTTTCTATAAAAAGCAATATATTACAACACTCGTACTAATGGAGTTAGATATATTATGAACTAGAGGAACTGCATATGTGAAGCCTCTAACAGTGACAACACGGACCTTTCCTAGGAAATAGCCGAAAATTAGCCTGAATTTGAACAAATTCAGTTCCGTAGCAAAACAATGGGAACTTCACATACCTAGGCACTCCCGTATGTTTTTATTTAGCTCCATGGCTGAGAATAAGAAGGGAAAGATTCCTGAAATGTTTCCTTTCTTAACCTCAGTCAAATTTTTCACGTGCTCCTACGTCATAATGATGAAAGAAATCTTTCCGTTTTTCATGCGAAAATATACGTCTTAAATAAAGGAACAAAATGGCTATTTCAACTCATTTTGACAAAAAAGTGGAATCTTTCCCTTCTTAATCTCACCGATTCAATTATACTGCAAGTCTTTTGTCGTTTCCTTTTACGTATATCGGTTACTAACGTTCTACATGTTCTATTACTATTGAACCTTCTTAGTAGAAACTTGTATATTTTAAAATATGCTAAAGTATACCATACAAAATCATTATTTGTAACGTAAGATGAAGTATAATGGCGTATTGTATACATGGTATTTCCACTTACTTGTCTATTCTGTTGGAACTTTTCTTAGTAAGGTGACGTATACCATGAAAAGAACTGACAGATACGTAATTCTTTAAGAAATCCATATCTGAAATTGCTGCAATATAGGTAAATCAAATTGAACAAAACAGGTATCAACATCTATCAAATATTGTAATTATTTAATCTAATTTGCAATATACAACATTGTCATTGACAATAATTGTATATTCATTGTCTAACCAATTCTTATGTCGAAAATGCTAATTTATTTCATTACTTCATTATGTTTTGGATTGTATGCGAACTATAGATTTTTTGCTGGTAAACAATGATGAAAAGCCACCAAAAATATTTTATTTGTGTATACGTTGAAATAGAAATAACTTGCTCGGGGGAGGCAATTGTATGCACTAGTTCGGTTGAAATTAAGTTAGTATTTTGAATGGATTCGAATCAGACCACAGAAAAGTATGAAGGTAGTTTAATTTTCGAAACGTACCTGCAGGTGGTAGAAACACTTGTTTTTATGTGTAACTGTATGGCATTGCATCGAAATTATTAACCCTCTTATCCAGTTTACTCAAAAACTAGAAAAGTGACTTAACTTTCTCTTCACCCTAACCGCTTAGTTAAGAAAACATCCAAGTAGACATCCTCTAGCTATTAATTTTTCTAACATGCGCTAATTATATTGGAAGATATTAATTTTGCTTGAGTATAAAGCACTTCATGAAATGAAATGAAATCTTTAAGTTTTGCGCCCCACGGTTATGCCGGCTAGGCTACAGGAGACGGTGATTATGAGAAATGAATGAAATGGTGGAATGAAGTAAGTGGGAGGAAAGGGGAGAACCCCGAGGAAACCCACACGCACGCTGTTTGTCCACCACGGAGTTCACTTGGCACGAGCTGACGTCAAACCAGGGACCCCAAGCACCAGAGATGAACGCTCTACCTCTGAGCCACGGCGGCCCCTAAACCACTTCTTGAATAGAAGTTTCTTGAAATAATTAAAAAAGGATATTATGAATTCCAAATTATTATTTAGGAACAACAAAAGAAACATCTATATTTAATTCAATTTACATGACATTTAACATTTTCTGTAAATCAATAAATAAGATCAGTAATTTGAAATGACGAATGTCTTCAATAATCGGCAACCGCTGGTCGCATTTTGGTGTATAATTGTTAACGATATTCTTCCAAGTACATTTATCGTACAATAGCATTATTCTCATTTAAAGCGTCTGAGTACATTTTCGTTCAGTATTAGCATGAGAAAGTAAACAAAAATAGAGGAGGATGGAAGACATTAGGTCAAAGAGAGGACAGTAAGAAAATATGATAATAAGTGTGTGAAAATTGTTTTTTCAAGTAGGCTATTTAATATAATCTTTTTTGTATTCTAATGAAAATTATGTAGCATTTTCTTTGCATATATGTCAAACGTATATATTCAGATATTCAATTGGAAAATCAAAAAATGATTTAAAAATGATATTTAAATGATAAAACTGATAGTGGCATTTAACCAATTTAACGAAAACCACTTTCGCATAAAGAAAGTGTTGGTTCTTTATACGTTGTAGAGCCAAGTTTAACATTATATTATAGAAATTTCTTCAAACACGTTTTTTTTTCAAATGTGAATATATAAATTAAATATTGGAACTGAAATATCAAGTTAGTAATTGTTCTAACTTATGAGCTAAGATTGTAGTATCTCAAATATCTCAGATGTTACAATCTTAGATAATCAGTTAAAAGAACCCCTGACTTGATATTTTAATTCCAACATTTAATTTATAATGTTCATATTTGAGAACAATGCGTGTTTATAGATATTTTTAAAATTTAATCATGTACTTGATTCTACAAGATATAAAGGGCCAACAGTTTCCTTATGGAAAAGCGGCTTGCGTTAAATTCGTTAAATGTGTAATACTCCTCTTCTTCATACTTTTTCAATGCACAATAAGTTATAGCGAACACGATTCCCGGAGATCCCTTAATAAAAATAGTTGAACATACTTACAATATAGTTAATTCTTAATTCGCACGTTTATTCTATTTAGAGGTCGTATCCTATAGTGAATAACAGTTTTATCACTACCATGCTCGACGAGCTACTTTCCAATTGTTTTGCAAAATGTGGGATGTATAATATTTTTGCATAAAATAGATCCTCCTTGCATAAAATGTCAGTCAAGCCCATCCTCCAGTTACGTTTACATGAAGTTCAACGTTAGGTCGTAAAGTTCCTTTATTAAGTCAAAAAATTAAATGGCTGACAAAATAAGAAAATAATCTCAAATGGACAAGACACAGAAAAAGTTGGGCCCCAAAGAGCACGAATGAGACCTATGTGAAGATAACACGACATTAAGACTTAATATACCCGATAAAATTGCTCTAGTGCGAATATAATGCGCAGTGATCTCCTTAAGACGACTGTAAAGCAGTGAAATTTATATTCTCTTCAAACATATTCGTCATACGTTTTCAAATACGAGTTTCTGTTTTTTCTGAAACCCGGTTTCCATACGTACCACTAATGTAAATGGCTTAGTATTCTTCGCCTATTGTGAATACATAAATATTATTTGTGGCTTGGTATTTTGTTTAGCTACTTTTTTTTAAAATTGGCATTATATAAACCTTCAGAAATTCTTCAATATTTACTCAAAAATGCATTTCTCTTTGTTCAACTAGCATTATCTTATTCTACACATTTTGAATTATAAGTTTAATTTTACCTTGCCCTAAACCAAGAGTCACTCTCGGTTACGTTAGCGTTGTATTCCCTTTCTCTCTGAAGTGATTACGAAAACATCATTAAAAAGAATGGGTTTGTTTACTATCTTATAGTACACACTCTTTAATTAAACAAACATACTCTCACCCGGTTCCTTCTAAAGTTATTCAATGCAAAACAAAACACTCCATACTCATTATTAGTTGCAAAATACAGTTATGATGTAACATTCCTTGAGGTCGCCTATTTACGCTCGTATATATATATATATTTTTAAACTTTTCGTATAAACAATTTGTAATAAACAAATATGTAGAACATTCATTTAAGCGTTACTTCGAGTATTCTCAAAAGTGATGAATAGTATGTTATTCACATTTATAAGGATTTTTGCTCACAGTCCTTTCAAGATTACATCGATTTAAAATAGCAAACACATGGGGCACTAGACACCGTTAGGAAAAAACAAAATAAACTTCATGAAATGGTTTTCCTGATGGATAAGCACCCTAACCCCCATAGACCAATCTGAAAATTCTACTACATAATCCTCTCCTTATATTACGTTAATTCTTTCAAATTTACTGTAATCATCCCTTCTATATCCGAAGTATACGAGCGCATCTTCTTTTAGACATTTCTAGAAATCCTTCCTCTACAAATACTTCATAATTGAAAAGACTGTTAGTCTCATTTTGAGAGCGTCTGTGTGTTATTGACTGAATAATAATTTATAACTGCAGTGAAGTTACATATCTTGATTCATAGTTCTATGCATAGATCAATCTTGCACATCATGTTTAAAACATTCCACTAAATCATTTTCCCCATTCTTTCTTCACAAAAATGATTAGAATATTTGTTGGTTGAATTTCAGTGTGACTTTAATTTCCGAAATCATACGCAAACATATGGTTGAGCAGGGTTGGAAAAAATACAGTTGTTTTAAAAACAACAAAACATGTGTTTAAAACATGAAAAAATGTTCAAAATGATTTAAACATGTTTTAAAACACGAACGAAAAAAACAACTTGTTTTAAACATTTGAACAGTTTAAAACATATTTCAAAATCGTGTAATTATTTGTGAAGACTTTTTACTCTTTACTTGCAACTAGTATTACAGAATCATCTTGTATATACTGATCAGTGCAATAGTGATAACATAAATAAAATCGCTTGACTAAAAATGTCATTTATATAGTTTTTAATGAATTTTTGTTGTCTTCTTGTTCAAGATTACTTTCGAAAAAAAAATGAGTAAATATTTTCGTAGTAAACTGATGATAATGCACCTTAATATATCACATTTCGTGTTTGTAGAATCAGCGATTTTGGTAATGACTTTTGAGTGTCCGTGTCGGATTCAAAGAGCTGACTTTGTATTTCCGTAAGCTGTCGCTGATAACGTACTTTTTTGTACCTAATTTAATTTGAATAACACCAGTGGTTTGCAAAGTGGCTTTCGAATGACCATTGGATTTAATATGACATTTTTACGGTATTTGGCCCAAATAATTGTATTATTATTTTAATTTTATACACATGTACACTCATATAAAAAATTGTCGCAAGTCTATAAATATGTTATTGTAGTAATATAATTTGATATCGAATTTTCCCGGTGTTTCTTATAATGTTAGTGTGTGTATAATCAGCAAAGACATGTATGTAGCAAATTTCATGTCAAAAGAGCAGTAAATAAGAACAATAAAACGAAAATAGCACTTTCTTGTCCTTTTAGCAACATTTTGTTTTTCGTTCTCTAATTTTCGTGTTTATTCCCTATGAAATTTACCACAAATATACATTTCCCTCTTTTACACATAATATGAATATTAATAGTATCCTGCAAAATCATTATCAAATTATATTCTTACAAGAAGACAGTTATAGGTATGCGACAATCATTTTGTATATGAGTGTACATAATTTTTACTCAATTGATCACCTGGAGCTGCACAGATAAAAAATGCGTTTTCCGGACAGCGGTATATTGTACAGATATACGGTATCCTCTTGCTTACTATAGAAATCACTACGGTGCATACGTTATCCGTATGCTACACAGGCACTGCCCTTAGATGTCACATCATGCCGTTGAAAGACGTCTGACATCTAACAGTTTTCCGTATATCACATACATATACGTATGTTACCTTCGTCGGTTATATGTTATATACGTCCATTTGTATGTCAGATCCTGACCGCCTACATTGTTTCATACCGAAAGTACGTATAGATGGAACACTCATACAAATAGAATTATAAACTATGTGTTTTCAGTTATACGTCTGCTGTACGTTAAGTACCAAAACTACAAGAATTACGCATGTAACCTATTTTTTAAGTACGCCACCTACAATTTTTTCTCAGCGTGGGTGTAATTGTACTTGCAAAAAATTCGATTGTTATTTCGGAATACTGATGCTAATAAAATTATTTTAAAATTATACATTTTCGAAAAGTAATGTTTCAAGCACACTTCATGTTGTGCTAACTTTAGACTATTTTATACAAGGCTGTGTATTGGTTGTTGTTTAAATCAGTAATTGTATTGAAGAGAAACAATATTTCAGACATTCAGAGCACAATGAGTCCAAGTCTATTTTCAATAATTTTCAGTTTTGCTCAGCAGATGAACGCTATTTAAAAACATGATACCTTAAGAGTTAAGAGTACGAAATAAATGAAACTAAAACCACGTCAAAGAGCATGGGCTAGTTTCATAAGACGACCGCTAGACACGGGCGTCAGCGGAGGCAGGAGGGCAGCAGCCCACCCCCACTCTGAATTTCAGATTTTGGGGGCAGTAAGTCAGATTTAGAAAAGTTTTGATAACCAAGTCCAACATAAAGAATTTGAAGTCCTTACACCAAATAAATACGGAGGTAATATAGATGATCAAAACGTGAAAGTTGCTTAGGCACAATTTTCAGAATTTTAATGCAGGCCCGAATGTCGAAGGGAGAGCCAGTTTTGGAATCCTTGAGTCAAAAAATAAAAAATAAAAAATACAAAAGAGCAATATAAGACTATATCTCCATGCGGCCAATAGAAATGGATATTAACTGATCAAACCCCGTATTTATTCGGCGTAATGATTTCAATTTTGTTCTGTTGGACTTTGCTCAGCAAAAGGTTTCTAAATGTAAATTACTGTCAAAAATTTGAAATTCAGGGTAGGCGGTAGGAGATCGGACGACCTCTAAACGGACCCCTCTCTCTAGCGGTAATCATATAAAACCTCTAGATTACACCTTGTCACGTAGCTTTCTTTCTGTGTTTTGGGATTCGTGGTTGTGAATATATGACTTTTCCGTCGGTTCTTTCTGACACACCCTGCATTTATTTTATTTAATTATGCATCATTGACTATGGCATTTGCTACTTGACTTATTAATCTTTCTCGCGCTGCAGCGTACACAATATCTTAAATTTATGGGCAGGGAGGGGTAAATCAGCCATTCTAGTCACCCGTTCTAGAAACGTCCTTAGTCTAGCGGTTGTCCTGTGAAACTCTAGCCCACACTACATCTTTTGGCGTGGTTTTTGGTCAATTTATTTCGGACTCTTCGCTACGAAGATGCTATGTTTGCTGAGCAAAAATGAACCTTTTTGAAAAAGGACTTGGATCCAGATCCAGATTTATCCTCCAACCCAAGTTTAATCGAAACGTATAACATTAATTTTTTCGGTTTACTCGAAACGATGCCCTTTTCTCTTCACGTAAAACTCATGTTAAACGATTCCAAGATGTACGAAGATTGAGAACCAACATCTACGGCGGGTATTTACGAATACCTGCGATACATTAATATCAGAACCGCAATTTAGTTGTTTTCTGCATAAACACAAAAACTTGTTTCAATGATAATTCTTTTATTTATTGTGTAATATCATTTCTACAAGTAGTCCAATCTTCGACTACAACACTTTCTCCCAAGTTAACTGACAAGCATTTAAACAATACAATAGACGATTAAACACAAAGGAAAAAGATACGAAATAAATCGTGGATCACCACATCGATCTGCTGTAGCCACGAGCAATCAAAACATTCACACGGGAGCAGTGTTGCCACAGTCCTAGCTCTGGAATGGGCTGCAAAATAGAACCAAATTGAAACCAAAATGGCTGAACTCATTACTTTATCCCATTGTAATAATTACATGGCTCTATAACACGAAACTAGAAGAAGTAAAGTTCTGGAACATTCCGCCCTTTCTCCAAGAGTCCAAGTCAAGAAATTGCTCTTTTTAAAAATTACTTTTTAAAACATCCAAATAGGAAGACCCCGAACAATTGTGGAAGTAGATGAAACTTTTCTCGCGCGTATGAACTACAACAGAGCAGCGATGACGCCAGCTTTAAGTTCTTAAGGGGGCAAAGGAGGGGCAGATATACTTTCGGGGGCAGATATACTTCGCTATCTTCCACACAAAAATGACATTTATTACGATGGTAAGTCAACTGAAAACCATAAAAGTCGAAATAAAAATCCGCATATTGCGCCAGTGAGCTGTAAGTTGGCATACCTGTTTACGATAATATGCCGGATGTCTCCTAGGTGGCAGCAGCCGGCAGATGCACAAACACCGGCGCAATAACAGTTCCGAAATGGTAGCCTCACTAGCCACATGCACCAGCGAGGAGCAGCGTTCTGTGATTCGGTTTTTGCGAAGTGAAGGTGTGAAACCGATTGACATTTTTAGGCGAATGAAGGTTCAGTATGGAGATGCGTGTTTGTCACAGCCACAAATCTATGAATGGTGCCAGAAATTTGCAAATGGTGTTACGTCTGTGGCCGATGCTCCACGCCCCGGCCAGGCTCGGCGCGTAGTGACTCCAGAGACCATTGCAACCGTTGAAGCCATCGTTTTGGAAAACCGCCGTGTGACAATAGACGAAATTGCATCATGTGTAAACATGAGTCATGGATCGGCACATCATATTGTGAATGATGTTCTCCAGTTTCATAAGGTGTCTGCAAGATGGGTGCCCCGACAACTGACGCCTGAACTGAAACAGCGACGTGTTGATGCGTGCGAAGACCTTTTGTGGCGTGCTGAACGTGAGGGTAATCCTTCCTGTCACAAATCGTCACTGGTGACGAAACATGGGTGCATTACCATCAGCCTGAAACAAAGCGAGCGAGCAAGGAGTGGCGCCACTCCTCATCACCGAAACCCAAAAAGTTTCGGACACAGCCGTCTGCAGGAAAGGTTATGCTGACCCTCTTTTGGGACGAAAAGGGCATCATCTTGGAACACTACACGCCACGAGGAACCTCTGTGACGAGTGCTACGTACTCGGACCTCCTAAAATATCATCTCCGGCCTGCCATCAAAACGAAACGACGTGGATTGCTGTCAGCCGGTGCCCAGTGGTTGCGCAACGCGGTGCACGAGTGGTTGCGCCGTGGCCCAAAAGACTTTTTTCTGCAGGTATTCAGGTCTTCCGAAGCGCTGGCGGACTTGCATTGAACGAGGAGGGGACTATGTTGAAAAGTGATTTACTTCTGTACCCTGTGTGACCAATAAATAATATTTAAAAAAATAATTATGGTTTTCATTTGACTTCCCTTCGTATATTTGACTTACTTTATATTACATTATGTATTTCGTTGTTGCTTTTATATTAGACCTATATGATAAACTTATTTCAAGTAAAATTTGTAACTAACAAATAAGTAACGTATGCACATGAAATATTTTTCAATGCAACTTTTGAAACCTAAAGGTAAATTTAATTACTTTTCGCGTATGCTACAAGTAACACATTTGTCTAGTACTATATGCTACGTATATATATACACACTAGGGCTGCTGCTGAAAATCTCGTTGCCCAACTCCGAAGGAATGTAGATACTTGGTACAAAGATGATACTGTACTTTTGAAAAACATATCTACGTATGTTCAAATACAAATTTTGATATTCTTAATAAAATTGCTTTCTCTGGCCTCTGAAGTGATTATGTGTGCCCAAAAATGCGAATTTCACGAACATCCAGATCACAACTGTTATAACGTTTTTGTCGAAAATCTATAAAACGCTTTTTCAGGACAGCCACCCTGAATGAGGTTTTCCTGTGCTTTTCTCATTGCCACTAGGCAAATGCCGGAGTGGTACCTAACATATAGGTCCCAGGCTGCTTCCCTCCTTCCTCAATCCTTTCTTCCTTTCCTTTCCCCGGATAGTGTGCTCGCCGAGGGAGTCATCCCTCAAAACGTGATGGGATAAGTGGCCGAAATCCCTGAAATCTAAATCCTCAATCCTCCCTTTGTTCTACCAAGGATAGTCACCGAAATAAAGTAATGACAAAATCAGTGAAACACTGCGATACTCTCCTCCGTTAAATACAGTGGTGAAGAAGTGAGTATCTTAGTTTAAACGTGACGATTTCTCAACAAATTATGTTTTACATCCAATATGATTAAAAGCAGTGACTTTCCCGAAATCATGGATGAAATTTGTGACACTATTCTTAAAAATTGCTGCATTTCAAACAGTGGTGGATATAGCCCGGGGCCGGGGAGCCTAGGCCACCCCAGTAAGTGACAAAAATAATTTAAGCTATTTATAATATACTTTTTGAAGTGTATAGTAATCGAACGATATACTTATTATAGTCTGGAATCTGGCTGCAACCCCCTTCCATAGTTTTTACCATCTAAGAAAAACTTGTGTCAGAGATTGTGATCATTTCTTTGGAACGCGTCGGTAGCATAGTTCAGAATGGCTTGGGTATGTGCAAGATCTCGATATAATGGGATCCCAAAAAATCTGTCAGGAGAATAAAAGAGTAACGGCATTAAGAGAAGTATTTTTCCAATTTGACTGTAATGCTAATCATTTCGCTCACGAATAGTAACCATGGACGAAATATGGTTGTACCACTATGATCCTCAAACAAAACAGCAGTCAATGGAGTAGTAGCACTCATTTCTCCCTCGCCCCACGAGGTTCAAGACACAGAAGTAGGTTGAGAAACTGCAACATTCTTCTGGGATAAGTATGGACTCATAGACCACATCCGCAACGGTCAGATATTTAATGCAGAATCTCCACATTACTCATAAAACTGAACGGAAAATTCAAAGTTCAACACCGCGGAAAATGAAAAGAAAGAAAATCTGTTCCTTCAGGAGAATACACCTGTTCATCAAGCCCCTGCGAACGCACTTGGCAGTGCATAATCTAGGATTGCAATGTCTAGATCATCATCCTTATTCCCGAGATTTAGCTCCGTCTAGCTATTGCCTCTACTTATTTCCTAACTTAAATAACAATTAAGAGGACGCCATTTTAGATCTGATAAGGGTAGTGCTACGAAGAGTAGTGCGAGGAAGTCTCCAGATTTTTTACAAAACTTTTCTGCGAAATCTGGAGCACTGTATAAGATAGTAAAAGCAAACTCAAATCACTCTTATTAGATAATCCAATATATGATATAGAAGATACTTCACGCGTAATAGAAATAGATTAATTACTACTACTTGTTGGATAGTACTGTATTAATTAAAGGAGAGCTAGTTAAAGATTTTTGCGGTATATTTGATAACACTACAACATTTGAACTTACATTTCTTTCCCATAAATGTAACTTTCAGAAACTTTAGTTGGGTTATGAGTGTCCGTGAGGATTATAGAAAAATTGAATCTCTCAAAGCACATTTCGTTGTAATGTCGAAACTGGAATATCAATATCCTCCTTAACGTGTAATCCAATTTACATCAAATACACCAGTAATGTTAAAACCATACAATCGAACTTTCAGAGATTCATCACTTTGAATCAGATTCACGGCTATCCGAGATGTGATTCAGCTTCCCAATTACACGTTAATAGCAATTTACCATTTTTACAATACGAACATTTACCCTCCACATTGTGTTTGACATAAAATACTACACAGTGAAAATGTTTGCATTACGTTATTAGGGAAAAACAATTTTAGGATGTCTCATCCAAACAGGAAAGATCAAAATAACGCTCTGTTCTTTCCCAATGCAGCTAAAATAGATATATTAAAGAAGTATCCTACATTGTGAACATATGTTTGCTAGAACATAGTTCACTTATTTGGATAGATTACTGACCTTCTTATCGACAATGAGAACAAATTTAAATACAACTTGATAAATCACGTTTATATATGTTAGAATCAGTGCATTGTGTATATTCTAATAATATCAACAATTTTAATAATATTGTTAATTTCTTGTATTAATTAAATAATATCAAATGTGAATCCTGTAACCCAGAATATTACAATTGGTCACTAATGTATGTGTTCTATTCTTTTTCGCAAAGTAAATAAATAAAATTGTGACATTCTACGAGCATTGACGCGATTTGTAACTGCTAGTTTAGAATCCACATAAAACCAAGATATCACGGTCCAAAGCATTACAGAGCCGCAGCCTTGTTTCACGGTTAGGCGGAGACATTGAGGATCATAATTGCCTTTGGGCATCCGCCACATATAAACTTAAACCGTGATTGGAAATAAAGTAAACGATGACTTATACGTCCATATCACACGTTTCAGGTCATGAACAGTCCATATTGCATACACAGGGTCATCCATTAGTGACATACCAGTGTTAAGGTGTCTTCTCAGCAGTTTCGCTCGTACAACCCAACTTCGTTATCCATGTAGTCTAACTATAATAGCACACTGTTTAACAAGCAATGAGAGATGCTGCAAGAATTCTTCTGTCACATGCATGGTAATTGCATGACAATTCTGAGTGCCAGTCCGCTTTAATGCTCGGACGAACTTGTCGAAACAGATGTGATTTTGTCGTAAGTTAAGTAGGACTTCTTCACTTCAGGCCCTGTTCCTTCCAAAACACGCAACATTCTTGCCAACTTCATCACTCTGACACCTCATAACCAATTGCTATCAATCTTCGATTTTTTTAAATCAGAGAGGTCCCTCATTTCACTGACCAGTGCTGTTATACTGCTCCTCATATTGTACGTAATTTGTCCTAAAGCATTACCACCATTAGCCTGGCGCTAAGATCGACGCCCACTTGACCATTCCATTAAGAATATGATGTGTTTCCAACTCTAGGTCTTTCCACAATAAGAAAGTGGAGGAAACGGAAGAACGCTTAATAAACTCACACACATGGTGCTTGCCCACTGCAAAGCTCACTCAGTCCACTAAAACTTATACAGCTCCTCCAACATTTTCAAAGTTTTGGTAAATCTCTTGCTCAATTTGAAACAAAATTTTATGCATCACACTGCTCTCCCAAAATCTCAATTTGCGTAAGGCCAAAAGATATCCACTAGTACGGAACACAATTTCACTGCAGCACTCGCAGTTTGACAGTAACACAGGAGAGGATGGTGCAATTCGGATAAAATACATGAGAGGAATCCGACCGCGAGGCGCTGGTAAACATAAACTTAAGTACAGTTTTGTTGATTTCTTTTTCATGTTGGGTTTCTTCGTGAGCAGACTTCGTATTATTGTTAAAATTAACTCAAGTACTGGCGTGGTATAGATCCCACTGAAATAGCCGATACAATTCTTCATAACATCGCTGCTCCATACGATAGTAAAACTACAATGAATATATTTTATAATCGTTGTTGTGCTGTACGCTACACAATCCTAGTCACACCATATATTACTTCGGGTAAATAGTACTTTATGTTTCCTTTAGTAGTTTAAACGCAAAATGCATAAGGTTTGACATCTTATATATAATAACATCTTCTGTAGTAATAACACATTTCCAATGCTCAAGTTTCAATTAAAAATGAGTTATTTAATGTTTGTATCCTAGTGGTTGTTTACCAAGTGATACCTAGAAAAAATTATATTATTGTGTATCTTAAAGATCCACGTTTGGGTAAATGGATGATAAATTTTCGTAAAACTATTTGCATAATGCGCAAATCATTATGATATTTAAATCTTCAATTTCCAGATTTTAATATTCATTTTTAAGATTTTCAGTTATCACTAAAAGCCTTTCAAAAATGTTAGTCCACTATAAATATTATGAAATTCTAACGTTTTTTGCTTGCAATGTCGCTCACTAACACACAAGAATATATCTAAGGAAAATTTTAATTTATGATAATGGAATGAATGAATGAATGAATGGGGGGATTAATGGGGACGTCAGCAACGAGGCTATATGTCCCCGTCACGACTAACACGGTTGCTCTGGACTAAAAACGTAAACAGAAAAAGGTTAAAATACTAGAACACAATTAACAAGTGCTGCGAAATAATAAGAGAAAACGAAAAAGAGAAAATAAAAGAATAAATAAGCTAAAACAGATAACAATAACAATATATAGAAAACAATAAAAGCTAACAGAAGTTAAAAATGCAGCAGCAATAAAACAGTGGGAACACACTAAAACAGCTCAGAGAACGTGAGCAACCCCTGAAGCATTAACAAACTCAAGTACCCGGCGAACCATATCACTTGAATCCCCCAAAGCACGGGCAAGAGCAGAAGGCAATCTGAAACGTTCTCTGAGATCTGAGTATTCAGGACATTCCACAAGAATGTGCTGAATACTCAGGGGGACTATACATTCCTCACAATACGGACGGTTCCGCCTCCGCAGCAAGTAACTGTGCGTCAGATGAGAGTGTCCGATACGCAAACGCGCCAGGAGCACTTCATCGCGACGACGAGCAGACGAGGACGTACACCACTCTCCTAGGAGTGGCTTGACTGCGTGCAATTTATTCTCAATGGCCTGGTCCCAATCTACTTGCCAGTGAGAGCGCATCAAGTTACAAAAATACGAATGAAGATCGGAGCAGGGAAGGCTATGCTCCAGTGCAACCCCGGCCAAGGCGGCGTTCTTGGCAGCAGTATCAGCAAGTTCGTTTCCCCGGATGCCGACATGACCCGGCACCCAGCAGACAACGACGACACTACCCTGTTGCTGCAAGTGATGGCATCTCAGAAGAATGTCCTGCACGAGAGAGTTCATACTGAAGACATTCTGTAGGCTCAGAACCACACTCTGAGAGTCGGTGCAAACAAGCACACGACGTAACGAAAGCGTGAGAGCGTGGTCTAAGGCAAGCTTAAGAACAGTCAATTCTGCAGTGAACACGGAACACAGGCGATGCAAATGGATTTGGGAGCTGCCCTCGTCCGTGACAAAGGCACAGCCTACAGAATCCCCATCCTTAGAACCGTCCGTAAAAAACACACTAAAATCGGGGTACTGATCTAACAGTGCGGCAAACTCTTGCTGGTACACCTGGGAACTAGTTTGCTGTTTCGAATGCAGAGACAAACGTAAATCATGCCGAGGTAGACGAAGAAGCCATGGTGGAATAGCAGAAAAGCGAACTAACGAAAGAGAGGGCCACACGAAATCGTCAGCAAGAAAGCCCTCGCACGTACGGATGTACCATGGACGTGTAGAGCGAGGACGTGCAGCATAGCGCTCGTATATCCGACCACCACGGAGACATGGTCTACACGGGTGGTCTGGAATACAACGCACATGCGCAGAATAATTAAGGAGTAGTCTACTGCGACGATATACTAACGAAGGTTCATTGGCTTCAGCATACAGGCTCGTGACGGGACTAGTTCGGTTGGCGCCAGTAGCAATACGAATACCCAGGTGATGCACTGTGTCAAGTTGTCGTAACAGAGAAGCACGAGCAGAACCATAGACAATACAGCCATAGTCTAACTTGGACCGAATTAGACTACGGTACAAACGAAGTAGAACAGTACGATCACCACCCCACGTGCGGTGGGAAAGGACACGAAGGAGATTCAGAGCTCGAAGACAAAAGTATTTAAGATTCCGTACATGTGGTGCCCACGACAAGCGACGGTCAAAGACCAGACCCAAGAAACGGACTGTATCAACAAATGACAAACGGGTGCCATCGAGGTATAAGTCCGGGTCAACTACGCACGTACGCTGCCGGCAGATGTGAACACATTGGGATTTCTCGGTGGAAAAGCGAAATCCAGTCTTATTCGACCAGCGAACGAGACGATTGAGAGTCAGTTGAAGCTGTCGAGTAATGCCGCGAAGGAGGCGGGAGCGAAAGAAAATGACAAGATCGTCAACATAAAGCAGACCAGACACAGGAGCCTGGATCTGCGAAAGAACACTGTTGACTGCGACAGCAAACAACGTGACACTAAGAACACTGCCTTGTGGTACACCATTTTCTTGTACAAAGCGCTCTGAGAGAGTAGAGCCCACACGCACTCTAAAGTGTCGCTCGTGAAGAAAATTCGAAATAAAGTGGGCCATATGCCCACGAAGACCCCAGTCATATAATTGTTTTAGGACTCCGTAACGCCATGTGGTGTCATACGCCTTCTCTAAGTCGAAGAATATAGCTACAAGATGGTCGCCGTGCAGAAAGGCGTCTTGAATTTCACCCTCAAGATAAGCGAGATTGTCTGTAGTTGAGCGGAAACGACGAAAACCACTTTGAAATTTGCTCAAAAGGGAATGCGATTCCAAATACCACACCAGGCGCTTGTTGACCATTCGCTCTAGCAGCTTACAGACACAGCTCGTGAGAGCAATGGGTCTGTAGCTCGTGGGGCTAGTTGCGGCTTTCCCTGGCTTTAAGATGGGAAGAACCAGGGCCTCACACCATGCAGGTGGAAAAAACTCCTCAACCCAGAGGCGATTATACAGCTGCAATAATGCAAGCTGAGAATCGCGGGAGAGGTTGCGCAACATATCATATGAAACACAGTCAAGCCCGGGGGCAGTATTGGACGATTCGCGGAGAGCAGAATCGAACTCAACGAGCGTGAAAGGAGCGCTATAGTCCTCACTGTTGGCAGTACGGAAATTTAACGGGTTTCGCTCCAGCTGACGACGGGAACGAGCAAAGGCTGGTGGGTAGTGGTCTGACTCAGAGATAGTGGCAAAATGGTGGCCCAGTATATTAGCGATCTCTGAGGGATTGGTCTCTAGAACACCATGCATTGTGAAGGCTGGAACAAGAAGTAAAGAAGCGGATCCGTTTAGGGAGCGAACCCGACGCCACACAGTTGACATAGGTGTGCGACTACTAAGGGACGAAACGTAATTCTTCCAGCTTTGGCGCTTCGAAAGCTTTACCAGACGTCGAGCACGAGCACGTAGAATGCGGAACTGCTGAAGATTTTCTTCTGTAGGATGACGATTAAAAGTGGCAAGAGCGCGCCGACGAGCCTGTAGAGCCTCACGGATTTCCGCAGACCACCAAGAAACACGCCGGCGGCAAACAGCGCCACCGCATTCTGGAATGAAACCATGAGCAGCGTCAAGAACAGTCTGCTCAAAAGCCTCAGCCACAACAGCTACAGGGAGATCATCACGACAATGAAACTCACTGAGCTCACGGAATTTACGCCAGTCAGCACGCTTCAGATTGAAGCGGCGGAGAGGAAAAGGAGGAGTAACAGGGAGACCTTCAATAAACAACGGGAAGTGATCACTGCCACAAAGATCAGGATGCACTCTCCATGTCAATGAGGTCAAGAGACCAGCACTGCACATGGAGAGGTCGATACAAGAATATGTGCCATGGGCAGTGGAGAAATGAGTAGGACTGCCATCATTAAGGATAAGCAAGCCACTCTCCTCAAGAAATTCGGTGACCTCGCGGCCACGACCGTCAGTACGGACAGAACCCCATAGACGGTGATAGGCATTAAGGTCTCCTACAAGCAAGACTGGCGGCTCAAGCTGATGGAAGAGCTGAAGCAGATCGGCGGCTGTAAAGGCTTCAGATTGAGGAACGTACAATGAACAAACTGTAAGCGGGCGAGAAAAGTGTACTCGCACCGCAACGGCTTGCAGTCTGGATACAATGTGAATTTGCTGGGAATGAACAGAATCGGAGGCACAGACTGCCACGCCGCCAGCAGCGTGGGCAGCGTCTGGCTTATCACATCGATACATTGTATACCCAGAAAGAAGAAAAGACTGGGTAGACTTAAAATGGGTTTCCTGCAAGCAGATAAGTACAGGCGAGTGGTCAGTGATCAGTCGGGTTAATTCCTCACGGTGACCACAGAAGCCATTGAGGTTCCATTGAAGAAGCGCCATACTGGAAAAGATTAACGTTTGAGGGGAACTTTCCCACGGGGTCCAATAACAGCCCACTCGGAGTCCATAAGTTCGTCCTCCACCATGTCAGACTTGAGCGAAACGGCAGGAGGCTTACGAACTGGCGTAGATTTTGTTCTCTTGGGAGTGAGAACAGTCTCGTTTAGCCGACGAATATGTTGGCTAAGTTTCAGTCCGGCGATATAAGGTGATCGGCGATGAGCCGGAGTACGCCGGAGAGCACCACTAACAGAAACACGTGGGGTTCTGGGAAGTTCGCTTGTCGGTGCAACTGGGGTCTTCGTGTCACAGCTATTCTCTGGGACCGAGTCTGTCTGGGTGGAAACGTCAGATGTCTGGGTTGCTACAGATTTTCGAGAACTAGCTGCAACAGTAGCGAATGGAACAGAAAGCGAAGAAGGGACGCTTTCTTTCAGACGACGCTTAGCGTCAGCAGCAGAAATCTTCTCGACTACCATGAGTTCTCGAATACGCTTCTCGCGCTGAAAGGCTGGACAGTCCCGAGACCAAGCTGAATGCTCACCCTTGCAGTTGACACAGAAGGGCTTGGCTGCGTTGCAGGGATCCGCACCATGACTACCCTGGCCACAAATCGCACAAAGAGCAGCACTCGCATTACACGAGGTGCTGGTGTGCCCAAAATGTTGACATTTAAAGCAGCGCAAGGGACTAGGAATATAGGGCCGAACTTTCAAACGATAGTATCCAGCCGTGACGTACTCTGGAAGCGTGGGCAAACTGAAAGTAAGAATCAGGGACTGCGTGGCGACGAGTTCACCTGACTTCTTACTTTTGATTCGAGCTACGTCGATAACGTGTTGGTCCGCTAACTCTGACTTAATTTCCTCTTCGGTTGCATTGAGGAGATCCCAACACGATATTACCCCTTTAGAAACGTTCAGCATACGATGTGGTTCGACTGACACGTTCACCGGTCCAATAGATGTTAACTTAAGTAGCTTCGCCGTTTGCCTCCCATCTGTCGTTTCCACCAATAAAGTGCCATTACGCAACTTCTTCATATCTTTAACCTGTCCGGCGTGGTAGGTGATAACTTTATGAATAACGAAAGGGGACAAGCCCTTAATAGCACTCGGACGGTTTACATCAGAATTGGCACTATCAACGTCTTTATCTTTAATTACAAGATATCGGACAACAGGGGTCGCGATACTTGTCTTTTCCACTACTTCAGTTTCACATTGTTTGGGCTTCTTCCGTGAGGGAGAGGCCGGATCTGATTTTATAGTTTTAGTACCCATAAAAGTTTGAATTTTAAAGAACATTTAGAAAGGGAAAAAAGGGTGTGAGGTCACACCGGGGCGTTAATAGGGGAACTAACGCTACCCCCTGGCAATCCCTTCAGCACGCCCAACACCTTAGGATCAGCGTGGGGCCGACGCGGTCAAGGGGAATGGAAGTGCAAAAACCATTCCCGTCGACAAAAACGCGTGGCCCCGGAAAAAAGAAGGAGTGAAACAAAACAAAAGAAACCTGGCAAACAAAAAGATAGACCCCACCAGCCCAGGAAAAACAAAACAAAACAAATGGTGCGGATTTTTTTTTTTTTTTTTTGGGATTTTAATTTTTTTGTTTTTTATAGTATTTTTAGTTTTTCATTTTTTTTTGTTTTTTGTCTATATTTTCAAGGACTCTACACTCCGGACAACACAAACACTGGACACAGACAACATTAGGCCGGGTGGGTGCACGTCCTCCCCAAGTGGAGGAAGACGTCCACTAGACCTGCCTCTTCCCGACTCCCACCAACCACCCGCGAGTCCGGTAGCGGTATTCGCGGCTGAGAGGTCATGCAATGATATGAGGATGAAGGGTGATAAAATGAATGACTAATGAAGCCGCCCTCTCAGCCCCACCCCCTTCCCGACGATGACGGTCCGCTACATGAAGGGGGTTATGATAATGGAAAAATGACACGTAGGGATATTGTACATCTTAGACGTATGATTTAAAATAACGTCTAAAAGTACTCATTTGGTAGATGGAAGTTATAAAACATAAATCAATAATTCTCTTTCAACGTTGTTGTAAGGGAAATTGCTAAGATCTTGAATGATTGCACAAAACACTTCGGCCTATTGTTTTCACTATTTATCGTTTCTTATTTTTCATGTCCTAAAAATATGCTTATGGAATTGATACTTTTAAGGGATCGTAAAATTTAATATCTCGTATATATATAGAAAAAACATGAAGTTTATAAACATAAGTCATGATAAAAAGTTTGAAATAATTTTCAGTTCTACAATCTAAACACTGTCCCAGTATTACAAGATACCAAAATAACAATACGTAAAGCACGTTATGACAGTACCCAACAGTGTTTTTGTTTGTTTGTTTTTTGTAAAATAGTTGACGAGTTATTTAGACAACTTTTATGTCATGAAATCATCATAGGCATTATACCATTATGGAATACTGAGAAGTTTCAATGCTCCATAGTATTCCGCTAACCTCTTCGGCTTCACGTACGATTTCTCTGTTTTAATATCGTGCATCAATTGTAGTCTCCTTTGTTCTCTCCCTCTCTTTTCTGATACAAAATTTTTTGCACATCCGTAATTATACAGCTCCTTTTTAGCCAATACCCCAACCAGTTTCTCTTCCCCTTCTCAACAATATAATAAGTGTTCTTTTCTTCCCTGCCTTTTCTACACCCTCTTACTAATTTTGCACTCGATCTAGCTAATCCTCTCTATTCTTCTTTACACTCACATTTCCAAAGCTCTAGATCGTCTTTCGTCAATTTTCCTGAAATTTATACAGCACAATATTTCAAATGAAGAATTTTATGAGTATTTCTAGAAAATGTATTCAAGCTTCTAAAGAATAGCATTTTCTTCTTTCCTAAAATCTACTTTGGTATTCCTATCTTATTTTTACTTTGTGTCCTAACTTCATATTTGGTCTAGGAATTAATTCGTGCGGTTGGTACGCACACATTGAAGCTGTAGTACAAACACAAAATACATAAATACCTTAAGAAAAATATTGTCCATCGCTAGCCACCACTTTCGCCCATCTGTCAGGCAATGTACGGATTCCGTGGCGAAAGAAGTCCTCATCCTTGGAAGCGATCCAGTCAGAGACCCATGTTTCGATATCTTCTGAAGAAGTAAACCGCCGTCCAATCAAATCGTTGTTCATGCAATCGAACAAGTAGTAGTCCGAAGGAGCAACGTCTGGTGAATACGGCGGGTGGGGTAAAACTTCCCATCCGACATTTTCTAAATAGGTTTTGACCGGTTTTGCGACATGTGGGCGAGAGTTATCATGTTGAACAATAAGTTTATCAGGTCTGTTCTCCCATTCTGGTCGTGTTCTGGCCAGAGCTTGCTTCAAACGCATTAATTGTCGTCAATAACGTTCTCCATTCATAGTTTCACCCGGTTGCAGCAGCTCATAGTACACCACACCTTTCATATCCCACCATATGCACAGCATAACCTTTGCACAGTGAATATCTCGTTTTGGTTGTGATGGACCTGGTTCACCTGGTTTCACCCAGGCCTTTTTTCGTTTAGGGTTCTCGTAATGGATCCACTTCTCATCACCCGTAATAATTCGATGCAGAAACCCCTTTCTGCTCTGTCGTTGAAGCAGCAATTCGCAAATGGTTTTTCGTCTTTCAACGTCTCTGTCTTTCAATTCATGTGGAACCCAATGTGACATCTTTTGAATCATTCCCAAGGCTTTCAAGCGTTTGGAGACTGTTGTTTGATCAACGCCTAATGCTGCTGCAAGTTGTTCCTGCGTTTGACACGAATCCTGCTCGAGCAATGCTGTCAATTCTTCGTCTTGAAATTTTTTTGGCTGTCCAGCTCGCTCTTGGTCTGCCAAGCCGAAATCACCACTTCTAAACCGTGCAAACCACTTCTGACACGTTCGCTCAGCTAGAGCATGGTCACCATACACTTCCACCAAAATACGATGACTTTCAGTCGCACTTTTCTGCATGTTAAAGTAATGCAGCAGGACACCCCGCAAAAACACTTTATCAGGCACAAATTGCGCCATGTTCACTTAACTACAAACTGGTGTTGTTGACGATTTAATCCACTGCCCTATACTACGAACGATACGCGATGACAGGTGTTTGCAACACACGGAACTGTGGGACGCTCCGTTCGTTGCGCCATCTCTTGTCCACCCGCACGAATTAATTCCTAGACCAAATATCATCCCTAATAAACTTTCAATGTACCAAAAACTAGTCACTTTCTGTATTTTTACCTCCTACTTCCTCCGAACATTTTTTTCCTCCGAAATTCTTCACAGCCACTTTTCAAGTTTTCTTAACATGTTATCGAGTCATCATGTTATCTACAAACACCCCACAAAGCGTCTATTCCTAATCGTTCCCTCCTACCAAAATGCCAGCATCTTTTCTATAAAATATCACTATTGCCTCTATTCGTAGAACAAGTTGAAGATGAATTCCAGAAGTTAGTGTCTACAGTTATTTATACAGTGAAACCTGTCAACTTGGCCACCTCTCTAAGTTGGCCACCTGCTTATTTTGGCCTAGTTCGTCTTGAACCTGCATTTTCCCATAAGACATTCGTTACTTACTACTCTATAAGTTGGCCACCTGTCTATCTTGGAAGTTGGCCACACTGAAGCAATGTTTACCCTATGATGATAATGATAAATTTACCTGCGTATCTTGGCCACGAAAAATACAGTTTTGTTATTTTTCTTAACTCTTTCGAATTCCCATATGAGAGGCAGATGTTTTGTATTTGTAACTGGACAGAAAGAAGCATAGATTCGCACGATTTGTTCTTGGAGGTCAATGGCCAGAACACTACCCTCATAAAAGGGTGGTGAAGGAAGATGTGAATAAGAAAAAGCACGTACAGGAATTCAGGAAATGGTTGTACGTATTTGTTTACCCTGTCTGTTTTGGTATAACCATTAGCTATATCGGTTCCTTTCATCAGTGGGAAGCTTTAGTAATTCCGGAAAATTCTCAAGGTTAAAGCTCAATTGTCATTTATTGGCACCTGACTGCATGTCAAAAGGTAGTGGAGGTTTTGAGATATGAATTCCCTCAAGATTTTCTCAATATATTTTGCTCCGAGAGAAACACTTCTAGCTCATTAACTAAAGGTAGTTAACTACAATATTAGAATGTGCATATCTGCCAAAAAGAATAAAGCAAATATGTCTAGAATGAACCACCATTCAGTAACAACTGAAAATAAGTCATATAAATTGCATACGAATTTCTTAATTTATAACTTAGCTTTTCTTGTTTTCAATCTGAATAACTCAGTGTGCTATAATATCAATTACAATAAACTGCGTACATACACTTCTTTTTCATGGTTGTTTGTGTTATTGTGTTTTCAATCCGAATAATCGAATGTACCAGACTAGTTTTCAGGAAGAGAAAGGTATGCATATATATTAAACATACTAAGAGCGTCGATCCTGGGGGGACCGAGAGGGCCCGGGCCCCCCAAAGCTCATGTGGCCCCTATTTTATTTATAAGTATACAATATTTGATGTAATTTGAGTGCAATTTGTCTTAAAATCTTCATATATATACCTTCTGCATTTGAATGGGTCCCCTCTCCAAATTTACAGAGAAATCGGCGCTCTTGCATACTATAATAATATTTTCTAGTACTGTATATTTTTATGATTCCTCTATGTACATTATTTATAAGCAGCTGTCGTGCCACTGCTTATTAAAATTTTACAATCAAGTAATACTAGAAATCCTATTCTAAAAATACACAAATCACACTTATTTCTGTAAGTTGGCCACCTGTCTAAGTGGGCCACTTTTCGATGGAACCGATGGTGGCCAACATAGACAGGTTTCACTGTAACTATATAGGTTTATGATGTAGGTAGTCCGATATAAAAATCAGTACTTACAATTCTAAATGCAGCCGGCAAAAACATGTAAAACAAGATGGATTGTGAGGTTAATTCGCGCATAATAAAAGTGTATCAAAATCTGGCCTGTAACTAGTAGAGTTTGTGCCACGCGAGACAAATACAAAATTCGGCGTCCCCCTTTTCTAGAGGTTTGGTAAGAGAAGTGTTACATTTCTTACTTAGTTATATCGGTTACATTTTTCGACTACTAGATAAATTTTAAACAAAACCGACGATATTATATGTTAATAGAGTTCATTTCTAAAGTTCCAAAACTCCAATTTAAGAACATTATTAGCAACTACAAATTATTTACATTTCAACTTTTATAACATGAACATATTTATATGCGAGTACAGTTTCTACTTATTTAAAGATCAATCACACAATATATCGTTTAGAGAAGACGATAGAAATGTTTATGTTTACCACCAACTGCTAGGAACAAGTTAACATGACAACAGATATTGGAAGCCACTTTGTGCCGTGCTAAGACTGGGATCCCGCTCTCCGCTCTGGTCACTGCTCTGCATGTAATGGATTGCTCTTGTACAATATGTTCTAAAGGTAGCCGCACAAATAAAAATTTGGGAAGCGAGGCGGCCGTAAGTTTTTAGAAATGAATCAATCTTCGAACTAAAGTCATAGCATCTACATTAATCATTTAATGTATGTGTCATAGCTTGATCCTTTTGGAACCACCAGTAACGTTTGTCTTCCTCAATAAAAGCTACAAATTGAATGATAATGTTACTATACACTTCAGAATCAACAGTTGTGTTGAAAAAGATGACCCACATTTTTCTCATTCAGCTCGTGCACTTTCTCAGAATAAAGGGAAACTTCATGTAAAGAATGGAGATTTTCCGTAGCTCGTATCCGACTATTCTTACTATTTACGTAAATGGAACCAGGTATAATGTCTGAAAATTGTTTTGTTCAGTTTGTTGACCACACTTTCCCGTCTGAATCTATTGAATTACTGACAATAATTTATGTGTTTCTGGAAATCCGAGGAGCACATATTTTGAGCTACGTCCATCGTTTTTGCTGGGAACTTCAGACATTTTACGGCCTTATGATAATATTTTTAAAAATCTACCTGTTCTCAAAGCTGCATCAGAGACTTCGTAGAGGAGTTATGCAATTTTTCACCATCAATCCCAAGAAATTCTAGTAAGAAAATTGAAAATCACTCGCTCCTTGTTTTATCTGCAGAGTTTCACTTTCGCGATATCATACACTATTGCTTTTCCATGTGGAACAGCGTTTGTATATATCCTATGAAAGATCTCTATACAGCGTTCACACGATTTAACTTCAAAGTAAGCTTCCAAACCAGCAACCTTGTGCTCCCTTGTAAGATAAATGGTGCACTGAAATTGTGCACTTTGTCAGCTAGACATCTTGCTTTCATTCTTGCTGCTTTATTGGCGTGCATCATCGTTCAATTCCTTCTGGTATTGATTTGCATGTTGCAAAACCGCCAACAAACAATCACAGGCAACAGTTTCTAGAAATATGTCTGTGATTTTCAAGAATGAAATTTTTAAATTCACCTCTCAAAGACTTCAGAAATGTTCTGGATAAATAATTTAAACCACAGAAATATAGAGTATTACATTCGTAATGAGATTCATAATTTTAAAAGCTCATTCTGTACACGAGCTTCAGTTTAATGTCTGCAATAGGTTGAGAGCACTTTGTTCGTAGAAAGTCCAAGGACATTTTGTGAAAGGACAATTCATCCAGGAACATTTGGTCTTAAGGATATTACGTCCGAAATATATTTATTCAAAGATAAACTTGGCCAAAAATACAATTCGTCTATAAGACATTTGGTCCTAAAAATAATTTTTAAAAAATATAATTGGTCTGGAATCCATTTCACCCATAAAACATGTACTCCAAAGTACAAATACTTCAAAATCATTTCGTCGTATGTACCTTGGTAAAAAAAAAAAATGGCTCAAAATAGACTTTGACCGTTAAACATTCCGTCCAGAGGATATCTCAGCCAAGACCGTGTGGTGCAAAATAACTGTACATTTTATAAAATCTATTTAGAACAAAGAATATTTTGCACAGAAACACTGTCAGCATTTCTGTTTTAAAATTATTGTTGCGAAATTTTCAGTGTAGTTGTAAATTGGAAATAGTAGTCCAACATAATTACTTGTTACCACCATCAGATGTAGATAACATAACTTGTTATTTTCAATAGCAGGTGAAAATGACTCTTTGTTTTTTCTTCTGCTCAACTGAAGGAAAAGAAGCAAGAAAATTACTTTATGTTCTCCTCCAGAGGAAGTATTGATTTGGTTTGATTTTGAGTTGAGTGTCCCTTTCAGCTGCGAGGCTGAGTGGCACTACAGACGAAAGGAATACTATCTATGGATATAATGTGAACACAAACAAATATGTTGGACCAAATGTATTTTGACAAATCTGTTATGGATAGAATGTACAGTGGACAAATTGTAGTTTCTACTAATATTTGTGAACAAATTATACTTCAGATAAACTCTTATGGATGAATTGTACTTTGGATTAAATATCCTTTAAACGGGGTATACGGATAAATTTTACGTTGAACCAAATGTGTTTGGATACAATGTCTTTTGGAAGTATTTGTACATTGGACAAACTGGCTTATGTTCGAATTAAATGTTGGATCGAATTTTTTGTTCGACACAATGTCACTGTAGGAAATGTTATCATATTGAATTTCTCAAGATAAGATGTCCTTTGTGTCAAATGTGTTGTAAAGTTATCATTAATATAAAACGTACAGTATCATATTAATAATATAAATCTGTAATAATAGTGGTCATTAATATATATTACAAAAATAGAGTTCAGTATTGTCTAAGTAAATGTTACTTGGCCGTATTATTTGAATTCTAACTAGTAAAGCAAGTATCATTTTCGGCAGCAAAACGTTTGATTATGTTGGCATAAGAAATAGTCTAAGCTCATTTGTGTTTTATAGCAATAATACTCACTTTGTTGCACCTTGGTACTTTTTAACTAAGTAATGAATTCATGTTTATGAAAACTTCTTGCGTGATATCCTTCTTCCAGTTCATGCTTCTAGATCAGGTGCAGGAATGTCGCTGGAGGTTTTAGGTTCATGTAAGTATCCATAACTAAGTAGTGGTGCTTAAATCTTTCACCTTCTTGTAGGAATTCATCTTCATTTATGCCGTTCTTCAAAGATCTGCTAGGTTTTCTGTGCAGAATGTAAGTCTTGTGTATTCAATGTGAGAATATTACTATTATTTAGAAGACTAAATTTTTCATTGATTTCTTCAAGAGACTGAAATGTTTTGTTGAATTCAACCAATATGTTGTTAACAATCATTAATAAAGCAATACTCTGTACTTGTTCCTGAGAAATCGGAATTTCCTTCTTTGAAGCTTAAGTTAAACGTTTTTCACTTTCTGTCCTATTCTCTTAGTAATAAGTAGATATATGTTTCTTCTCAGCTATCATTTTAGCTTTAACAACAGTATAGAAGAAGTATAAAAGAATATGAATGTTTCTAGATGTATCACCTACTGTTATGTTTTTCCTTTGTAGAAACTTATTTAAATGAACGGATGTTAATGGATTCTATTTCAGAATTAGGTAACGACAACGAATTCAAACTTGCTAAGGCCTCCTTCAAAATTCTTGTTTCTTATCCTAGATGCAGAGGCCAAAAAATTATACACAAGCAATTTGGAATATTAAAGAATGTTTCAGCTTCAGGTGAATACTTCATTAGCACGTTGCACAACGATACTAAGTGAATGTGGTAAACATGGAACAAACTATGGAAATTTAAATTGCTGGAGTTTAGAATGTTTCTTTTATAGATAACAGTCATATTGATTAGCTCTAAAATCATATGATTACCCTCTACATTGCATCGTGTCCAATATATTTTTTGTACAAAATATATGTAGTCTTCCCCTTTTAAACGCCAACGAACTATGCACTTTACCCTTTGTTAAGGCTCTGATGAAATTCTTCAAATAATGTATTATGATATGCTACGAGTTATCTACTATAATTAACATAGTTGAGAGACATATGAAACAGGTATCGTAGTCATCGCAATTACTCAAGTTTTGTTTAGAAATCTAAACATCAATAACTCCTGCCCCAATATTCATAAATATTGTGCTTAAAGTGAAATGGAAGGAATTGAGTTTCGGACAATTATTTTAATGTAATTTATGCCTTATCGTGTTGTAAAAATGTGTTCTCTGGAGGACCATTTCGATACATTTTCACTGTTTCTTACCCGTGGTTATGAATACTAATCATTCAGACATACGACGTAATATAACCGCGGAACATCTTCAATCATATAAATTAAAAATATATTGCCTGAACAACGAAACGTTATTGGCAATTTCAGTTCTTAAACAAAAAAGGAACACAGCGTACAAAGATTTTCATACAACTTTTAGATTGTAATATCGAATAGTAATTTAAAATACTTTACTAATTTCAACGTAATTCCCTTTTAATTTTGGATTACTTATAAACTTTCACGTTGTTACTGTTTACGATTTTCCACACTCTTTATCCAATTCGAAGGCTATAAAACGGGGATTGAAACTCCATAGTATTATCGCTTAGCAAAGATCTTGTTCTCGATGGGTTTTCTTTTACAATTCATAATATTCTTAGGGTCCTATTTTCTTTTGAATTCATAGTGCATCATAGTAGTACTATTATATTCAATCTTAACTAATTATAACTGATTCAATCTTAATATGAAGTTTCCTATATACACAACGCTCTACGGAAGAGGATAACTTCTTGCTGTTCGTTATTCTTATAGTAAATGCGCATCGTTAGTTAATAGTACGATTTCGCAGGGTAACTGATGTGATGTTCCTCCAATAGGAAAACTCCTATAGTAGCTTGACAGTAGCTCGTATAATACTAAAGGTGAGCAAATAGGATTTCGTACATAAAACGTATTGAAGATACGTTCTAACTGAAATATTTAGTTCCAGCAACATTAATTCTTTTATCGAATAACTACGTTTCGTGGGAAAATTATTGACTTTAGCCTCTCAAGCATGTAAAATACTTCTAACTCACTAAATAAAAATGTTGAAAAAGACATTAGATATTCGTACAGTACACAAGAACGTTTTTGTTCGAATAATTGCAATTAGCAATAGTGTCGACTGTAGACTAACGCCAGTTCTTGTTAGTTATACACGCTGCAATGAAAATAGAATGGGAATAATAGAATTGTTCTGTTGGTTATGACGTTTACAGGGAATTCGTTTGTCATTAAGGATAACTAACACAGAAAAAGGTTTTTTTACCATAAGAATATATTAAAATGAATTTTTCCTTAAGTTTCCTTCTCTAGTCAGGAAGAAAATAACATATATAAACGGAAAGTGGTTATAGTGTCTTTCCTAAAGAGATTCCTAAAGAAAATCTTTTAACGTAATTGCCTCTACTTACTCTCAGAAATTAAAATACTCTTCCCTTTCTGCTCATTACGGTACAATTGCTATGCACTATCCGAATTTTAATTTTTTTTTATTTTATGGACGAACTTCTACCAAAAGTTTTAAGATAGCAGAAAAATAATCCTCTCTCTCTTTTTTCAGATCATGAAAAAGTAGAATAGAAATAATAATAATAATAATAATTACACTTAATCATATCATTATTTAAGCTATCTGAAAGTAGAGTGTATCACCTATCTTCTCGACGTTTGTGAGCTGAAGTGTGAAATCTTTTGACGTAACAGTCACATGAAACCCGTTTGTCAATCACTGCAGTTTCTACCAAATGGACTGTGTTTCCATAAATGCTACTTTGCAACAGTACGAAAACAGACACTTCTTTCCGTCTTCATTTTCATATGGCATTCCGATTACTTGTGATATAATAGACTCAACCTTATTTTTTAAGCTTGTGAACCTTCTTCTTGAGTATGTTACTTACGTACGCATCTTTGTCGAAGGAGATTCCAGGTGGAAGCTCATATGAATCTCATGTTAAGCTGTAAGTCGTTGTCTCATATGGCATAGCTTCTGAACAGACGCTGAATTCTAATCTGGCAATCAAAATTTCTGCTCGTCTCTACTTAATCTGAATTAATCATTAATTTCATATCCAGAGAATACATTCACATTACATTACATTCATATTTTTCTCAAAGATTATCTAAAACCTCTTCATTCTTCAACTAGCATTACTCGACATCCGTATGTTACAGATTAGCATAATATGTTATTTTACAGATATGATATACTTACCATACATGAAAGGTAGCAGACCTCGCCATCTTATCTTCAGTGTTTACATAATCATTATTAAATTTAAAATATGAGCTACTTGAATATTGTTGTTTACTATGTTAAAGCATTCTTCTTTTTAATTATTGTTTTTATCTCATTTTATTAAATAAGAAAGGCAAGTCATTTCTTACTGTTCATTAACATTCTACATGTAACGCTACATTTAAAACTATGTCGAATATTGTCATAAAATTAATGTTTTAGAATTTGTCGATTATGTTTTCGTTATTTAAAAAAAAAACTTCTTAAAATATGAATATGAATATTTCTATTAAGTCTAATGAACTTCAGCTCCAAATATTTGATTTAAAAATTACGTTTGAGAAACATACAAAACAATTTCAGAAAATCTGGAAATATTTGATATAAAATTAAAAAGACTCCTTTAATGTAATACCTTTTATATAAGATGAAAAAGTACTCCCGGATGGAACCATTAAATCCATTAAGCATATGCAATCTCTGGTAAGGTTTATGCAACTAGTTGGTTTAATTTATTTCTGTAACTGTTGATATTGTCAAGGTCACTCTCATGAATTTTACACTCCAAATTCTGTTGCAGATTAGCGAAAACTATTTATCATTTTATTCTTGTCGTTATTATTAACAGCATGGAAACTAATGTAAGTTAACAAAATGTGGGAGTTAGGAATAAAGAGATGTGTTAAAGTAATTGAGAAAGGAATGAAGTCAACCTATCACGGTTGATTAACATTAGAAAACCCTCTTTGTTCTCATACAGCTTTGAAGGATACAATAAGTTGTGGAATGTCTTCTGCAAGTCTTGCAATTTTAGAGGGTAAAATGTTTTCGTTAGTGTTTACTGGATAAACAAAATCGTTAAAGCAACATCCCTACTTTAGCACTTTTAATTTGAGAAATATAATTAATCACAGAAGGTCAGGTCTTGAGAGTTTACGAATTGTAATAACACAGAAACATTATTAAAACAAAAAGAAAAGAACAACACTGTTTTGTGCCTTTGAGCAATGATGTACTCTTTCCATTTTCTGTTCCTCCTTGATGGGGCACGTTAGGATATACACATTTTCAATTTCTTTACGTCCTCCGTTATAATTTGTAGACTGCCATTTTCACCATCGTGATGTCTGATATTACGTTGGTACTTGAATTTCGGCCATCTCAAAATGTTATCCCTGTATGAATATATCTCTAATAACTAAAACTGGAATTGCATTTTATAATCTCTAGCAGTCCCGTTCTATCAATATGCGCAATAAATTTGTGAAAAAGCTTAAGATTTATGACTGAAATACGAGAACACACCTATATTTTAATATACTATAATATACTAAATTCTACACCTTTTGCAAGTAGTTAATTTCTAATGTTAAAATAATTTACAACAAATACGAATTAATTTTATATTTTCAAAAGTTTTGTTTATTTTAATAATTGCAATGTCAAATGAAAGAAGGAAATTAGTGTTTCTACTCTGTCCGTACAATTTTGCTATTAAGACTGCTGTCGAAGGATTTAAAGCTTAATATATAGTTATGGGTGTTGCGAAATATGATATGTTACTTTGAGGGAAATACACAGACTGAAAGTATCTAAATATCAAATTCTGTTCTCTCCTGCCACAGGTGACTTGTTATTAGACACTACGAATGACGTATGGAAACTTGTGTCGCATACCGCCAATGAAAGATGCCTACTCGCTGTGACTTCGTGTGTTTTTTTCTTTTTTATTTAATAATATGATAGAAATGATTAGGCACAGACTATGTGGTGTTATTTACTTCTTCTGGAAGAATTAAGGTATCATACAAACCACCGAAACTGTTTTGATTCATTTAATGCTCTTAAGTAAAGTGATTGCAACGTAAATATATGTTTTGCATTCCATATTTCAATTGAATTTACACTCAATTTCAATTAACCAACAAATACATTAAAAATACAATTTTACAATGTTGCCTTCAGCTTTATGTATATAACATCATGAAGAAATTATATTATATAAAAACATATACATAACATATAATATCAAGAAGAAAGTATGATGATCGAGGAATTCGAGATTTCAATGGACTTACACGAATTTTTTTCTGAGTTAAATTTCTCAAATCAACTCAGCCCACCAACCTGAGAATGTGCTAAAATTAATTCATCCTAGGGGCTGTGGTGGCTCAGTGGTAGAATGTTCACTTCTGGTGTGTGGTCCCGCCAAGTGAACTTTGTGGTGGACAAACACCGTGTGCGTGGGTTTTCTCGGGTTCTTCCGTTTCCTCCCACTCTCTTCATTCCACCATTTCATTTATTTCTCATAATCACCGTCTCCTTTAGCCTAACCGGCATAACCGTGGGACGTAAAACTCAAAGATTTCATTTCATTTTTTAATTCATCCTTTAAAAATGTATTCTTGGAGTGATATTTTCCCGGATGATTTTCTTAAAAACCAACTAAAACAATTTGTTCATATTTCATCACTATGTGCTCCAGTAAGAAATCTACAATATGGAATCAACCAATTTTCATTAAAAATTTCGAAAGATCTAGTTTAGTCTTGGAGGTGAGAATTTTTGACAATTTCTCAAAAACGTCTCAATCAATTTTGCTCCCATTTCATAAATAAGTTCTCAAGAAGAGTGCAATGTAATATAAACAATTGTTTATTAGTAAATTCACAACGGATAGTTTCTTTTTGTGGATAAGCTTCTCTCGGAGATATTTGGAATGCTCAGGCAATTACTTTTATAGTTCATATAAACATCTCTAACAACCGTACCATATAACATGAATAATTTCTCATGAAAACCTCCAAACGCGAAGCTGCTCTTGGAGGTTTTTCTTCCATTCCGTTTGAGAAATTACTTATTCCTATTTTCCTACTAATTAGCAAGAAAAAGTTATGTACAGTGTAATTTGACTATATTTAAGAAGTGATACCATGAAAGATTAGAGCAGATCTGGAGTACGCCATCAAGATAAAAAAAATTACAGCATCTGGTTTTGCGAATGGAGGACGCATGTACTGCCATGAGTGCAGAGACACTGCCAGGCGCTGTGCACAGGGAATGGAAAGGTGTGTAGTATACACCATTGTTGCAAAGAGTAATTATTTCGTCAATGAAGATCTCGCCTTCCCTGTGTTAAGGCTGTCAAATGTTTGATTGTCCACAGTCTACAACTTATACTTTTTATACGAATATTACCGTAATAAATTTTGGAGGGTATTTTGTTGGCAGTGGCTAGGTGAAAATCAATTCAGTTTGGTGGACAATTAAACTAATTAATGTATACTTTACACTGAGAATGGTTGGCCTTGGCTTCAGTTATCATAACGTTAATGTGGATCTCCTCGAATTGCTTTCTAAGTTTGTACTTTAGTTCTTTTGGGTTTGAAAGCTTTATAATAAGGGTTATCAAACAACCTAATTGGTTCTTCGACACCTCATTGGGATGTCGTGAGATTCCTGTGTTAGACGTACCGCAATCTCAAAAGTACGAAGTATAAAACACATCGAATTCACTCCTTGCAACGTCTGGAATACTAAGGGAAACCTGATTGCGTACTGTCTTATAAAACGTAACAGATGTATTTTGTGTGATCAAGAACATGACTAATATTTTCCTAACGCAAAAGTTACAATCAATGTAGGCTTAATTATTATGTACAAACTTGTCATCCAACAATTTTTTGGTTCAGTAATTTTTAGAAATATATCAAGAAACAACTTTTCCATTTAAAAAATGCAGTTGAGTTGTAGTATATTTTAAAAATAAATAGAAGTGTATATGGAGAAAAAATTATTAAGATGCAGTTTTCTTTTAACTATTACAATACTGAAATAAAGTATTTTATTTTGTAAAATCACTATTGCAAGAAAATGAGCATATACAAAGAGTCAAGTTTGTTGTTTCATGTCAAATGTCTACTTTTAACAGTAATATTCGATCGAGGTATTCATTAGGGGGCTAGAAACATTTATGTACTATTAAAGTGAAACAACTAATAGTCTACAATTCCAATATTCTAATTAAATTTTTAACTATGAACACATTCTATTAGTGTTACATTAAATACAACTAAATGAATTTATGACTGGCACATGTTATACAGTATAATTAATATTAGTAAACATACACTTTGATAAAGTTCACTTTAAACTGTTACGACTTGCTAACATTTTGCAAGCAATTCTGACGAATGTATAGTATACAATTTCGGCGATGCTCATAACACTAACACCAAGAAACAATCCATTCAGCCCAGCCAAAGCAACTGGTAATGAAAGAAAATGTCTTCATTAATGATAATTCACCTTGTGACAACATTTAGCGTGCATTCATACAGAACATTTTCTTAAAAATAAAAAAGTGAGATATTCTTTATATATACTCATAAAAGTATATAACTGTATTTAAATACAATATATGATAATGTTTAGCGCTATAGAAGAACAGATGAATATTATTGATAAAATATAAGTCTTGCACATCGTGATTTGTCCATTTTATTTCATACTATCATAGTTGTTCTCATTATTTGTAGCTGGGTAAGAATTTAAAAGCAACCACAGTTAAAAATCATGCATACTTTACACGAAGGACTGGCTATTAGCTTTACTCAGAGATATATGACAGCGCTCGGGAAAGTGGTAGACTATTCAATGAAAGACATTCCAATAGAAAAGTTAACCACACGTATGTCCAGAAATGGGCTAATAAATTCGCTCAGACTGGTTCGGTAGCTAACAAGAACCTAAGGGGTAAAAGAGTAGTTGACAAGGTAGTTGAAGTTCAAATTTAAGGAAATTTTAAAGCTAATCCATCAACAACATTACAAAAAGTCGCAGCAAGTGTTGTATTGTCTGTAGGTTCTGTCACACTGTTAACATTTTATAAATTTAATCCATACAAAATGCAACTTTTATGCGTACTGCATAAAGATTGCACTCATCAGAAAGTACAATGTAAGAAAATGACTCACTTAGGCAAGATCCAGTTTTATTGAAACATGTGTTTATATATATATATATATATATATATATATATATATATATATATATATATATACTCGCGATCAAAATGGCCTTCACCGCTTTCCAGTGTATAGGAGGGCAGCTTGCAGGAGAATTTTAATAGTATTCCTAATTAGACGAGAGCGATAAGGACTAGGCAATTCTAATTAAGGGTCACATTTGCTGCACCATTGCAATATAATCTTTGAAAATGTCGATACTCAGTTTCTCGATCTCTCGTCTGATACGTTACTCGTACATCGCTCAGTTGTATTTAGTAGTAAAGCCAGTCAGTTGTTAGCTCCATGCTCTCGAGCATAAATATGCGTTAACTTTTTTCTTATGGATATAATTTAGTAATTAGGAGTTTTTCACGTTCTAACAAATTCATAAATTATATTCGACTTTTGTTAAAATGTATGGAAAGTTATCTATCTTTATTTATTACGACTTCTCCTTTCTCCTTTTCTTGGGTTCTTTACTTAAAATTTTAGATGTTAAAATTAATAACATTTTAGCATGTAATGGTCAAGGTGTGTTAAAGGAAATTCCGACTTCAACGAATAACTAAGTGTTGGCTTTTACGTCTTTAGTTTATTGCAGTAAATACAAAAATTACTAATTTGCGATATTAAACACGCCAGATAGAAAGTATCATGTTTCTTACACAAGCCACAGAATAACATTTAAACATTTCTGAAACTAAATGTAAATCTTAGACACTTTTCACTAAAGTAATAGTTGCTAGCTAATGACGAGGCGAAAGTATTCAGATGTTGTCATATCTGTATACCAAACAATTGTACTATTTGATTGGAAGACCTGCATACTCTGCCAAATGAAGCATTCCTATGGTAGCGCAGTGGAAGTAATTTTTATATATTGACAAACATTATTGAAATTATCCCCTTAAAGTTAGAGTTTTCGGAAACAAGGAATGCATTTGTCCTGTATAAGGGTGTTATATATATATAAAGATTTATATCCGTACTGCAATAGTATTGTAAGATACTATTCTGGCAGATATTTTGAACTTCTACCTCTCTCTTACAATACTCATTCTAATGACAGTGTCGTGATAGAAACCAAACTCTAAAAAATGTCAGTTTGGATGTCGAGAGAAAATATTCTTAAATTTGGAAATTTTATTTTTCGACAATTTATTGTTCTTTGTCATTTGTATTTTATAGTTACATATTTGAATCTCAACTACAATACCTACATACGTGTCTGTAGGTTTACGTGCATTGCTTACGATACTATCTCACACTTAAATCTGTTTAAAAATGTAAATCAAGAATATGTATTCATTTCTCCAACCTTTGGGGGAGAATTGAAAGAAAGAAAGGTATATGCGCTTCATGCGTTAGTAAATTCCTAAATCGAAAACTGAATTAAGAAAGCATTTCTTCACTTCATAATATAGCATGTGGGAAGTTCATAGTACGAACAATATGTGATTACTGGGCAGAGGCAGAATTGCACATTTCATATATTAAATTATGCCTTTTAGAGCAATATGAACAATAGTGTTAATGTTTCATGGTGTATCGTACCGCAATACCGTTTCATTATTTCTATAATTCATAATTTGAGAAAAATTTCATATATAATAGGACGTTTAATAAACCTGCATTTTTTTTTGTTTCGTGTGTCTAAACCAAATCTTCTATTTCGATATCGGCCTGACATCGTATGTTCTTTAAGTAATTATATATTATAAATATTTAGTAGATTTATTCTGTACCGTCTCATATATACGCGGTATTGAAGGGTGTTGCTTTGTGGGTAGGAAAGTGACAAACAAATTAAAATTTGAATCGGGTTATTTACACCAGAGGAAAACTTACTGTTGTTATTTATTTTATTTTTTAATTAGATATGGATTATATCACATCCAATGTTAGTATGAATGATAAAATAGGAAAGAGTAATAATATGGTGAAATGATGATCAAGACCAGAAGTGGACAATTAAGTAAAGTAAACGCGTGCTTAGAGAAGAGGCACCATAGGCAATTTTCTTCAGTCAAATTTACCATGGCCATGGGCCGTATTGTGGAAGACTCCAAATAATGCAGGTGAACCGGATCTGAAAATGGTTCACAACATTAAAAACTTTACCTTCAACGTTAGTGAAATAACACAAATATTTAATGGAAAATATAACATACATAGTGGACTTAATAATAATAATAGTGTTGGAGATAATGAACGTTTATATTAATTAATAAAGATATGATCAAATAAATGGCAACTTTAAGAAAATGGAGAAAACTTTTCAGATATAAGTAAAGTGAAAGTATACAAAATTAAACATTATATTCCATCTAACTGTGTAATATATATATATATATATATATATATATATATATATATATATATATATATATATATATATATATATATATATATATATATATATATATAAGTGTGTGTGTGTGTATGAGAGCAACAACACCTTTCAAATTCTTAGCGTGTCTGAAGGTTTTAATCCACTATGACTTATTTCAAGGCAGGAAATATAATACATAATAGATACATCAAGATTTTAAGAAATATGTTCCCTCTGAAAATACAGACACTGTTCCTCAGATTTTCCCTGATGCGTTTGACATACATAGAATTAGAATAGTATCACAATTAGTACAAGACTTTCTGCAATTTCTCATCTGTCTGGAAATGCGTCCCGCCCCAACGGATTTCAACAGGGAAAATAACTCAGGGCTCAATCTGGGCTCTTAACGATTGTTCAAATGCTGTTCAGAGGCGTGTTGCATTCTGTTCGAATGCCAATTGCTGGAATATTCATGTCACAAACACCTTACAAGAGAGTAAATATTTGTTTCCAAACTACAGCATTAATATTGACTAATATGCTTTATATCATGAACTGTTACTCACCAGGTGTCAAATATAACTTGGTGACTAACAGTGCGTTACTCGCGCGATACTCAGGAGATGCGTATGTATCTTGGTATTCTTCAATTTCTCTAAGCTTGTAGCTATTTTTAATGTGTCCATATTAAACTTTTTATTTACTTTTGAATACGTATTAGTTCAAGAAATGAGGAATTACGAGTTACACAGTTCACGAAGTGAAAATTCATTTAACTGAAAAAGCAACTCATATTATAGCCAATCGTAATCAGTTCCAGTTTTCTTTTCTTAGTGTTTTAAATGAACACTAATTTTCTTTCGTCATTTCTCTGTATATCAAAGGAGCACAGCACACAGCAAATTACATTCTTGAATACATGCTATAAGGCAACTGTGGAAATAACACGAAGGCAGAACAAAGCCCAGTGTTTTAGCTAATGATCTTGTTTCCAAAAACTACTCTCGGGGCTTGCATTTGTATCGACCATTAACACACTTGCTTTACAGATAGAGTAATGAGTGGAAGCGGATGTCTCTGCCGTAAGTTCCACAGACAGTCACCAATAATCTGGCATTCCGCACTTACCATACTATGTTCCAAAAGAAATATATTTCTTCCGAAGGTACCCATCACCGAGCAAGATCTTAAGAGAACCGTTCTCTCAATGCATAAAGACAATAATAGATTGTTTCTGTTGCAAAAGCAGCCCACCTCGGTGATATGTATGTTAACACATGCATGTCCTTTTGCAATGCAATTATTCGTTCGAATTCAATTTTTAGAACTTTCTGTGTGAAACTCCGATCGAAAACGGTAAAATAAAATGCTGATACATTCAGGGTCTTTCTAAGCAACACCGACGATGTTTGGAAGGTGTTCCCTGACATCAAGATGAAACAAAAATAATATATCAACTTCAATGTAGAAGTGCTTCCATTCGACGCCATAACCATCAGAGAATTTGTCAGAAAGATTCAAGAATATCCGTAACTCGAGCACAAAATGTCTGATTGAAGTCGGGTAAAAGGCAATGTCCATTAGTCCAAACACCGTATCGGTTCACGAATTTTGTTTTACATAATTTATTGGAAAGTAAAATAAAATATAATTTCTGTGAAATCAACATTATACGTTACTAGAAATGTAACCCCAAATTGTTTAGCACAAACTCAGTCCTACTTAACTAACAGATCTTAATGTGAAGCAGAAAGGAAGAAAGTATGATGATGCTAAACAGAATCGAGTTCGAGACTTTAACTCGTTTCAAACTTCTATACAACAAAATATTTTTGGTTATTCTCTTGTCTCTCCCGTTTTAGAATGTTCATTCGCCTGTCAAAAAATGTCACTGAACGAATACTCACCAAATATTAAACTTTTAAGTTTCCCAGAAAGATTTTGTTTATTTTATTCTATCGAAAAAACAATGAAAGTTATACGCAGAGTAACAACAAACTACTATTTTCTTGAAAACGGCTCTACGATTTTCTATATACAGTATTTCATATTAGTCCAGTCATTTTAGGTGAAAACATCAAAGTAATTGTAAAAGAAATAAAGTAAGTTTTTTTTAGATTTGGAATAATATTCCCAACAACATATCAAAAGTCAACAGAAATCCGAGCATGGGCAAGCAGCCATATTGGCCACCATAATGAATTTCCTCTCAAAATCTAGAAATTGCCAATTTTGTTCCAATTTAAGTGAAATATACGTCAAGTGGATAGCTTTTTAAACCAGGAATCATCCAATCGTGTTTCTATTCATATTCCATTTATTACAAAATGGTAATAATAGGGCTATAGGTAGTAAAGTTATGAATATTATAAGGATACATTGTCAGTATTTGTAAGATACAGACTCTTTTAAATTACTAGACATTCTTTAAAAGTACTTGCAAAACATAGGTAACTAACACAAGTAAGGCACTGCTGTCACTTCCACCATTATCACTCTCGATCAGAAACACCATCGTGCAAACTGATGAACATTCCAAACCATGCTTAATACATGAGCACCTTGAAGTGCTGCAATCTGTCTTGCATTTACATCTTATGATATTGAGCAGAGCTGGAGCTGCTGGTGGAAGGTCAGTGAGTACTGGATGGAGTTGCTCACCCTGTAACTGCCAACCCCAATACTCAGGTAGAAGAGTTGTATTGCCTTTCCAATCCTGAACTTGGTAGTAGACCCGTAAGCTATGGAATTTAGCAGCAGCTGAAGTCGGTGGAAGTAACTGGGCTTGAAGAGCTTGAACCATATTTTTAACAACCTTTGTACTGAAGCATCTCTATCTGAGTTCATCTAAGGTATCAGATGTCTTTCCTCCATACATGGCACAAATAGCATGTTCCCCGAGAGTAATTATGTCTTCTTTCTGACTATTTACATTGTTGAATACTTCCGCATACTCCATAAATGACGTACTTTTTCATGATATTTGATAGACCTTTGCCTTTGCCAATCCCAAACAACTGTGACGTGGTGTCACATCCCAAAATCGCATGAATGAAAAGCAAGCCACTGCAGACATTTAATCCTAATGACGTCTTTGTAGATTGAATGTTCCATTCTCGGATGTAGGTTGCACCACGCTTTGGTTCTGGTCTGAAGAAGACTTTTCTACTATCCATTTTAACATAGAAACACAGGAATATCAGGACATCAGTGTCATCTGCAATGACAACTACATCACTTTGTTCAGATGCATGAACTGCTGTCTGGGCGATCAAAAGGTCTGTATCTCCTCGTGCATGTATTGTCTGACATCCAATACTTTCAAAGCTTTCACTAAGCATCATTAAAAAACGCTGCTTATTCATTTTGTTTGACAGAAAGGGATCTTTCTTCATTGTCAGTTTCTTGTCCATAGAAAATAAAACGTTAGGGGAACTTTTACCTTCGCTCCTCCGAATATGAGTTACTTTCTTAATGGAAGGACCATCCAAATATCCATCAAACACAATCACAACCGATTTACCATACCTTTCAAGAACGTAGTTTGTATAGCTATTACGGATGTCCGAGAACAGCATACCAACTGACCATGATAATCGATGTAGTAAAGCACCCCCACCGAGTATATATAGGGATTCTGGAAGTGATGTTTCTGTTGCAGACATTTCACATTTCTCCACCTTGGCCCAAATGGCATTGGTCAGAACCGATTTGCTTTCCGTGGAAGAACTGAATCGACAAACAAAGATGCTGGATAGCTGCAGAGTACATGTATGAATATTATACTCTTACCTATGTCCTGTGTTTCAGGAACAAAAGCAAGTCTTTGGAATAGCAATTGAAGGTAAATATTGACGACATTTTGACCTACTTCAACATTCGTCGATCCCACGGTAACAGCCTGTAAATTTTGTTTAAATGAATAGTTCGAAATATTCTGTCTCTGCATGGACTGGACAATTAGATTACCAGCTTCTTTTGCTTTGTCAACGTTGACTACTATGAGCAACCACCTCTGATGCCAAACTATGCAAAGGCTCATCAGGAATGAATGGGCTTCGATCTCATAGAAATGTCAAGATTTTCTTCATATCTGAGCAGTCTCTTGTCTGTCTGGTGTATGAAGCTTCTTTGTGTTGTTCATTGGCATTGTACAACACACCAGTGAATTCCTGCATGGCATTGTTGACCTCTGTACAAGGAATCATGGATTGAACCCATAACTGTCGCTGTACTTCAGGCATTCCTCTTCCTCTAGTTAACCCTCCTGTAGATTTCATGCTTCTCATCAGTGCCTGTTCTATGATAAGATCACTGGAAAGACCTGACCAATAATCGTTACTACGACGAGCTACATGTAAACCTTTTTGGAACTTGTCGAACACGATCGGATGACTTTCTTGCATTTTTTGAAGGTGTACATAGACTGCTTGTGTACAAATTGTGTCCTGCTGCAGAAAAATATGATAGCAAATCCTTTAGAGTTAACAAATGTAGATTTCAGTCGCCGGTGCGCTCTACTCGAAGGAAATTCTTTAAAATGTTGACCATTTTCATGTACTGTACCCATAATCTACTGGTTCTGCTTTCCACCTTGTACTTGTCCTCGATACTTTCTAGTTTACTATTTATATCTAGTAATAAGGTACTTGACCCATCTTCCAAATATTGATCTTCACCATCATCAGACATTACTTTATTATGAATTTTTTTAACACTGACAATAAGACCATTCATCTCATCCCGTGCATATTCAGTTTCATCTTCTACTGGCAGCTCCCCATTTGTTTCATTCTGTTCCTGACGTAGGAATTATCCACTGATGTGGCAAAGGTATTTTCAAAGCTTCTGATATTGATAATATGTTCAAAGCAGCATCTACTAACATGCATCTTCTTCTTGCTCTTGATACAGCCTTCCCACTAAGCATATTACTGCGTTATTGCCATATATCTGCTGCAAAATTTCTTTTAAACCAGAGTTTATCATTAGGTGACTTATACACCTCAGAAAGCTCACCTTAGTATGAAACCTCCAAGTAGAAAGATTATTTCTTTCAACTTACTTCCATCGGCTTTATTAAAGCCTTCCACCACAACGGTTGATCGAATGTTATGATTAGTGTGCAACTGTTCTTATTTGCTTGGTCATTCAGAAAGAGAAGAATAGGGTATATACATGTCATATTTGATGGTTCTAAATCAATAACATTCAAGAATACAATAGATGACTTTCCTGGGTGCTGGTGACCTTTATGAATCATGTGCATAAAACCAGACCAGCCTGGTCTTGGATATGCTTCAAATGGTGATAATTTTCAAAGGATATCAGTCTGTAGTTTCATAGGCTCTTCTAAAGACCTCATGCATTTTAACTCTTTGAATTTGAGCTCTGCAAGTGATTTGAGTGTCTTTTACTGTATAAGTTTTATTCTTCCTGCAGTACAAAGTCCGTTTGTTGTGATTACCTTCTTGGGAATTGTTCTACTTACTATCTTTTCAGGAGTTACTACTGCTATGGAGCCCATACCATGGAAGGTGCCATGACCACCTATTGTGTTAATGTTGTGGTCTATGTTGTCTGCAATATACTGAACAAACTGATGCGAATCAATCAATGTATCAAGATTTGACGTTGTTGCTGCACTCCTCTCATATTTCTGTACTTCGCTATAGGAAGAGCAGAAACCATGCTGGTGTAAAGAATCTATCAAAAACTTTGAACAAAATGATGGTACATTTGTACTGCCAGTCCCAATTGGAGAGGCGCTACAAAGAATCTTGGTTTTATTGCTTGCATTATTGCTTGACCTATAGAAGCCGACTTTTTATATTTTTTTTCTCCAATTACTGCTTTTATAAACACTTGAAGACTGCCAAGCAACAGATTAATTGCTTTGTCTTCAGAAGCCATATCTTCAGTCAGTGGATAATGATAATTAAATGTTTCATACGATTTCACACCGTTTCTAATTAATTTTGCAGATTTTTCAATTATCCAACGTTTTTCTTCCTCTTCATTCTTACCTTTTGGAGTATTGTAGTATTGCTGAAGACCTGAAGAAGCACTTGATCGAAGTATTACAATATTTACTCTTCCTTTCAGATTTGTAAATATTACATCATCCCCAAATAATTTTTTAACTTTCTGTTTCATATACTGTTCAGAATATGCGTGATATTCGGAACCAGAAGACTCCAGATTTGCTTCCATTTTTTTCACTAAGTCACATATTGTCATTTGGTCTTCATCATTATTTTTGAAGTCTTGAATGGCAGTAAGAAAACTTTTCGTTCTTTCATCCTCCTGGGGTCGGCCTTTCAGCTGCAGCTTACCATTTGCTGCTTCACTCTTTGGCACATACCTCGTTGGAATTGTTTTTCCATTTCTGAAGTTTACGTAACATTAATTGTGGTAAACTGACTCTACGGCTGGAAGATCCTTGCAAAGAGAAGTCTTGCATACACTTGTTTATTCCATTCATCGTCCCTACTGGTGCATACATTCATTATGGTGGCATGCAATGTATGAGTTCGAACTCGAAAACATAATATCCTCTCTTTCTACAATCGAATTAGGCTTCCTACCTACAAAACAGACTATGGTTATTGAATTGAATCTTCCCCACTTGTGATCGAAGCACAGGTTGATTACTAGTACTAACAACTGATTTTCTCCTTTTCAAAGCTTTAATGTTCTTTGGATTACACCATGTTTCCCTACATTTCACATGAACGGATTGTCCTTCTTGAGTTTTTATATCACTTCCTCTTGATTCACTTGCTTTGTTTAATTCTTCATTTCCATTGCTTCGTAATGTCACAGTTTGTTCGTCCGATAACTTCTCGTCACAAATAACACAGTGTATACTTTTTGGATGAACTCCTTAAATCTGACTTAGATTATTTTGTTTTTTTAATATATATATAAATGCAACTCATAATGGGACAATGTATAACTTATTTGTTCTGAACCGATATACGGTTTGGAAGTTTTGCTTAAAATATTTTATCCGAAATAATTCCTATAATTTTGTTCAGATTTCGAAAATAGAATTTGATTAACACCGTCATAATACGACATAATTAATTTGTCTAAAAATCGTCCACGTGGGTATTTTATACTTGGACAGTGATTGGTTTCGGCCGGTTTCCTCAAAAATGGACATGGTGATTTTGTCTATATTTCATTAATAGATAGTTCATTAATGGCTTCATAATGTGAATTAATTGTTTCCTATTTAAATACCCACAAAGGATAGTTTACTGTCATGACTTTTGCGATTTCGTTGATATTAGATAGCCAAATTATCTCATGAACATGTAAGCCTAAAACTGGTATAACTCCTCTATTACGAGCAATCTGAAACACGATATTTTCGAAACGCCTTTTAGACTTTGCAGTTTATTTAGCCAACTCTTATCTCTTTCCTTGATTTCCAAAGTTTTTCGTTTTAAAGACGCGTTGTAAATATCAGATCCGCATTGAATCGAATATACACGGGCAAGAACAAAGATTTTTAACTCACACATGAATTCAAAACCGGATCTCTAAGATGATAGACATACATCTCTTTGACTTTCCTTCTCACCATGGTTAGAAATCCTTTTTCAGAAAAGGTTTTTTTCCTTAGGCCGTATTTCCTTTCATAGCTCCAGGTGTGATTCCTTAATTTCAGATGTTTTAAAACTCGATTGACTGATTTTTTAGTTTAACGTCCTTTTCAGCAGCGAGGATATATGAGACGGGACTTACTGATTAACGTGGAATCCGAACCACATGATTTCCCGCCGGGAATCGAAGATCATCTTTTTTAATTTCTTCTCACATACATAATGCTTTGAAATAATACATTATGCACTCAACGAGTTATATTATGAGTGACATATAGCATTTATTGAAAAACACGCTGCAAACAACAGAGGTTAATCTAAAGACTAAGAAAATTCTTCTTGCATCACATCCACAGCAATATCTGTCATTGCCCAACTGGCTAACGAATAGTCATTTGGTGGTTGATACGCTAGGTAAACTGAATTACATTTGTTTATGCCTTAGGGATAGCAACTCAATAGTAGACCTGACTTAAGAAGCTATAGCTGTCTTGGGAGAGATATTTCGCTCATGATTTTACACCTATTTTATCATGATTGAAATCAATTGGTGTTACCTCTTTAGCTCTCTAGTCACATACTCATGAGACAACTTATTGACTTCTTTCCGAACATTGAACACATGTAAATTCAAAAATACAGTAAGTGTGTTCTGGGTATTGGTATTTATACATGCACTAAATATTTATATATATTAATATGACGCTGTCATTAAATAAAGGAAATTGGTCTTTGTTGATATTTCATATTATTATTTATCATCCGTTGCATGCCTTATATGTTTCAATCATGTTCTACTATGATACTAATTATATTGGATCTTATCTTAATGATATGGAATTGGTCACACCGTTTTAAAATTTTTACACATTATATACTTCCACATTATTCAACAATATAAGTCTACGCTCTTCATCATTGCACGATATTTATCACTGTTCTCGTATCGATATTTTATAATACCTTTTCAACAAAAGCCGAACAAAGAAGGATGGGGCATAAAAAACTATAGCCCAAAATCATAGTATGTTACGAGCCTGCCTTCTTAGGAAGATGCAACTTGCTGTGTAGTCTCATTAAACGTAAGTGTCTACATGCTTGATTTTCATGCTCCAAAATTCCAGTTTCAATGTCTTTCTCAATCTCTAAATTTCACATTAAGGCTATATGTCTCTTCGTCAGAGGAAAAGAGTTGAATCATTTGAAATGGATTTCTAAGCACGGTTACACCTTGATTCAAATTAGAAATTTATTATATCTTTTTAATATAATTTGTACCCTAACGAGGTAAGGTTGATTAAGAAACTTATTAATGAAAAGTGGTTCCCTAATTAAGAATGAGTTTTCAAAAAATTCGTTTGTAACGGGGGCGGAAAAGTATCATTTCTATAAAATCTGAACATCATTTCTTGTACTGACAAATATATAACGTTAAAGTAAGTGCTTGGATCGTCATAAATGCATTTTCGAACTTAAGTCAAACTTTTACTTTACTTCAAACTTTCATACTTTTACTATAATTAAAATTCATAAAGTAAGGTAGTAAGTGGTTTCAATTTGTAGCAACAAATAACGTTTGCTTCATTTATAATGCAGTTTTTAACATTCCGTAGGTAACACTTGGGAAAAGGTCAGCTTCATAGATTGTAATTTGATTCAAATACGCATCTCATTCAACTAAGGTGAGTGAAAATGAATCTTCAAGTATTTTGTATACACTTATTGACGTATAATGCCATTTCTTGTAGCTAGTAATGTATAACACTAAATATTCTTCAATCTAAATCATTTTTCCATACTTATAAAGGCTCAGTGTTTTATCGAAAGAAAGATAACACAAATATTATTATATTTTTATTTATACAGAAAACATTTCGCAATTTCACTTACTAAAAATTTCTAAAGGTCCGTGTAAAACCTTAAGACGAGTTGCTTCGTATGATGGAATTATCCGAATGTTGAAATCTGATGTATAGTTCTTGAGAAGACCTAAATTAAAATACGTAATATTAGTGCAAATTCAGAAATAAGCTTCATGAAAATACATCAACATATTAGTGAACACTTTGAAGCTAACATTAAATATAAGTCACTAACTGTTTGTTTCTTATATATTCTGTCAAGCTTCTGTGGACAACAGTTTTCAGTTACCAAGGAGATTCCAGCTACCAGAAAAATTCTGAAAGAAACACAAGCTATTGAAACAAGCGCAGGAAACCTCCAACATTCGATTCCATTTTTGTTCCTGTCTGCACACGTACCGGCCCCCATTGCTCCGTCTGGCAATTTGACGATAACAATATTAAAACTGTTCCAATTTTAATGAAACTTGGTATGTAGGTTAGCGAAACGTTGCACATAATTCTAATATTTCGAGCTCCAATCCATGAAGAATAAGTAAAATCTAGCCAACGTTGTAATTTTGCATATATAAATACAAATTAATTTTAATTATTATGTGTGTAAATACTTTACAAAAATATTCAATTTCAACAAGAATATATGTACAAGTTTTTAGGGACTTTCAATAACCGTCGCAGCTTCGTATTTAATCAACTGATATGAATGTCAGAGTTTCTAGACACACAGTGTCAGAAGTATATTCGAAGATAATTAAATTATTCAAAAAATTGATTGTGGTGCATTATGGACAATATTTTATTTGAGACTTCTTAATCATCCCCTGTTGACGAACACAAGATCATTAAAGATATTAAAACAAACACCTCAACACCACTTTCAGAAAACTCTTCCACGATAACGTTCGTAAAAATAATGTGATTTTGATAGAATATGATGATTTTCTTAAAGACTTTGTACCAAAGCCAGTGCTGATTACTAGTATACCTATGTACTGTAGAAGTGAGTGATCCTCCAAAGCTAAACCATCGGAATAAGTCTCTAATTGACAAAAACACCAAGTTCTATAAAAATGTTTCAATACATAATATTCATTTAAAATACGTTATATAAAGTCACGGATAATACACTCTCTCATTATTACTCCATTTCTACTGCAAATCATAGAAATGACAGGAAATGTTCAAGAATATGCCATATTTAACCAAAATATTTATTACAATAGGATTATATAAGTACTTTTATTATGTAGGGTTAAATTAACTGAGTTACGAACTTAACTGACTTTACCTCCAAATAGTGCAGATTATCTGAAAACCTGAATAAAGATAGACAATGCAGGTTTCAAAGTTAAAGTTTATGAAAGGCATGTAAGAAGGAGGGTGAGGAGAAAGTTCACTCTCTAGGTCTTCATTTATTCATATCCGAGTAGTGTAAATGATAGTAAAAATTATGAGCATTATTTCATAAAAAGCAATATTTTTAGAAAAGAGATACGTATCATATCATTAAATTCTGAGTGAATATCCCATCCCACATTATAGGGCGAAATTTAGCGATCATTCTTTCATAATTTTAATCCCAATCATGCCGGATAATGTAAATATGAAACAAAATATACACAGCATAATAGCGAAACAGAATGAGTTTACACATATTATCATTAAAACTCTAAACGAAAGCCGAGGATGATAAACTCACTATTTATTTTCACGGATTTTTACTCCATGCTATATGATTAGGAATATTCGAAGAAAATATCAAACGTATTAGAGAATGGTTCGTGTAACATGTTTATTGAATTGAAGAGAAGGAATTTCACGCATTTATTCCTGGCATTTTCTCTAAAATTTCCCCATTTTACCCCTCTGATATTAACAAAATCAAATCTCGAAACAATAGGGGTGTTTCGGCAAGTTTAAGGAATGCACATATTAAGATTATTATTTTTTACGTTTCACGAGAGTTATCTTTGTACAGACATACAAATATCGAGTGAATGGAATAGACAGACTTCACTAGGTTTACATTTCTTAAAAAAGGGCTTCGGAGTTAATGATAAATTTAACCCCGACATGTAGAATAAATACTTCTTTTGATTAAACCGATTACACTTTGATGGAGCACAAGCTTTACATTATGAAGTACCCATTTTGAGGCTTCATAATTGTCCCCACACAACATAAAATCAACCGATAATGAAAGACTTCATTTACCGCTTCTTTGAAAGAAGTATGCTGCTCCACGTCTGTTGTTACAAAGCATTTTTAATCATTGAATCTACAAGCAGCAGCGTGAAACACTGACTGGGGACGCATATTTCATAGGAAATTATCAGTTTGCTATTGTCTGTTTCTGAAAGTCTTCAACAGCATTGAAACAATGGCAACTCGTGCTCTTAGCCAAAGTTCAATTGAGAAAGAACTTAAAATACTTTTAAATGAAAATGAAAATGAAATTTTTAAGTTTTACGTTCCACGGTTATGCCGGTTAGGCTAAAGGAGACGGTGATGATGAGTAATGAATGAAATGGTGGAATGAAGAAAGTGGGAGGAAACGGGAGAACCCCGAAAAAACCAACGCACACGGTGTTTGTCCACCACAAAGTTCACTTGGCGGGGGCTGGGATCGAACCCGGGACCCCAAGCACCAGAGGTGAACGCTCTACCACTGAGCCACCGCGGCCCCTACTTTTAAATGAATCTGGCATAGAGCTAGTGAGCTCGAATATAGCAAGGTGAAAATAACCCTGTCAGATTTTGATGTAAAAGACAGTGAAATGAAGATTTTATTTGATAGTGCAAACGGATCAAATGGAAGCAGTGGTACGTTTCTTGCAATGAATCACTTGTAATATTGAGCTCGAATATAGCAAGGTGAAAATAATCCTGTCAGATTTTGATGCAAAAGACAGTGAAATGAACATCTTATTTGATAGTGCAAACGAATCAAATGGAAGCAGTGGTAAGTTTCTTGCAATGAATCACTTGTAATATTCATGATGTTGTAATGGTGTTAGTTTACAAAACTGACAATCAAGTCGTAGCTTGTTTGCTTATGTTTTACATGTTAATTCCATCGGTGCAAAAACATGACGTTGTGCTACTAGAAAAATTGTAACGTACGTTGTGTTGGCTACACTGCTTCTCTGGTAACATCCCCTATAGTGTCCGATGAACGTTCCTCACACTGTCTAGGTTTTCGCGTAAACAAATTTTGAAAGAATTTCGCCATTCCAAGCATAGCCGGGATGAAATTATAAAAAAATTAATCCTGAATTCATTGGAATACTGTCGTATATTCCACTCTTCCACCAACATTCCTTGAAAATCATCTTTCTACACATTAGGCTGGGCCAATAGAACTCATTTTTTTATTTCAAAGTTGTATTAGCGCGAAAAAGTTGCGAATTATATAGACAAAACAAAATAAAAAATATCAAAATCGGTTGACATCTTCCGGTCGCGCATACATCCAAAAATTTGAAAAAATATGAAAAAAAATATTTTTGCGATTATTTTTTAAAATTTTTGAATTAGATGTTTTCGTAATGTAATAGTATTTAACACCTTCAAATAGAGCCTAAGAACATTGTGTTTTAATTTGGGTTAGATCAGTTGATATCTTCCGGTCGCGCATAGGGCCTAAAATTTGTCAAAATATTGAAAATGTTACGTTTTCACGAGTTTTTTAAAAATATCTTTAATATACTGTTTTAAAACATAATACTTACAGTATTTTTATTTGTGAACAAAAGAACATTGTGTTTTATTAAGATCCGAATAAATTAACAACTTCCCATTGCGCAATGATCCCAATGCTATAGAAAAACAGTGCCTAAAAAAGATACTCCTGTGACATGATGGGTGATAACAGTAACAACGTGCATGGTACTTTTTGACTTGCTCTATAATTGAAAAGCTTAAATATGTATTTAAGTTACAATGTAGTTTTTAACAATAAACTTACTTTTATATATATAAAAAGAAGGAAACAGAGTTCTGAATAAATAGTTCATGTTAGTTGAAACAGTCCAGTGTCCATTAGTACTCTTCTCTATTTTGTAGCCGAAGGTACTTTCAAGACTGATTTTCTGGTGAACTTAGGCATAGATGATCTGGACGGCAGAGTGGTTCTTATAAATGTATCTCGTGATTCAGCTCCAAAAACTTTTCCTGAGGCATGCTTGACGAGTTTTACACAGCGTTCAGCAGCCTGCGTGAACTGGGAATTGCTTGAAAGTAATATTCCAGTCAGGGAGTGAGCCACTGCCGATGTGCGATTTGATCTCGTCGTCACTGATTTCTGCCAACAATGGGGGAGAAGATAATTCACAGTCCATCCAGTTGATAATTTCTGACTATTCTTGGGCATTAAAGTTGATTTTTGATGTCATAAATGTTCTTACTGTTCTCCTTCTTGCATCTCCCTGCCTTACCTTCAGAATTCTTCGTAGTCCGAGCTCTCTTATGTGTTTTCTGTCATCTTGAGTCATGGCTAACAGTAAGTGTTCTGAGTGGGCGAAAAAACCATTTCGTTGGATCACAGGGTCGACAACATCAAGCAAGGGTTTTGGGAAATACCTGGTAGACTGTACTGCTTGGTAAACAAGTTTCGGGCCGTCTGTAAAGTGTTAACTTGTTTTGATAGTAAACCACATTGGCATGCATGATTTTAATATAAACAAAACTAGTTCTTCAAGTTCAGGTGAGAGGCTTTCTTCACGAATGTACAATCTGAGAGCTCTGTTTGCTTTTGTCAACCACCTCGAATGTAATAAGTGCCCAGGATCTCGTACGGCCAAATCTTCATTACAGGTTCCTGATTTCATTGCCTTTGATATATCAAGTAGGTATTGCTGATATTTGCTTAACTAGTGAAGAAAACCGCAGGTCCTACTTATATACGTATCCGCTAATTGGAGCCATGCGAAATACGAAACATACTCACTTTTGTACATCTTCAGTTCCAAGAGAGATGTTGCTCGGTATGGTTTCGGTTTTAGAGACTTCAGAGTACGTTGGTTCGTTACTCAAAATACACCGACGTGGTAGGACTTAAGCAGCTGACGTCAGGCAGAATTACTTAGGGTACGACATGTTTTGGTGATCGTTCCTGACATTACTCGGCGATCTAGTTTTTTTCTTTTCTTTGAGCTACCTTAACCTCAATATCTCTTGCAATACGTTCCAGGCAGCAAATCGAGCCAGCACATACGTCATCGTCTTAAAGACTCGGTCATATTCTTATGCGAAACTTCATCACTTTGCAAGTCAAATTTAATTTATCTTAAATCTGACACCGTGGGAAAGGAACTGGTGGAACGAGAGGACGGTGATTGGATCATTTCAAAAAGTGATTTTTTGCTTTAACCCTAGAAACACCAAGGTATTTTTGGGTTACATGAACACCAACGGGGGAACTCTGAGGACCACAGCATTATCTCTCAGGAAAAATAATTAATCTAGTCTGTTATGAACTTGTAATGTCTAAGATATAATATATTTTTATTCTCTATTATTACAAGGTTTCTAAGTACAGCGCAGGTTACCTAATCGAAGGAAAATATGAAATATATAAATATTACTTTACGTAAAGAGAAATTTAGGATTAGTTCCAGTTAAGAATCTTTAGTTACAATATGAACACTATTGAAGCTAAAGACTATTATCCATTACATAAATATTGTTTTAATTTATACCTATAGGTGCTGTGTTTCGTCGAATCATGTCTGTGATTTCTGAAGACTTACAATTCGCCACGCAATTGCATTGAGTCTTAGTATAAGAGGTGTCCATAATAATATCTGGAAAGAAGGTGGTATTACTATGAAGCATGACATCATTCCATATGATACTTAAAGAATATATCAACATTTACAAAAATATTATTCCAGTTTTTTTCGAGGAGAAAGTTTTAATGACATAAATATTAAAACAATTAGGTACTAAATTGAAAAAGATAAAATCTGAATTTTATGCCTCATGATTATGCTGTGTGGGTTAAAGAAGACGGTGATGATGAGTAATGAATAAAATGGTGGAATGAAGAAAGTGGTAGGAAATGGAAGAACTCGGAAAAACTCGTGCATATTGTGATTGTCCAACACAAAGTTCACTTTGCGCGAGCTGGGATCGAACTGTGACTCCACACATCAGAGGTGAACGCTCTACCACTGTGCCACCGCCGCCCATTCAGATACAAAACTCATCTCATTATTTAACAATATGGCCTATAGAAGCATTTTGCACGAAAGTAGTGAAAAATTACTTTCCTCACAAATATCCTGTACGAAGTGTGCGAGGAAGTCGGTAAACATTTTCAACATTTATTTCTGATATGTCAATAATATGTTGCTCAGATCCCCGTCCAGGGTGAAATATTTCCGTGAGACTACCGTGCTGTAGCCCTGTTTCTACAACCATCAATGTACTCACTCGCTGAAGCATCTGGATAAATGTTTGTATTGCTTGGAATATTTTGATTGCTTGTGCATAAGCAGTAAAAGCATTTAAGCTACTTGACAATCGTTAAATGTTTGAACTGGTTGAGTCACGTTTTTATAGCTTCAGTGTAGTAAGTATTGACTGAACCCATAAATCTACCACCATCAAGGGTAGTAGTTTATTTCTAGAATTGCTGTTGTGAACAAAGAGTTACTATCCCGTTGTCAAGGATCCTTCATAATAGCTAAGACATTTCTTGTGTGGCAATAATAACAATCAACACTACTGATTCTTTTTGATACGGGTTCATTTATTCAAATAAAGTCATCTTACCATTATGTAGAAAATTTGAAGCTCCCAGACATGCTTTAGCTGCACACGCTGTGAAGTTTTACACGGCTTAACAGAACATGCGAAACATTCATCCATCAATTATGTCTTCATATTTCTTCCATGGAATCGAAGCATAACAGGTGCAGGTGCATTATGCATAATCTTTAGATGTACTCATGCACGTTACCATCGTTAAGAACGCATCTCTTTCTGCTGAAAGTTAACTGGCGACTTGTATTTTCTTTTTAAGACCATTAACTTTATTAGTTTTGTACTGCACAATTGTTGTCACCTTTTCTTGCACGTCGACACAAGCTATTTCGTAAAAAAAAAAAAAATAAATAACCAAATCCTGTTCTAGCATAGAAAAAATGTCAACATCTCCGCGAACTCTCCGGGGAGAGGTGATTATGGATTCTTCATTGACATATTGGGAAGTCGGTGGACAAGTAGTTTCAAGGTAAGCCGGATAAGTTTTTAAGATATACTGTTCCCGTAACGACTTCCGTAATTAAGGTATACTGTTATGTGGTCGGATACACAACTTCTTTCACCGTATAACTGAATTAAGCATCCAGGCGTGTGCCACAAATACTGCTGTGTAGAAAGTATGCGCAAATTTAGCCAGTCCACTGCAATGGATTCCCTAAGGAGATAACGTATACGTTACTGCTCTCAATTATGTGTTTCTCTCCCATATTGCATCATACACTTACTGGATTAGGTACCAAGACAACAGATTTCAACAGTGTTAACACTGGAACGCCACACATCTTTGACCCCCGTAGTCAGCTTACGAGGTGTCATTTTGGGCCGCTTAATTTTGTATAAAGAAACTAAATTTAAAGTATGTTTAATAATTTCGAATACACTCTCCTAATAAACATATTTTTTTAAAAAAAAAAAAACAAAAATTGTTATTCAATATTAATATTGTAATAGTTTTTAAATCGAGAAATTTTGGAAATACTACATACATGGAAGTCACTGTTTTTTCAGTATGTTATATTAACATCTTAGCAAACAAACCAATTTTACATATATTTCAACATATCGTATTACGCAAGAACGTATATGAAAAAATACACAAGAAAACTTCCGCAACTTCGACTGCTCAATTTTCGTAGCAATTGATGCAGGTATAGCGAACCTGAGTAGCACACATTGCACACACTAGTTTCAAGCAAGTAGAACACCTTATGTCGTGAGATTTCCCTTGCATTTTTTCATTTGACATTTCATCCGTTTCCCAGCATCACCTGACATCGAACTTGCTGCGACCACTGCTACATGCTTGCTCCATGCTTTCTCGTCTCTGCATAACCTTGTCCCAGTTCTTTGGCAAAACACTGGATAAATTTTCTTCGGGACATTTTCTTCCCTAGAGTCACCCTATTGACAATTGAAGCATTGATGGCTGCCAAGTCGAGATCATTGTTGAAGCTGTCAACAGGCCGTGTTCAAGACCCTGCCCTGACCAAAAACTTCCTGGCCACCTCGGCAATAATATTCGCTCGAAACGTTCTGGAGTTTGCTTGTTTTTTGCTGCTAATTTGGACGGCATTAGAATGAAGAGATGAGAGAAGCAGAATAGTCTTTCTATTCTTGCACTTTTAAACTGTAAGAGCTATTCCCTCGTGATTGTAAACTGCCGAATCATAGCATGGCTCTGGAGACATTCTAATCGCATCAGGTATTTCCCTTCTCACCTTATTCGAGGTACCAATAATGCTTATTTTCTTCTCTCGTTGTTCCTTTGTATGTTTGAGTGAGGTGAAAAAGTTGTCACAAGTAATATTACGTCCAGTGTTGAAGATAGGTTTTACTAATTCTTTAACAACACAATCTGGAAATCGTTGGTTTTGTGGTCACAGTTCATCCTTACCTAAGTATGGAGATGTGGTACCATATACTTTGAATTGACATCCACAAGCATCCAAAATTTCTGGCGATATTTCTCTGAGTTCGATGCCATGAATTGGGTGAAAGGACTAGTAGCTTTGCAAGGAACTTTCTCCTGGCTTGTAACAAGCTATGAATCGGTTCCATACGGAACAGAAAAGAGCGTAGGGCTCATTTTGAGACGGCTAGACCGCGTCTCTTACAATTCGAACCTAAGAAATCACATTATTTACGCGAAAGGATTTCTTGACGTGGTATACTTAGCAAACTCTAAGTCCCATTTATCTTCCCAAAGAGAATTCAAGTCAAAACTTTTCATCCAGTTACTCCTTGAGATAAATTATAGATATAAATGGAAAAAAGTTCATCTCTCGTCAAGGCAAATCTTCAGTTTTCAAGACTCGATGAGACTCAGCATTAGTGCAAAGCTGGTTGTGATCCCAAAATAGTTTGTTCAGAAAGTGAAACCAGACACTGGCAGGACTGCCATCCACGACCTTTCTCTTGGCGAAACTTGTTGGTCCAGGCACTTCTGTGAGCACATTTTTATATTATCGCCTTTCACGATTAATACATCATATTTTTCTCGCGTTCCACCTCTGATAAGCGTATCTGGTAGACATATGAGCAAGGGCGTTTTAGTGTCCTACCGATACTAAGCAGAGCTCCTTTCCTTTTCCTTTTGTTACTACCAGCGATAGTACTTGCGACAGTAGTTGGCTGATTTGAATGATTCCCATCACTGTCACTGTCTTCATTTTCATGTGAATCAGATTTATCATCACTCGCAAGGTAATCATCAGTGAATCGATTTGGTAATTCCAACTCACCTTCATCTGAATCACCTATTTCTTCAGGTAATTTACCACTATCCGATTCTTCTGCGGAAACATCTTGCATAATTGCAATTATTTCATCTGGAGAAAGTGTTTTCCGATGCGACATTGCCCTTGTAGTTTATTCAGAAAAATTCACACTTCTGATATCAAAAAATAAACTTTTGTTTATTTGACGAAACAACGAGACTAACGTACATACAAAGCACTCTGGTCGCGTGTTACAACAAAAGTCGAAAACATTTAGCACAAGCACACCGTCAATAGCTTTTGTAGTGTACACCAGTTCACAACAGCAAATTTGATCAGAGAATCAAAGTGAAACCTTCTCAACTTTCCTTAATTTAATCTAGACTATCACTTTGAAGCCTTCCGGCATTTTAGCAAATCTGATCATAGTTTCGTTAATAGAAGAATTAATTAGATACAAACTCTTTTCCGTGTTCATATTATTATTTTGGAAAAAAGTAAAAAGTTTCTAAACTCCAGCCTAAAAATAAATATTTTATTCGTTGTTTTACGACGAAATGTATAAGAATAACACCTTTCTTGTGTCCTAGTGTATAATTATGCTATATTGTCAGTTTATCTGATATGGCATTACTACTTCCCTTCAGGTACTCCCAAATAGAACTGAATTTTCTTCACTCTATAGTACTGACCGGAATTACGTTTTTGGTCACCTGATGATTAAATTAGGTACAATTATCTTGATTTACTTCAAGTTTTGTAATTTTGGGGATCCATCTTCGGAACCTAACACTGGTATTCTTTAAACATTGTAACTACATATTGTCATTTTTCACAATATTAGATCATTTTTACATATTTTAAAGACATATTATAAGAGATATAACTTTTCTTTTTATGTGATCCTTTCCTTAGTGATATGTTCAAATGTAAAAACATATTGTAAAGCAAGGGTTGCGTTTTTATTCTAAGTGTTACCTTCAGATTTCTATATAGGCAATACTTATTGTACTTCCGATCTCCTTCAAAATATAATTATGTTTTCAATCAGACTCCACTAGAATCTGCTTAGTAATTAGAACAAACAACCAGTGAACACTTGGAAAAACTTAGAAAGGCCCTTCTAAGTATACCTACTGCAAAACAGTAATTGCTATTCGCAACACTGCATCTTCACTATACTTCTTCCCTAATCATGTTTCGCCTTTCCCTGTCCTTATTTTCAAGATAATAAACACATACAATACGTTAAACGTAACCAAAAGCAAGCACAATTTTACAAATTGACCATTATGATAAATGAGGCCATCCGACTAGAAAAATATTTTATCGCTTGAAAAGCATTTCAGCCAACGATATCATGATCGTCTTAATACATCTTCTCTTGAAAAATAAATGGTCATTTGACAACTTAGTGAAGTCACGATAATATGCTGCTAAAAGCAGAAATTAATCCGTTTTCATTCGTATCTGAGATTTTACAAACTGAATTTTACTCCAACCCCAGAACAAATAAACAAAGTATATTACGTAGTACATTGCGATATTATGTGTAGCAAACACTCTATACTACTTCAGTATGACATTTTAATATAGGGATTTGTCTTACCTAAGTGTGTCCAGAAACATCTGAAACGATAGAAATTGTCGCATATTGGCTTTCCTTCTGTGAAAGAAAATAATAAAACATTAGGTTGAAACAACTATCATTATTAGATTGAATTGCTAAGTTCATAAACTGAACACACGAGTGTTTAGTTTTAGTAAAATAAAGCACTCGTTATGCTTATTACAAAAAATCAATTTGTAATTTTATTATAATGGCAAAACGACAGTAATAAAAATATGGAAATACTTTAATAGAACATAATTTAACTGCTTACCACAGCGTTGGACCACTTCCACAACGTAGCGCAGTTTGTATTTTCCACGGAATCTAGGACTATAACTTTGGAATCAATTCTAAACTATTAGTGAGATATTGTTTGTGCAGCTCATCATTTAATCTCGCTACCCAATAGAGACTGCAAAACTTGTACCAAACTCACTGTCCTAAAGCTCTTCTAAATGTTTAATACTTTTAGAGGCATCATCGAGGTTTGAGAACTAACACACTCACAATACCTACAGCAGTAGCTAAAATCCAAAACCTTCTGTAACTAGCAATATTCCATATTGCGAACGAGTTCTAGACACGGATTCCAGGGGAAACTTACATATTTTGTTAATGGAGGTTGGGGAAGTAGAAGGTAACGAAGTTAATCACATCTTGTATGTCTTGTGTGTCGAAATTTATTTGATTTTAAATAGAAAAGTGAAAATGCGCTGACCATCTTCCATTTGAAGTTTGAAAAAAGCAATATTAGGGTGGATTCAGTGTTCCTAATTGCTTTCGGGACATAGGTTTTATTGATATTTCGAAATATACAGTTAATCGCTCTGATTTGAGTTAATTAAAAAGAATTCGAGTAAACGGGATTGGAAAAAGGTTCTAGAAATTATTAGCTGTTCTAACATTGATTCGTGAGGAATGAAGCATTGCCATACAGTAAGTGAGATCAACGCGCAACGAATTATTGAAATGACTTCTATTGACAGAGTGATGCGATGAAACAACTGTAACCAATATAGGATTTCTTCCATAGATAGCAATAATGTCGAAAATATCTTATTACCAGTAGCGTGCTATTTCAGTATCAAGCTGGAAGTATTTGAAAATATCATCGTATAATGCTTTTATTCTGTGTTAGGTCTCAGGCCAAAATAGAACATGTTAAAACCTTTGAATTTCTGTTGCAAATACTTAAAGTAAGGTATATTTGTGTAACTTTCAATTAAGTTTAGAATGTTTAAAAAACATCTTATTGATTTGACAATAGTGTTGTATTTCACATATTAATAAACACTTTTTCAGTATTCTATACATACTTTTAAAATACTTTCAAATTTCACGATATTTTAGCTTCGTGGTTGGAATTATGATACGCCACTTCAATTTAGTTGGTGCAAGGAATTTGTCATTGTTATATTCAGTTTACTTCATGTGTATGTCAATAAAGAATTATAAAACCTCTTTTTATTTTTCCTTGGTAAAACTTATAATATATGAAATACTTAATTGACGTAATTTGATGGAATTTGTTAGTGAATTAACGACTAGTTTATTTTATTTAATACTGTATATTTACGTTATATACATATACATCCTGTAAACCAAGTTTACTTGACTACCTGTCTGTCTTGGTTGCATTTAAGCAACGTCCTTCCTTTGCTGGTAATGTTAAGTTCACCTATGTTTAATGAGCACCTATGTAATCTTTATTTTCTAGAAATGTTGAATGTGTGTTGAAATTACATTACATTAATAGAAAGTAAATAAACATTTAAATAATGACGAACTAAGGTAGATATGTATTACTGTATATATATAATATTATATAGGTCCAACGCAAAAATGCATTTTATAAGGATATAAAGAAACTTTTGTCGCTTTTCACCCTCCACTTTCGAACATCAGTATGTCACTTAAGACGTATCTGGAAGATCAAAAACAGTCCCCACCATCATCGACGATCTTCTGTCAACGTTCTGAAAAACCATGGATTCCATCGCGGTAGAACTTGGTGGGATATGAAGTAATTGACGTATCAAATACTTTTTGCACCCGTAATAGAGATTTGAAATTGTGTGCTCCAAGGTAATTGTCCAAGGAATGAAACAGGTCATTAACGGACGGTGCAATGACATGGAAGTATGGCGGATGCAATAGTGTTTCAGATGCAAGGCGTAGAATGATGTCCTGGATCATCCTAGCCACGTAAGGCTTAGTGTTGTCCGGTAACAGGAGGATCCCTTTGCTATTCAGAAGTGCACGCTCCAAAGATTTCAGTTTTTCTCGAACTCGCCTCAACTACTGACAGTACCCAGTTGCATTGATGGTCTGACCGGCTGTTAAAAGTTCCTGATACACGATGCCGCGAGCACGATGCTTCGCAGACTTTCAAATTGATAGTTCGAGTTAATCGAATAATTGGCCAACGCGTATTTCAAATGATTAAATGAGTTATGGAATTCCATCACTAATGCGTATTTCGGACAATAGGTTTGTATGACAAGAGGATTAACATTCCAAACATTCTTCCAAGCTATGCAATATTTATCTGCAATGCAAAAAATGCGCTTACACACAAACAAATGGAATAGTAGTCACAGTCATCGGATTTGCTATCCATCCACCTAATCGATGCTAACAAATATTGAAGATCTTAAGAAGGCCTTTCAGAGTTTCTTGGGTCGCATAGCTTCTTTAAAGTCCCATATATAATTCAAAGAATGCCTGAAATTTGTAAAGCTCTTAACAATGATAAACATCGGCTTTGTACTGAACGTAAACATATTCAATAATTTTATTTCACAGGAAACAGGGCTACATGTTTCAGTTCCTTTATATGAGTAATGACGTTCATCTTACAAACAAGTCCAACAAACAAGTTTGCATGGATGTATGTCTTTCTTTAAAACATCTGAAAAATCAGTAGTGTCTTCTGACTATTAACAATGACTTTACATTACTTTCTGAATTTCCACCATTCTCTATTCTCGTTATGATACTTGCGAGAATTGAAAGGAACAGCTTCAGTTGAGGACAAAACTTAAATTGTTTATTAAACATATTCTTTCAAAAACAAATTCTAGACTTACCTGATATTTAATAAACCACATTTTGGATTTCTGATTATATCTTATACTAGTATTATCTTTCTATGATGTTAAACAAGTTTTATACCACTTAAAATAAATGTTAAATACCTTTATTTTTTCCTACATCACAATACTACCTGTTCTTCCCATCTGGTACAATGTGCAATTACATAATTCAATCATTTTCTCAGCTAGGCATTGTACTCTACAAGCAGAAAGACTATAATATTTGAAAGCCCATAGTCCTTCAGTTTCTTCCGGAAAACGACATTTCCTTGTGGAAGGACTCATTTTACGAACATCTTCATCAACAACTTGATATTTCAATTTCAACTTATGGTGGTTTGGGTTGTCTAGATACGGCGGTGTGTCTATTATTTTTGCTTTAGTATAATCAATTACATCGTATTTGTCCAATATTTGAAGAAGCTGTAAAATAATTAACGATGAAACAGAAGTGATTCGTATTTTAAAAAGTACTAATTTAATGAATAATGATTATTAAAATAACATATGAGCGGTCCTGGGTTCGATTCCCGGTGGGGGCACTCGTTCGAAAAAGTGTAAAAAGCTTTTTCTGCCACCCACCCTGAATGAGGTTTTCCTGGGATTTCCTTATTCACACCGGGCAAATGCCGGGATGGTACCTAACTTATAGGTCCCAGGTCACTTCCTTTCTTTCCCATCCTTTCATCTTTCCCTTTCCTTTGATTGTGTGCTCGCCGAGGGACGTCATCCCTCAAACGTGAAGGGCTAAATGGCCTTAGATGCTGAAAACCCAGAAATCTAAATTCTAAATCCTAAAATAAAATATTACAATATACGCATTGTTCTGACAAGTCACTTCTTACTTTTAACCTCTTCATATATAAACACATCTTTATGGAACCTAGTTTATAAAGAACAGTTTTGAGGGTTTCTTTCTTTAACTTTCTTTGTCTTTTGTGTTGTGGTTTCGTCTGAGTAACTGTAGATGAGAGGGACAGAATAACATGTCGATATAGTGTCTGAGGATCTGTTCTTGACTGCAAAGGTGGTAGTGAGACGAACAAGGAATCCATGTTAAAAATTTATTATAATAGACAAAGTCGCTGATGTGAGGAGATCGGAAATACCATTTCCTTAAGAACACCTGATAACCTGTAGCAGCTAATAAAATGATCGTGAGAAGGCCAACTCAACCTGTGCGTAAGGAGCTTGTGATACTGGTCTCATAAGATATGCAGTTGAAACCAGGCCCAGCACGGTGTTTTAGGGTGGGCCTAGCCCCCCTAATTTTTTGCTCACCCTCCTAATTTTTACGGTAGGCTTCGAAATGAACTATAATATGGTGATGAATTATACTATGGTTGGATCGGCTCCCCCTAACTTCTACTATGCCCCCGTACATTTTAGGGCTGGTTACCGGCCTGATTGAAACCATTCTCAAAGAAAACCTCTCATTGAAACTATGGAAAGTACAGTGAGCACAACAAATGTATCTTGATTAGTTTGACCCATGCATTAAGTTTGCAAAAAATGTCATTGGTTCAAATGTTAATTTAATTATGAATATCCCAGAGTGCTGACCAGGAAAAGATCCGAATGGGGCACGCGAGTTGCCGAACGACATGTATCAGATAAGAAAGAGAGTGTGAAAATATGTACATATGCAAATTTATAGCGGCTGAGGACAACATAGAGAAGCATGTGAGTCCGAACAAATATGGCCGATCGTACGACCCAGAAACACAGAAAGCTAAGGAATCGCTCGTTCCGCACGTGAATGGCCACAGAAATCAGGCTAAACGTTTTGTAACAGATGCATGATAAGATCTGCTATATGTAATAAAAATCATGGTCTTCATACTGAAAGTGAATCTTTTGAATTTTGATTTACAGTATAAAGGAGAAAGTGTGTCATAGACAGATGAAATAGCACAACAATTTAACCAGGAATGCATTGGTGTTAACTTCTCTGGTAACTATTGTCAGTTGAGAAGTACAATGCACGAATGCCGCACAGAAACTCTGCGAAAGTCTCACCAACGTGATACAAAGGTTAGATCGCGAAGAAGTCTGGTTTGTATAGAGACCAAAGGAAAATTGTGTTTACATACAGAGTGGTTGGAAGTAAGAGAAAGATGATCATTGAGAGAAGAGACCGAAAGTAAGTCCGTGTCACATCTACGTGTGCTGTTTGCACACAGAAAATACGCGAAAAACTCATTATCTAATATCTGCATTATCAGGGAATCAGTCCAGTAAGATATAGTGGTTGGCAGGAAGGTTAATGTGCCTGTGATCGGTGAGCCACTGTTGAGAAAGTGTTAGAAAGTGACAATGAATATTCTAATTCATCATTTGGAAAAGTTATTTCTTATTGTGTGCATGAGTATGAATTCCCATGTAGTTGTTTCATTATTAGTGCATGAGGTTGGTACGTGCGACAATAATTCATTTGCAGAATATCAGAACGAAGAGTAATCACAGTGACTGTTGAGAAGAAACTAGTGTGACGGACGCGTCAACTCGAAGATATGGTAATTCCAACCAGAGTAGTAGTTCATCCTAAGCTCCGTCCCCGCATTATAAGGAGCTTACACAAAGGACGAAGCCAAAAGTTAGAAAATATGTGTTTCTACAGAATGGAGACTGAAAAACCTTTATGTAAAAGAAGAAAAGTGTAATCGATGTTTTCACGCTGCAAGTTCCTGCCCCTGCGTAACTTTGAACGAAACCGGAAGAAAGCAGCTATGAGAAAAATAAACAATGAGGTATTACAACGTTCTGGAAGAACGCGAGCCATGAATGGAATGGTTCATGAATTGGACAATCAAAATGTGGGCGATGCACACAAAAAAGGGCACGGATTCAACAGGCACTCTTAAATTCAAATCATATGGTCTTGGGTAAAAAAAATCAATAAAAACCAACAATATTATGTCACACAATATTAGTCTTTCCGTGTCCAAAATAACCAAAGATGAGCAAGAGTTACATGCAACTCCAGAAAAATTTTATGTTCAAACAAAGTCTATGATTGTAAAAGAAAAACCTCACTTTAAGCCAAGTTTTTAACAGATTAAAGTAGATTCGACAAAAAATGAAATAAGGCAGAACACTGGCAAATGAAGATGTCAATCGAATATTTTGTAGCATAACATCAACGACAGCAGTTACACACTCGCATGTGATAATACTCATTACATCAATGGATGGGCAAATATAATCGGTATTATTTCGTATATGAGCTGAACCTACAAGTAAATTCCTTGCAAAAATGCCTGACATCCCTTCGATATCAAGGCACTTGCTAGAAAGTCATCACGTATGTGCAAGGATGATTTGAAGTTTATCTTCAGAAAGTATTTGGACACATATGCACAATAATCCTTTCTTGCTGTTGGTTGATTCGTAGTCTTGTAAGAATAATAAACTGATGCATTCCACTGTTCCATATAATGTTGAACTGATAACGCACAGTGCCCCTGATAACCCCTAAATGGACTGGACACATTCAACCTCAAGGTGTTGGATTCTTTCGCACGTACAAATAGTACGTGAGGTTTATCAAGGATGCTGCATTACATATTGATGGGTTTGATGTACGACATCGTGATCATGGGTTTCATCTGTCTCCAAGCGTTCACGCACTTACAGTGTAGTGATCCCCAGTTCACCAATTGAAGACTTTGGGGCAAAAACCCGTTAACTCCAAACAGTCAAAGTGTAAAGGAGATACCTTCACAAGAGTTTCCCTTCATCGGATATTATTTAAACTTCGCACATATATAGTAGACCGAAAATAAATAGACACGTATTTTTTGTTTCTTTTGGAAAATAGGTTAAGGGCCCTTTTTCAAAAAAGGTAATCTTGATTAAATGCGATACATTAAAGAAACAAAGCTGTGTCGATGCAAAGATGTCTCCAAAGTAGGAAATATATTTTCTTCGTTTTTGGGAGAAAAGGGTTGCAGGGGAAATGCTCGTAAGAAATGACAAAGGGCCCTGCAAAATCCTTACGGAAATTGGATTTCGGTGGAATTACAAACTGTGATATGTTGTAGATATGATGTTCCTGAGAAAAAGTAGCAATGTGCAAAACCACAAATCACTGACCGTTTGGCCACTACAGGGCCACTTTTTTGAAAATAGCCGAAGATAACGACATTCTAGATTTCGGTAAAAATGACTGAAACCGTGATATGTTGTAAATATTGTGTTGCTGAGAAAAACTCTTAATGGGTATAACTGATCGTTTGGCCAATACGAGTCCACTATTTTGAAAGCAGCCGAAGATAGTGATATTCTGTTATTTGAGGTTATGCCCAATGAGACTTTTTCTTAGAAACACAATATTTACAACATTGCACGGTCTCGAACAATTCTACCGAAATCCAATTTCCGGATTGTGCGTAGTCCTTTGCCATTTCAAAGGGGAGCTTTCCCCTGCAACTCTTTTCTCGCAAAAACGACAAAACCCATATTTCCTCCTTTGAAGTCATCTTTGCATCAGCAGAGTTTCCTTTCTTTAATGTGTACCTTTTAATCAAGGGTACGTTTTTTGAAACGGGGCTCTTTGCCACCCTTAACCTATTTTCCGAAAGAAACAAAAAAAAGACTTGTCGATTTATTTTCGGTCTAGTATATATGTGGACAAATTTGAAGAAAATTGGATGCCGAGAAACCCTTGTGAAGCTATTTCCTCTACACTTTCATTTTGTTGACTTAATGGGTATCTGCCCCAAAGTCTTTAATTTCATTAAACATGCCTCCTACATGCCTGGATATCTTGAAACGTTCCTGCGAAAATTCCAGACTCCAATGTCCTTTTGCTTTGATTATGAAACATACTCGGATTTTCAGCAGCATCAGTGTGATAACCCCTGTTTCGTCAGGTGTGGGCACTATGAACAGCTCTTGTGTGTTCATCACATTCTTAGAGATAACCGTCACATCAACAGTCCTTCACAGATTGGTATGTACCTTTATCAGTATACTTTATCAGTGTGATAATATGTTATTTTCTTTGAGAAGAAACACATTATTTTCCTTTATTAGCAATCCACTGTATCGTTCCCAAGTTGACACATGGGGAAGGAAAATACAGAGAGAAAGTTGCAATGATAGGAAGAGAATTAAGAATTACTGGGATAAGCAAGACTAGCGGAAGGAAGTCTGCATAATGTACCTGACATTACTGTGGAGATAAAATTAGTGAAAAAGAAAATTACAAAAGTGCTCACAGTGTTTGAGAATATGTCAATAATGTGTTTATTATGGAAGAATAAACTTAATGTTGTCTTCTAGAAATGACATCGATGGGGATCGAACCCAAGGAGCGAAATCCTCAACACTACTATGTGGAGGTGCGTTTGAAATAAGACGTTTTCTCCACGTTTGTCTATGGTAACTCAAAAAAGTCTTTCTAATCCAATAGCAAAGTATCCAACAAATATTGGTAATGTTTCTGACCGCCTATAATATTTTCGGTGGCCCGATTACCGTTATGCTGTGTATCATGAGCTTCATACTCATAGTAAATAGTGTCTTCTAGAGTTTTCTCGCGAATAAATTTTTCCTCTTCATCCTTTTTTGTTACATGTTTATACTTTCTCATCACTTCTGTTGTTTATGGCAAAACTGTATGCTCGATTACAATCACGCGCAAAACGACAGATGAGTATACAGGAACGCAACCAAGAGTTTGGTGTGTCGCGATGTTACGGTAGTCTCCAATATTATTGTGTTTGGTACGTAGTGTTCCAAACGTGATAATTATATTGTTTTTAACATCCAAACGAACTAGAAGAGCTCAGAATTTAATCGCCATCACCGTATTTAGCATTCAGTGGTAAACTATCGCCAGATATAATTTATTACTACTATGCGCTTCAAACATTCCAAGGTAGATTGATTGTCTGTAACTACTCGAATACATTATTATCAGTTCGAAAGGTGATTAAGGACTCACGCTCGCGTTCAAGTCAATTTTGTAAGATGAACCTGTTAGTGAACAGAGCCTGTATTGTCCCTGTGTATGGATACCTCAACATGGTGACCTTCGATGAAATTGTTGTGCTGAAGTAGCAGTCAGGAACTAAACGTATGTACAGTAAGAATGGAACATTCTGAACTTGCTGCTATCACCATAGCTAATTTTTCAAGTAGATGCGCTATCAGGTGCATGATAATTGAAATAGGCTCGATTCTTTATAAATTATTGTGTTGGAAGATGTCTTGTACTAGTTGTAAACATGAAGTGATTCTGTCGTGGTTGAATATCATACAAGGTTATCTCGCCCCCCTATTTAGTGCATAATATCAACATTTAATGAGTGCATTGGGTTATTCAGTCTTCAATTTCATGATGTTCTTCTCAGAGAAATTCATGGTAATAATAGCCAGGTTTCGTTAGATGGTAACCGTTTTGTGTTATTGTATTTTATATATTATACATTTTATATAACCTTTACCAATTTCTCTACTTCTGTATTTTTTTAAAATAGATATCTCTTGTATTCCTTCCATTTTTCTTCAAGTTTATATCCTATGAATAATTTTCTAAAGACTTTCTATGTTACCTTTTAAATAAATTTCATGAATGGTATATATCAACAATTAATCCTATCGTGAGAATGAGAAATGAACTCTCGTTGTCAACTAAATTAATCGTCAATCAATTAAATTGAGATTACATTTCTCATTTTCGTATTTAGCTTCATCTTACATACTTTGTACATTGTACCTAACACAGTGATAATATTTTGTTGATATTTTGTAACAACAATGATTTCAACTGCAAAGCAAATGCACTTGCTATCCATAACAGAATTTAATCAATAAACCATTTATGTCAAACGCTCCTCCGAATTGCATTATCTTGTGTTTTTGTATTGTATTCTTGATTTTGTGTTAGTATTTCAAAAATAAATTATTGATTAAATGCAAGCTTCTTCTCATCATTTCATGTAAACTTGCGAACGCAACTTATCTAATACTTTTAGAACAATTTTATTTTCCCTTGTATTAAAACTCTATTATGACGGACGATTGTTTGTAAGAAATGTTACTTACAATTTGTTTTCTTTGTTTAAGAGCTTTTATTAGTAATTGCTGTATTTTTATTAAATATATTTCTACTGCCTTTTACTGTGCTAAACCGAAACGTTTTGTTCAACTTTCACTTTGCAGCATTTGCAGACCAAAGTCAAATCATACCTTTCTTCCAATTGAGCTTAGTTTTTTTTTATATTTCAATCATTTGAGGAGGTGGTAAATAGCATGATGTCTGCAATTGTTCTTAGTAGCAATTCCATATTTTCCTTATATAGCATTTCATATTTTAAAAGAGCATTCAATTTTATTAATAATTCATTTCCTTGTGCTAGAAATCATAACAGTGGAGTGACATAAGAGCACATTGCAAGATGTACATTTCTATTCAATTTATTTTAAACTTGCCGTTCATAAGATAGTGCAATTTTATCTTTAATAATCAAAACATTTTTTCTCGTGTTCTAACTAACTCTATGGCCTATGGAACAAAGAGGTTCAATACCGCGTTCACAAAAGCTCTCCATTGACATCTAACCTTAGCCAACGGGATCCAATTTCTAGTTTGTATTTCTATTTTTTTCGAGATCCATCTTTATATTGACCTCCCATCTGCACCTAGGTCTTGCTAATGGTCGTTTTGCGACTGGTCTTCCAGTTAAGGTTTTGAAATCATTTCTACTTTCTTACATCCTGGCTACATGGCCTGTCCATCTGAGCCCCCTAGATTTGATGACCGTAATAATGTTTGGTAAACAGTACAATTATGCTGTTCTTGTGTTTTGGATGCTAAAATTGCACTTCTACACCAATAATATAGATTTGTGTTCAATTTCTTTGATAACGGACCATTGCTTTTTAGATAGATAGGTAGATAAATAAATAGAGGGAGGGAGGTTCTGATGACTGTTATGTATTAATTATTTGAATTCAATTTTGCATGTATATTTTTCTCATCCTATCCTATAGTCTTATTAAACTAAAAAGATTTGAGTCGTACTTTCTTTCTCGCATTTATTTCATTAAAATTGTTTCAAAGTAGTAATAGCACCAACAGAGTTTATGATTATTATACAGCAAGTAGCATGTTCAGAGGTAGTGTGTAGGATTCTGTAGCCAATAGCTCTTCCCGTGTTCATCATTCATAAACTTAGCCCCCTTCGCAATTGTCGCAATGAGCTTTCTGTCCTCCATCTACAAAGGCAGTATGTAAACACAATCGGATCAACTTCGCTATTTGGGCTGATGTGAATGGCTCGATGTGGTACCCGGCCAAACACAGATATTACGTGACTATCCTTTCTCTAACAGGAGGCGGCAATATGACAGTGAATCAGATTTACCTAATTGTTGAGAAAGCTAGGGTAGGTTTACGTTTCTGAATTCTTTATCATATGTCTTCATGTGTGTAACTTATTATTTCTAGCATTCAATTTCATTCAAATTTGTTCCGTAGGATGTAATGGTACATTCAAGGATGCTACTTTGATTTTGTTCTCGGTAGCTAGAACTTTAAGTTCATAGTTGTAGCGACAGGGAAAATGTTGAAACAAATTTTGATAAAGAGAGTGCAATATACTCATATAAAAGTTAATTGACTTTTATCAGTCTCACTAAATAAAATTCCCATTTATTTTTTCATAATTTTACACATGTTATGCAGTTTGTGATATATGAATAAACGGGATTGAGTGAAGCTCAGCACAAGTATCAGTATTTTACCTTTGTGTAAGTGTAGAAAGTTCTCTCTTTTTACATACATCCGTACCGTGAATATTGACAGAAATCACAAGCCATGTAGTTTCTATTGTTTATTTCTTGAGTATAAAGAAATATATCGCATTGCTTTTTTACATATCTGTACGTGTTACACGTTTCTATCAGTGCTTTCATTCGCGACATATAAGGAAAAGAAAATACATCTCAGTCTTCTTTCTCGTCTTTTTAACGTCTTTATGAATTCGAACGTTAGCATGTTCCGTATGAGTGAAGATATTGCGTGGAAACACCCAAGTGAATAAGGAAGAAATATGTCTGATCATACAGTGGTATGTGGAGCCTAGTCCTGAAAAGTGATTTATATATATGTTTGTTTATCTGTTTTGCAGATATCCTACTCAGAGAGAGAGAGAGAGAGAAATCATTGGCCAGGTAGTCGTGGACTTAAATCAGAACTGTTCTTTGGAATCATTGGTGGTATATCTAGCCCTGCTCGAACAGCACCTATCAGTGACCTACTACTGGAGAGTTTCCTATTGTAAATAAGAAGAAAATGGGTCGTTGCATCTTATTTTTAAATGCTAATGTGATTGTTCAGAAAGTTAATTCCAGATGCTTCTGGAACCAAATTATTTCCCATAAGTTCAATCGTTATTTGTGGGTGTCTTCTTGAAAGTTCAGCAGTTCTTTTCACCTATTCTTAGTTTTCGTCCATTACTCCCACCTTTTCAGCATTTCTACGAGCTTTGCATGATATCACTGTCCAAGTTACTCATCCTCCCGACACATTTAACATATAAGTTATTAATGTTACGGTTGTCCAAAAAATTGTGTAGCAAAAATGTCTTCTTAAAAATTGAAATAGTTTCCAGTGTCGCATGATAGCAGTTGCCTATGGCAATTACAAACCCAGTTACAGTTCATCGGTTGGATAACTAGAACAGAATCTTTAAATCCATACTCCGCTAATCTTTAAGTTATTAACATACAAATAGTACGTATTTTAACATATTAATCATCCAGTTACTTTTATAATCATTCATATAATGTGTTGAAAGTGAGGTACATAAGCATTTTGTTCCTAAGTAGGTGCAAGGTTGGTCTGTGAACGAGAGAAAAAAGTAGAGGCATTTAAAATTTGTTTTTTATATAAAATTATTTGGCAAATTCCAAAGCTTAAACTTTGAACTTCGTAATAGTTGCGGATTGCCAAATATTATTCAGTTTGTAAACTCGAGAGTACTAAGATGGTCGGTATACCTACTGAAAAGGCAGATGCATAACGGAGTCTCCAAACACTGTGTGCTTGGGTTCTTCCGTTTGCTCCCACTTTCTTCATTCCACCATTTCATTCATTATTCATAATCTCCGTCTCCTTTAGACTAACCGACATAACTGTGGGACGTAAAACTCAAAAAATTAATTTCATTTCATAATGGAGCCTCCTAACGTGTTATAGTTATTGCAAAACCTGACTATCGCGTGTTGAAATCCCTCTTTGGTGTGGATGTTATTTAATCCCCTACAACTTTTATTTATCATCACGATTCCTTTCGCAACGTCCTTTTCACCCTTCAATTTTGACAGAATTTAGTATGTATAATAAAAATAATAAATATATATATCGTAAGAATATCATAAGTAGTCCCTACGCATATAGTGCATAGGTTACAGGAATACACTCTTCAAAACTTATAAATATATATATATAATTAAACAAGTATAAATATAAATTTGTCTATCAAATCAAGAACAAAAGCGTTTTTGCTAAACCAGTTATAAATATTATATCAATTCATTGTGTCATATTCTATGATTTTTTAATGTTAAATATTCCACTTATTATCCTTGTCATATTATTATCCATTCTGTACCGTATTGTAATCCAGTAAAGTATTATCCTTGAATAGATAGACTTGCTATGCTATTTTAAAATATGATTATATATAATATCTAATGACTGAAATATGTACATACCAATGGTGACTCTATATCCAAAATATTAGTATAATATGTAATACTTATAGTTATACTATCTGAAGTGGATGTTTCATTCCAGAGCGCAGGGGCTGTTCCAATATTCCTCGAATATAGAATAATAGAAACATATAATTAAATTCTCCGAACATATTTTAATAAATAATAGCAATAGACGCTAGCAATGCTATGCGCAGTAGAAACAAGCGTGTTTTCATTATCTGCAACTTGATGTTAACATCATTTTACTACCAATTGATTTAAAATTACAATAAAAATATTTGTGTTGCAAGTAGAAAGTGCCAGACATACTTCAAGTAGGGTTATAAATTGTTTATAATAAAATCCGAAAACCATTGTTTATTTGGTTTAAACTAATTCATTGTTTTTAGTCAGGATGTTAGTTCAAATTAAAAATTTGTTTTGATATGTAGGACTTACACTAGGATACTCAACGCAGTTCTTTCATACACATTAGTATTAGGTACAACCATAGTACAATAATTGGACTTTTGTTTAGCTTATCAGTTTTACTAAGTTCCTTCTATTGTAAATTTTAAAAAACAAATCTCCTAATTATCATTCGTAAATTTAATGGCACGGAAGGAAACGCAACACATCATATGCACAGAATACTATACAAATAAGTGAATTTTGTAAAAGAACAAAAATTCTACACAGACTCGCATTTCAAATTTTAAACAAAACTTTTCAAAAACATCTGAAAGCTCCAACCATTTGAAAAAGTTTACTCAATCAAATTACAGAAATAATAACTTCCCATCAATGATGTAAGGGCCACGATGGCTCAGTGGTAAAGGGTTCATCTCTGATGCATGAGTTTCCGGGTTCAAACCGTGCTCCCGCTAAGTGAACTTTGTGGTGGACAAGCACTGTGTGCATGGGTTTCCTCAGTGTTCTCCCCTTTCATCCAACTTTCTTCATTCCACCATATCATACATTGGTCATCATCACCGTTAACTTTAGCCTACCCGGTATAATCGTAGGACGTAAAAATTTAAAAAAAAAATCATTTCATTTTTCCCCTCAATGACCTTAGACTATAGATGGTAAGTAAAATACTATTATTTAAAAAATCTTCAAACCATAAATGTATAAATACAAATATTTAAACCATAATCAAAACATTTAAATAGAACTTTTCCTAAAACTTTTCAAAAGTTTAAACATAAATTAAAAAATAATAAGGTACTAAGATTGGATGAAGAAAAATTTGTCACCAAATGACATTATGTTATAAGTTTTAAGTAAACTTATACCCGTGAAATTGGTGAATTGGTGAAACTGAAAGAAGTTACATATCAGGTATTATAATAGCTTTCAGCTTGAAAGCTCAACTACATCCTTAAGCAAAACATTGTCTAGCACAAGTATTGTGAAAAGAGATACGTTTTACTATTAATAGACAAACTGTATCTACTTTTCAACTATTCGATTAACAACTAAACTGTTTTCAAATATTCAACTATAACATGACTCATAAATCCTAACGTTCAAAGTGTAAATTAAAATCAACCAATCATATTTCACCAAAGCTATCTTTCCAATTACTAATGTAGACTATGAGGTAAGTCATATTGTAAAATACTTGCTTTCTATATCCATTTGTTTTAAAGATGTTCTATTAGGTTCAGGTCACAAACTGAATAAGATTTCATTTGAAGACGAATATGACATACAACGTCACAAGTTATAACTCAGATTTAAAATACATAAATACGCTTTGTTCAAAAGTTAACCAAAATTTGCATGTGATCTAGATAGTTTAACTTCTATTTTTATTCATTTCCAAATTTAAGGACGGACCCTTGTCAAATTTTCAAATCAAATCCAACGAGGAACCACTATTTTATGAGAAAATTCGGTCTTGCACTTATTCATGTGATCATATATAGTAAGTTTTACATTAAATTAAAACTTCCAAAAATTTGAAATTTTGGGAATTTTATTGTCCATGCTGAGATTCAACGTGAAACATCCATATATATATATATATATATATATATATATATATACAAGTTCTATATATGCAATAACCTATTACGTAATAATACACATTAATGACGTGTACTTTTTATAATTTTAAGCCATACAAGAAGAAAATCAGACCAAATCAAACTTATAAGAATATAGTTTGGAGTTTTAGAGAACACTTACCTAATTCCTTTTAAGGTAGCTCCCAAATTTTTATGGTCGGCTAATTTATTTCTCACAAAGTTAGAGATAATAGCATCAATGTACCCATGTGCTATGTAAGAGAATACAGCGCCGTACACAACTATATAATGTGATAAAGTTTCATCTCAAAAAACATTTCACAATTCAATTAAAATATCGTTTCACAGGAATTGTTTCGTGCTGTATTACTTACATACATATATTTAATCCAATTTTATCGTGGGAAATTGACGCTCCCATTTTAAATGTTTAAATATTTCTTTTTAACGTCAAACGATTATGCTCTTTACGCTAATGGAGAAGATTGTTAAGGAAGTGAATTAGGATGAAATAATTAACGGAATGAGTATTTGAGTGGAAATAGCAGTATGCCGAGAATACCCATGGTCTCGATGTTGTCCGTCGCTAATTTATTTGGGCGAGGATGGAACCAGTGTTCCCATGTATCAGAGGGAAATGCTCTATTTTTGAACTACCATGTTCCCTCTGAAAGTTTGAGAGGAGTACAAAAATTTGGATACTGCCAAATTGAAAATTCGGAACAAGCAAATATATATTTCTCCACTGTTTAGTTATCATCCAATTTATGTTTTTTGATGAGGTTTTATTACTACATATGGCTATATGCTTAAGTATAGGTGTCCATAGCTTTCACAGAACATATTTACTTCGATGTAGTCCTTTTAAATTTCGGGTATGGCACCCACTAAATTGGAAATTAATATATAAAAATTGGTGACTTTTCTGTAGGAAGCAAATACATGCTTTGTAAATTTCCGTGTTCAAGTCCTATAGAGGAAATGTATATGTACATGTAACTGTATCCAAAAGGACGTAAATGCGAAATACATAAAAAATCTCATATATTTATCACTTCGTTCGGCCACGAAAGCGATAGACAACTGAAACATTGTCAATTTGTAATGCTCCACACTTAAATTCCAAATGTAGCAAAGTAGGATTGTAAATGACCACGCTTATCGCTCTGAAAATATGAATGAGGACGAACTCTTCACGAACAACAATGATGAAGAAGATTTTACAATGGGAGCGTCAATTTTCCCACGATAAAATTGGATTAAATATTTGTATGTAAGTAACACAGGACGAAACTTCAATTACCATGAGACGATATCTTGATTGAATTTTGAAAGGTTTATTAAGATGGAACTTCATCACATTATATAGTTGTGTACGGGGCTGTATTTTCTTACAAAGCACATGTGCACATTCATGCTATTATCTTTAATTTTGCGAGAAATAAATTAGCCAACCATAAGAATTTGGGAACTTTTTTGAAAGGAATTTGGTAAATGTTCTCTATTTTAACGATTTGTTCTCTGTTCCGTCCAAAAGAACTTTGATTGAAGTGTTAAGAATGCAAAAGTGAGCATATTGTGAATGTGCAGATGTTTCTGCTAAAACAAAAGTGTTCGTGAACTTTGCCATTGACGTTTCCCCATACTATTGATATTTCCAAGTTATCACAGCGTGTTTTCTCTAAATTTGTTATTCTTATAATATGTTCTGAAAAAAGGGAAAAGCCCTTTCCTTATTAGTAGAATGATCTGTTTTTAAAGCACGAAAATGGGAATTGGTAATAGCACCTAGAAAAAAATACCTAAACACATCTGGCACCTCTTTTCACATTATATTTCAGAATTTCTATTTCTCTTTATTTCTGTAATACTAACAAGTAACAATGAAAACAGCTATGGATTAAAATATTTTCTATCACATCGAATTTTAAAAATTATATTTCCAGTTCATTTTGTGTACAGTTTCTTCTATAGTAAAGTAAGTTATAGAATTTTGTTACTTTTATTGTACGTTTAGGCCAAAATGCCATTGTATCCGAGTGTAAGCCTAAATGACACATTGAGTTAAACAATAATAATTACAGCGATATTCTTAACATCCGAAGCAAGATTTAATTCCAGTAGTTACGGTGCTTAGAACAAAAAGCAACTTTCTTAGCTCTTTTGGTTATAGATTTATTCGCGAGAACAAAAGTGGTGTGTCTTTTTAGGCCAGTTTCCCATATATATTCCTTTTCGTTTCCTTCCTTTCATTTCTACAGGTGAACAACCTTCCGTCAATGATTTTCCTTGTCTGTCTGATCCACAAATTGACTAGTTTATCACATAGGTGTTAGATGATAAATCATATTATACAGTAAATTTTTAAAGCTTCGACCTTTGCGTCAGATTCAATTATTTCCGTATTGCAGGCATCCTTCACGGTGTCGAACCTCACCTTATGTTTGTTACATTATAAAGAGGTATGTTTAAAGAAAAGGAGAGAGCAGATTTAGCCAATGACTTTAGGAGCTCTTGATTTCCATTGTGTCCGCCAAAAGAGGGAATGTAATTAAAATCTGAGAGAAATCTATGTATATTAAATTTAGTATTTTGTGAATATATTTTGTCGTATCTAAATAGAAAATAGCGAAAGCTCGTTTCCTGGAAGTGCAAAATAAAAGGTAATGAACATGAGTGAAAGTATGAAAACAAATATAAAACTAGGAAATCATACAAGTGAAATCCTAAGACGTTGAATATATAAACTGATTTCAGATTAGACAGAGAGTCACGTTTCGTATCAGCTTTGTCACACTTGATCATAGAGACTTCAGACGACGAGCGAGAATGTTGGCACGACCATAAGGGCTATCTAGGATCCAGGATCAGCTACGTGCATATTGTTAGTGTAATTTTCTTATACGTATTATGCTTAAAAACATAAAATAAGAAGTTCTTTGAATACGAAGGTCTTGTGTAGAAAGAACTGTTATTACTCTCATACTTCTCAAAACTCTATAAGTACCTTCTTCAGACTTCACTTATTCCTTATTCAACAGCACATTAATTCTAAAGCATTTAAATTTATTTGATTAACTTATTTATAAAATGCATATATATATTTAGTTCTTTTTCTACACTACCATCTCTTATAGTTAGTATTCATTCCGTAGATTTTGATCTATACTTATTAATATAAACTTCCTTTGTTTCATTTTAATCTACATTATGAACACGCATTAGAGCATACCATAAAACTAAAATTATTAAGTAAAAATTTTAAATTACCAAAACATTTTAATAACCAAAACAATAGTGCATATCAAATGACAGTTTATGGATATAATTAGACTTGCAATAAAAACTCGTTTTGTAGATATTGCTATGATGTAAATACGTTTACATTATATAAGTTGTCTATTACTTTATTAAGTATTAGTGATCTTACTCTGCTTGTAAAGAGTTGAACACGAGGCAGGGTCCAACTAGATTCATCATCCAATGAAAGTAATCACAACAAGTAAATTCCACGCCATTCAACTTACAAGATTTCAGTATTAATCTGCATTTTGTGAGGTTCTGTATAACAAAGTTCAAATTTGTTAAAAATACACTGTAATTTTATTTGACCTATTCTTAAATTTACTACATATATACATATACTATATATTAGGATAGGATAATATATATAAATTCCTAAATTTATTTTTTCACATACAAATAAAGACCATCCTAATATATATATATATATTAGGATGGTGTTTATTTGTATGCGAAAAAATAAATTTAGGAATTTCCTTGGACGAAACCCTTAAAATGGTTCTATATACTACCTAATTAAGCCAGGAGAAAAAATTGATCGATTGAATAATTGTAAATGGTGCCACAAGCGTTTCTGTTTAGATATTGTTCATCAATCGTTTTCATATTGTCCGTCTCTCTCTTCCTGCCTGCACGTCGCTCATGATACAGTTCGAAAACATAATATTCATCTAAATTTATATAATAAAATAAGGTGGCTATGTGTCACGCTGTCAACAGCTTTTGCATGAAAGTGAGTGACCTAGAATTACAAAATTTTTAGCACAGATATCTTCAGCAAATCTAAGCCTCTACGAAACCTTCGATTTTTGGCTTGAGGTCAGATTGGATAGGTGGAAGTATATGCGGAAAACTATGAACGTTTCTCGTCATACCTGATAATGTCTCCCATGTATACAATCCCACATACCTCATAGTTGGGTGGCTGTTCTGTCAGTAACTTTTATTAAGATCCGATAATGAGGGGTCCTTACAGCAACTATTGGATAACGATTACTATTCTTATTGTTCTCGTGAACATTGTACGTTTTTTACCTTTTATACTATTTGATAGTAATATTGCGATTATTAAATGATCAAAATTAATAGCAATACTAAAATACCAAAATAAGAACATACTCAAGCTGTTGATAAAACCTGAAATGGGTAAAAGGATCACTACTACTAAAGCCAAATCGTTACCATGTGAAGAGTCTACTTAGTATTCGACACTTTAGTGAAGAATATATGGAATATATAGCCACACACAGAAGGTTTAAGTTCGAATCAGAGAAGGTTTAAATTCGAATATTGAAGTTAATTAGATTTTTAGGATAACCCTGTTTAGTGCCAGCATTCTGCATTTGTTCGTGTAATACTTAACTGTCTCACAAGGGACATTCGCGAAGTATTCCCTTGGGATTTGTATAACATTGATTCAAATGAAAAGGTCTCCATGGTCCAATATGTATTGTAGTAATTTTTGTGGAACATACTGGTAAATTGTACATTTATGGGCCTTCATATACCGGAATTGAATCATACACTACTATAACGCTACGACACAAAATTGATTTCACTTTCTTTATATGTGACTAGACAGGAATATCCAGAAAACATATAACAAGTGCATATGCAAAACAAATTTGATCAATACTGCTCCTCTGACACATGTCAGACGCCATATTGTATTCAACGTTCGGTTTTTCAAATGGGAATAGGTCCAAGTGATACATCAAATTTACGGACAATTTTCTCGAAGATGCATTGAGGTAATCAGTTATATCGCAGCTTGTACTGTTTGCAAGGTGTTGCATGCAATATAACTTCTTCTTTCTAACTTCAAAATTCAATACAAAACATTCTCGAATTTTAGTTCGAGATAAGCACTTTCTGCCTTTATTGTATTGTACACTGTAATCATAAAAGAACAGCGTAAATATGTCTATTTATTTCTAAAAACTTAATGATTTTGCAATTTCTAAATATATGATAAGGAACAAACAAACTAATATGAAAACATTGACAAATATTTTCCTGTTGAAGTTCAGAGGATAATAGTTGGTTAATTTGAGTTTACCGTCTCTTCCTGCAGCATAACAATATAACCCCTTTACATGCAACTCAACATTCGATTCGAACTTTATAAACAATAATATAACAACCGACAATATAACCCGGGTACCTTGTGGTCAATATTCATGATATTTAATAATATGTTTTCAACTGTTATATTTTATATTTATCAGTCGAATAATATGCTTCCTAATGAAATTTGACAAGAGGTTACAAAGGGTTTTCCAAAAATGTGATAAGTCTCAAGAAACTTGAGAACAAAAAGACGTCCTACTCTAGGATCTTAATACACGACCTATCATTAACACGAACATGGAATTAACAAATTATTCACTCAAGCTACTCGATTATTTCGTACACTGCTTCAAATTGGTTTTCTGTAAGTGGCTTTGTGCTCCTCACTAGGCTTTGTTTACGGCGGGATATGATTTACTTTGGGGTGAGTAATTGGATATTACATTTCTTGTAAGGTATAAATGTGCTTTTAGAACAAGTCATAATTTCTTCTACATTACACTAATAGATGTGAAACAGGTTAAATCTGTGAAATGATAGGGGTTTCAATTATCAGTGGTATTACTAAAGTATTCATGGAATTGCAATAAGAATTAAATAAGCAATAACATTTGATGAGGAAAAAAGTCAACTAAAGTATTGGCCATCTGTTCATAGGAACTTAGTACCTTGTCAAGAAATATATGAAATGATTTTAAATAGCTAACAGTTTGATGTGTATCTGTGTAAACTCAAGAAACTGATTAACTGATTAAGTTTCAGCGCATCGGATTTGGAAGAAGAAGGTTCTTATAAGAATCCTGGTAGATCTAGACTTTTTAATATGATTGGTTTTCGATTTCAATTCATATTCAGTGTAATAAGTGAGATGATCTATATAGAAAGTAATAGACGTTGGAATAGTGAGAATGACGGAAAATTGAAGTAGGACAATAAATGGAGATAGTGATTTACAACCCGTGTAACGTGGGTTCCTGTCAACACGGCATGGTGCGTTTTCAGGTTGCGGATCGAGAAGAAGGCCTCCAGATATAGAGGTTAGCTGCGAATATACTGAATAAGATGTCGCGGACAGCCGACTAGGAGTGGTCCTCCAGCTTGGGGGTTTGGGTTGGGCTAACAACCTCATCCTGTAAAAAAAACACTTGTTCAGAAATATTCACAAAGGCCTCGGACAAGGACTGATATCTTGGCACGACCTCAGCAAAAGAAAATGGACATGAGATTTGGAACATGGAATGTTAGGAGTCTTTATAGGGCAGGCGCGTTAAAATACGTAACGAGTGAGTTAGAGAAATACAGGATGGGTGTAGTAGGAGTTCAGGAAATTAGGTGGAAAGGAGATGGATCTGTGAATTACGGAAATTTTACGTGCTTTTACAGGGAAGGAAATAAAAATCACTAGTTAAGAACAAAGTTTCTCGCTCATTAACGTATATTACCAGCAATTAAACGGGTTGAATTTGTTACTGACAGATTTCTTTTATTACTCTTAAGGGACGGTGGTGTGATATTATTGTTTTAAATTTACATGCCCTAACTGAAGATAAGGATGACGATATTAAAGACAGTTTTTACGAAGAAGTGGAACGGATATTTGACCAACTCCCGCGATACCATATGAAAATTCCATTAGGGGATTTCAATGCGAATGTAGGACGAGAGGATATTTTCAAACCGATTATAGGGAATGAAGGTCTGCATAAGGAAAGTAATGACAACGGTGTTAGACTCGTGAACTTTGCTCAGCCAAAAACCTAATCGTGAAGAGTACAAAGTTCCCACATCGCGACGTTCATACATACACTTGGACATCACCAGACGGGAAAACACATAATCAAATTGATCACGTTTTAGTACATAGAAGGAGGCAATGTAGAATAATTAATGTCCGAACGTTTAGAGGGGTTGATTGTGACACTGACCACTACGTGGCAGCAGCGATAATACGAGAGAGATTATCGTTCAATTAAGGTAATATTCATTGTCCGAATACGGAGAGATTCAATTTAAAGGAATTAGAAGAGAGACAGGTAAGAAAGCAATACCAGATTGAAGTTTCGAATATATTCTCAGCTTTAGATGATTCGGAGTGCACTAGTGTTGAGGATACCTGGATTGAAATTATAGATACCATTAAAATTTCAGCAAATGAAAAATTGGAACACGCTGAAGTAAGTAAGAACAAACCATGGTTCGACCAGGAATGCATAAAACTAGCAGAGAAGAGAAAACAGGCAAAATTACGTTGGCTACAAAATCCGAATGAAATAACTACACAAAATTTTGCAGATATCAGTCGGCAAACTTCCAAAACTTTTAGAACAAAGAAACGGGATTTTCTGAAAGCTAAAATTAAGGAACTTGAAGATAGTAGTAAAAACAAAAACATCCGGGACATGTATAAGGGAATCAATGAATTTAAGAAAGGCTATCAACCCCGTGCTTATATATTAAAGAAATCTGACGGTACAGTTCTCACTGACACCGATAGCATCTTACGTAGATGGAAAGATTTCTTCCACGATTTGCTTAACACGCAACCAAAAACTAGTGTGCGTGGAGAAAAGGAGATACACACCGTAGAACCGTCTATTCCAGACCCAACCGAATAGAAGTATAAACCGCTATAAAGAAATTAAAGAAAGACAAATCTCTGGGTGTAGATGAAATTCCCTCTGAGTTAATTTTATCTGGAGGCGAAACATTGTGGAACTAGATACACAAACTCATTCTCCTTATCTGGAACAAGGTAGAATTGCCACAAGAGTGGAAATAATCAATCATTGTTCCAATCCACAAGAAAGGCGACAAAGCTGACTGTAATAATTATCGAGGCATTTCTCTTCTGTCAACATCCTATAAAATTCTTTCAAATATTTTATTAGCAAGACTGACCCCATATAGAGATGAAATTATTGGAGATTATCAGTGTGGATTCAGACGAAATCGATCAACTATCGACCAAATATTTACCATTCGCCTAATACTCGAAAAAAAGTTGGAATACCGGAGAAAATGTACTCAGGTACATCAACTATTAATTGATTTTACAAAGGCATACGACTCGGTTAGGAGAGAAACATTACATAACGTTCTTATAGAACTTGGAATACCGAGAAAGCTAATTAGATTAATTAAGATATGTTTAAACGAATCCCAAAATAAAGTCTGGGTAAGAAAATTTTTGCCCATGATCTTTCACGCCGAAAATAGCCTGAAACAAGGAGATGCGTTATCGCCATTATTATTTAACTTCGTTCTGGAACACGCTATAAGGAAAATAAAAGATAGCAACCAGGGCCTAGAATTGAACGGTATTCGCCAGGTTATGGCATATGCTGATGATGTAAATTTAATAGGGGATGATAGGAGAACAATAGAAAGAAATGCAGAGATCTTATTGAACGCTTGCAGGGACATGGGTTTAGAAGTAAATGCAGAGAAAACTAAGTATATGGAAGTGCGTCGGGACCGGAATACAGCAAATTATGGATGCGTGAAAATATTAAATAATACTTTTGATAAAGTGGATAGTTTCAAATACCTAGGATCAATATTAACATACGAAAATTTTATTCACAGAGAAATTAAATGTCGACTAAAAGCAGGGAATTCGTGTTACTATTCGCTTCAAAATATCTTGTCTTCGCGCATTCTGTGGAGAATTTGAAACTTAAAATATATAAAACGATAATCATACCTATTGTTCTGTATGGCTGTGAAACATGGTCACTTACTCTGAGGAAAGAACATATACTGAAAGTATTTGAAAACAAGATCCTGAGACGAATATTCGGACCCAAGACTAACGGGAATGGGCAATGGCGGAAACTTCATAACGAGGAACTACATAATTTATATGGTTCACCCAACATTGTTAGGGTCGTCAAGTCTAGGAGGCTTAGGTGGGCGGGTCATGTAGCTACAATGGAAGAAAGTAGAAACGCTTTCAAAGTCTTGACTGGAAGACCAATCGGAAAACGACCATTAGGATGACCTAGGCGCAGATGGGACGACAATATTAAGATAAATCTCGCAGAGATTGGAATACAAAGTAGAAACTGGATGCAGTTAGCTAGGAATAGAAGTCAGTGGAGAGCTTTTATGAACGCGGCATTGAACCTCCGGGTTCCATAGGCCATAGAGTTAGTTAGTTAGTTAGTTAGTTAGTGATTTTCAACCTTATTCCTTTTAGTTGTTCCAGATGTATATTTTCAGTTTCTTTCATAAATTTTCTATCGGTCTTATGTTGATTTTTTCCCAGTATGTAGAGAACCATACAGTACATTATACTGACAGTAAGTATAATGTGTTTGGTATGTGGGACCTATTGGACAAGACGGTCTAACAATAGAGATTAAACTCAAAGTGCAGATTTTTTCGTGCATCAATTGCAAAGCTTAAGCTTGTTTAATTGCTAAACATGCTTTCCACGCAAACTTCCGTGTACATTTGGTTTCTTCTGACCAGTCGTTTGTTATACCAGCAGAAGTAGGCGATAGTGAACTCGAATTATGGAAGTCTAGCGTTCAAGAATTTCTTGGCTGATTTACAACTTTGTACTTCCATATATACTGCAGTTAAGTGATCCACTACGGTTACATATATATTGAACACAGTAAACTTGCGTTAACTTGTATAATTAGATCTTGAGATGTCATTATCTACTTACGTTATACATTTCGGAAAATTTTAACGGAAAATTTAAGCCTGGGTCCAGTAAGTGTTCCTCTTGTTCATATTCGAATATAAATGGATGCATTATGTACTGTATAAATTTCTCAAGTGGAGGCCTAAAATTAAAGTAAAATTGTTGTTGTGATTTTACTGGAATATTAAACATAATAGTGCACTGCTTTAAACTTCTATATTACTTTAATCGGAACTACTCATAAGAATGCCTCTCCCTTTATAAAAGGAAATAATTTAAAATTTTCTCCCTAGAAAATGTACCCCTGGAAGAGTTACAGGTTTTACGATCTTTCAAATTTGGCCAATATATACGTTTATAGTAATGTGGTCATTTACAATTAACAGCCTTTCTGGGAGTTTATAACCGTGGATTTTTAGTACAGCTGAATAATTTGTCCTTTATATTACGACTCTACGAAGTACAAGATAATTGTATGTCGTGAACACGTTATCGTTATCGTTACAAAGATTCAAGACGCAGTAGTGAACTTTTAAATATTTCTCAGAAGAGACACCTCTGAACAGTATCTTCAATGGAATTTCGAAAGAAAACGCAACATGTATCTTTCAGGAAAGAGTTAGCTTCTCAGTGTTCAATAAATCAACTAAAAAAAATTGTTTCCCTGTCATTCATATTTCGTCAGATACCAATCCACAAAAAGCAGGTAGTATTGTGCAGGACTATCACTTCTGGAAACTCCGGAAGTTCTGTTCTGGCCAATTGTTATGCCATACTAGAGTGCACTAAACTATTACAACCTCGCGAAATATTTTAATTATAACCTAAGCTACACGTAAATCTAATGTCAATTAAAAACGATTTTTACAATAATGCATAAGTTCTATATGTTTCACTATCAACATGTCTCTAATAGCGGGGCACTTCTGATTTGTTTTTAGGAACATATTGAACAGTATACTTCATCGTTCACAGCGATTCTATATTGAAGATTCTCCACTCTCATCGTTGTGGAGATTCTTCAAGCGAAACATCAGTACAAACTGAGTAAAGTTACTGTATTTTACGTTCCACGTAATGTGTGTATAAATGTATATCACGTTAAGGCCAATACCAGTAGACATCGCGATAGGCGTACATAAACCAAAGCCGATATCTGGAGTATCACTCCAGGAAATAACGCTCTGTACGTCGGGAGTAAAGAGCATTCTACCCAAGGAATCAAAATGTAGCTTTCAAGGAAACTACACTAATTACAATAGTCATAAGAAATAATGATAAATATAGTTCTTAGTATAATTATTGCTTGAAATTGAAAAATCTTAAACAAAAATAAGTTAAGGCATATTCACATAAAGAAGAATTAAATTTTCCATCTGATCAATAGCACACAGGCATTCTTTTTATTTCAGAAAGAATTCACGGAAGCAAACATCTACTAAAAGCTGTGAATCTACCGATTACCAACTAGGTTTTTGCTAATTTTATTCTATTGTTTAATTTCTAGTTGAAATAGTTCAGATGAGTAGATAAGTATATAAATGTGTTGCTTTAACAGGAACTTTACTTGTGTATTATGTAGACACAGAATATACTGTTAATTTTTGTGTGAGTATGTCATCATCGGCAGATGTTATACTATTGAACTTGTTGATATAATATACTCAAAGTTGCTTGCACGTATAATACTGTTTGGTATCACGTAGTTCGGAATTTAGCATTTAAATACGTTTTAGAAAAAGCGCTTTTTAATTAAACATAGATCCAGTACGTACATAGAACATGATAAAGAAAATTGCTGATAACGACGATAGCTACGTAATTGTGGATGTCTATTGGATGTCCCATACCTTCTTTTATTTCACTTTGATTCTCTTTAATATATTTTGTATTCTTTTCATAATTACTGTGGAAAATAACTACCATATCTGTGGTATATAAAATCAAAAAGGATTTCAGTTGATTTCAAACACCATTGCTTTCTAGTGAGGATTAAACGTTCCAGTTTTTCACTGCGCAAACTATCTTAACTTTGGCCACGCAAAGCCTTTTAATACAGAAAACTTAAGGCAGTTGTCGGCAAAGGTGGCACCATCCTCAGGGACAATAGTGTTACGCAAAAATGTATGCCGGAGAGTAGGGTTTATGGCTGAGAACCAGCAACACGTCCTCTCAGTCATTTTGATTAATTTTGAGAAAGCAATGTATACGTATATATCTCGGAGCCCCTCAAATAATGAATAGTGAGAATAGTGTTGTGGCTATTTGCTCTCTGATTGATAGTACTGCGCTTTCTACTAGATGAGAAACATTCGTTCGAACATCACTATTATTTTAACAGTAGAGACACTGACCAAAGCTTAAAACCCACTTTATTTTAAATTATAATTTGTAACAGTTTCGGATATCTAGCATATTCTTCTTCAGACAATATCGAAATTAATGAAAATAGAGACATATATATAAATGTTGTTATAACAACGTTATTCATCTACAGGGTGTGGTGCGTTATGTCATATATAGGAGAGACAGGAAAGAGAATGAAAGAAAGGATAAAACAACATGAAGATGATGTTAGGAGGAGGAAAGATACCAATGCCATATACAAACATGTTAAGGAGACGAATCACGGAATTAATTGGGATAAGACGGAAGTATTGGAGATGGAGAAAAGAATGATAATAGGAAGTGGAAAGAAGCGGATTGGATAAAGAAGGTAGGAAGAGATAAACTGATGAACTGTACAGGGGGCTTACCAATTAATGAATTATGGCAAGGAAGTTTGAATAGCATAGAGAAAAAAGGCACTTATAAGAACCAAAAATGAAGGAACCTGATTAATTGGAAAGTGATCACGAAGACTTATAGGATTGGCTGACGGCCTCAGTAAATAAGAGAAAAAAAGAAAAACGAAAAAAAGAAAAAATAAATAAAAATAAAAAAGTACAATAATGACTATACATATGTCTGTTAAAAGAATTTAAACTTTTTATAACAATGACTATATATATGACGGTTAAAGAATTTAAACTTTGTTATAACAACATTTATATAGGCTATATGTCTGTATTTTCATTAATTTCGATAGTGTCTGAAGAAGGATATGCTAGATATTCGAAACAGTTACAAATTATAATTTATAATAAAGTGGGTTTTAAGCTTTGGTCAGTGTCTCTTCTGTTAAAACAATCAATCCAAAGCCATGAATAGTCTTACTATCACTATTATGTTAATTTATTGCTATGAATGAAAATAATATATTTCCTGTTATTTAATAACAACAATTTGAGTTGGAATCACTTCTTTTTAAAAAAGACGTTTGTGTTGAAATTATATATAACTAAACAGTGGGAAAGGTTATATGAAAGATATACCTACATATCCTTATGTTTCGTTATTAGTGAAGTGCAATACGTTGTCCATTATTTAGTCATTAATGAAAATGGGATAACACTCTCTTATATTTCTGGCATGTGTCATACTGATACTCAGTTTGATTTTGTTTTCTTATTTTTTTTTCATACATGTCAATCTTTTGTCAAAATCTACACTTTCGTGTGTCTTGTGACTTCTGTTGTGTAGGAGATGTGCAGAGGATTGTAAAGCTCTCCCTTCCTTAACTAGCCTGTCTATTAACGTTTATGGAAATTTTCTGAGTCATTAGTTTCTCCCAACCTCTCAATGCTCCTTACGTTTCTTTAAACTTTCTTTAATTCTCACTTTCTTCTCTTCCCCTGCCTTTCTATTACCCAAAACAACGATTATTGATCAGTCCACATATGACACTAGGCAATTAAAGGAAGTTTTACTTGTTTACTTAAGGTATTACATAGAACATACAAACTCCTTTAAAGACTAGTATAGTGTGTTTTGCCCCAGAAATATACTTTGACGCCACATCCTGGCTGAAAGTGGCAAGCGGTTCTACAAACGTACTCTTTTCAAGAAGTTTCAATGACCATTAGAAAGACCAATGAAACTTACAAACAACGATTAACAAGTCAGGTAAGAGTGCATGGTTCGCGGACTATATAAATAAATTTTATCGTGCGTTTCTGAGAAACATCACAATTTATAAAACTACTTACCAGTTCGCATTTAACCTCATGGACTTCATATACGCTTTTGGCTTAAATTCAGGACAAATGAAAATTGCAGGGAAATCGTCAATATTAGTGTCCGATAATATGAAAGTTTCAACACTTGTAGGCGTAGAAGCATAGTCCTCATACAACCATATTGATACAATTGACGAACATGAAACGTAAATAAGAAAGCTTATAATCCAAAATGACCTGCAAATAACAGGAAAATATTCATTATAATTAGCTATTGCTGTCACATTAAGTAAACGTTTCTGATCATTAATTGTTAAACTCTTGCCGATATTTCTCATGTAAAAATAATTTCTGATATGATCACATTAGAGGAAATCGTAGCAGGAGAAATCAAGAGAGTAAGCCGGGAAGAATCTATATTTAATTTCACTATCGACAAGAGAAGTCACATAATTTCACTATTACACTTACGAAAATGGAAAATACGTTTTCTGTTTCATTATCAAACGGAGCTATATGATACACGAATTAAAATTTCCGGAAGGTCATTAAAAATGTATATGACCTGTGGTTGACTTCCTGGTATGCAGGACCGTTTCTGTTGAATAGATGCAGTCGTTTTATTTGAATTCCTATATGTATTTGCGCTAATTGTCGAGAATAGAGCTCGAGAATATTATTCTGCAGGCGCAAGTATCTCGTGTTGCACGGTGCAATCCCAGTCCCAAAAAACGCACAACCTAACCTACGTGGATCTTAGTGTTGCCTCTTCCACAGACTGGGCTGTGCTTCTGCTTACCATGACCACGATCCTTTTTGTACATTGTTATCATAATTAATTTATTTTTTATCACTCGTCATCAATCGCCTCAGAAATGGGTCGAGGAACTTTACGTTTCTGTACAGATACGGAAATAGAAAAGCAATCGAGTAAATCTTTTTAAGTCAGATCATGTGGGACGCAAACGTTGAGCTTGTTGTGGAAGCTTTCTCCAAATAGTTCAGCAATGTTTGGTGATGGGCGCTTAGGTTATAGGCGATTTCATGACTGCTTATATACTGGTCTTGTTCGACTTTTCCCAGAATATCAATTTTTTTCTTTGAGGGGGCAGTGATTGGTTACACACTGCGAGAAGCTTTTTGAACATTGAAGTTTACGTAAGAAAGGTGACTGAATAAGTGTTGTTTGTGATGTCGTATCTATGTCGATGCAATACGAGGTAGTACTTGAGTTTAATTCGAGTTAAGCGCCTACCTTCTTCTCTTCATGGATATATATACCATACACCGTAATTATAATAGAAACAATGTAAATATTTCTTGAAACATTCTTATCAAGGTTATAATTTTGCAGTATCAAAGGGTATAGGAACATACAAGGAAAATATACTGTAGTTATAATCCTTGCAGAATAACTTTTTTTTCGAATCAGAGGATAACATTTGGTGAATAAGTGTTTGACATCCCTTTCAACAGTGAGTCTATATGAGACATGAATATACAACTCAATGTGGAATCCAAATCACTAAAATTAATACCGAAAACTGAACCCTGGTCTCCTATGCTTGAGAGAGTAATAATACACCCCTAACATAACTAATGCATTCCTTTCAAACTCTTCTTTTAAATTTACAACTCATATAATATTGTTATCCAATAGGATTTGATAGGAAAATGTTGACAAGCTGTTATTCAATTAAATGATCTGTTTCTGAGTCAAGTTTGGAGCATACAATCATAAAAAATTCCATATTCGAGAGGTTTAACACATAAACGCATGATTAACAATCTATTCACTCAATCCACTTGCTTACGCTTCCTCAGACTTGCTTTTGATTTTATGTAAAGTGCTTTACTGTTCCACACTAGACTTTGATTACAGTCAGATACGACTGAATTTGCGGCAAATAGTTTAAAGTTTCATCTCGTACAACTACATTTATTTTTCCCATAAGTTACATTGTCTTCGATGCATTATAACTTACGTAAAGCAGGTTGAATCTGTGAAATGATAACATTCGAATTATCTTCAATAATAATAATAATAATAATAATAATAATAATAATAATAATAATAATAATAATAATAATAATAATAATATAATAATAAGACAATAATAGGAAATCTGTAACAATTGCATACTGCCTTGTATCTAATCTAGAACTATGTAAATGTTTTCTAACTAACTAAAGACTTTTATGCAACGTCAAATATTGACTGGTTTGGATTTCTACTCGGGATGTCTCGGTTTTGAATCCGAGTGTGTAGAAAGATTACAGCATATGTTATTTCCAATTCATATTTAGTGAAACAAGGAAGATCTCCTGTGTAAGGGAAACAGATGTTCAAATGAGCTATGTTTTTTCCATCTTTATCCCATGTAATACATTATACATACAATCAGTTACTACCTCGTTTATATATGGCGATCATTAGACAACACACTTCTTTAAGAGAGCGATCTTGAAATGGAGAAATATTTCGTATTTGGCTTACTGTCAAAGCTTGTTTCAGTGCTGGTCAGACCTACCAACTTTCTTCGGTTCCTAGAGTTGTTATATGCAAGTTTGGTTGCATTTGTCCAGGTGTTTGTGACACCAGTAAATGTGATGGATATAATTTAATGGAGTTATAGCAGCTAAGGCTGCCTACCTAATGGCTGTATGATGTAACCTACATGACCCTGCGTGATATAAGAATCGCGTGCCTAAATCTGCGATATAGTAGAAACAAGTTCTTTTGTGTGAAGTCACATCTGACATATGTCAAATTATGGAAAAAGAAACTAACAGATACAATTTCTATGTATGATGAATCTTGTGGGCATGAAGGAGATTATATCGGGTAAACACTCCATAACAGGACACCATAGATCCACATTTGTGAATGAAATGCCTGAATGCTCCAAACAGCCTGTGGTTCAAAATATGCATAAAATGTTTTTCCATAGATTTTGAAAATTCCTGACTTGGAGCATTAGCAATAGTAGCACAAGAACTATTCGTAAGCATATGGCCTTCGGCGAGTACGATGAGTAAATAATGTTACTGTGTGGAAAATAAAAAAAACAATATGGTGCAGAGTAAACTTCGAATTATTTTTAAATAAAAATATTGTATTTAACACATATATAATTAGGCAATGATGCGTGCTTCACAAAAGGTATTCTATTATGTGTATGTGTGTGTGTGTTATATAACTTTTAAACCTTTTATCTATTTAATTTGTGATCATGAATAACTTTCTGACATCTTTCCTGAAGAGAAACGAGAAACAAACATTTTTAGACATTCTCTCTTTATCTGCGTTAATTTTAGAATTCTTCCGGTAGAAGAATAAGTATTGCTCTGCAATTTCTCTCAGTCCTCTGCTACAGAAAGATTTAAAAGCAGCGACATAAGTCGTGTTCAAAAAACATCATCATCATCATTAGACATGAGTGTTCTACATACACACTTCACACCCTACCTAAACGTGCCGTGGCCATTCAGCCTAATTTTAGACTGGCTTCGCTTGATGCGTCCGGTCCACAGTTCTCAGATGTGCACCGTTCTCCTTAAGCGTGAAGCGCATCGTCCAGATGTGTCCTTTTACCTTGACTCGCATTCGATGTGAACCCTATTCTCCAAGGGAGTAGAATACGCCCATTGAGCGACCAGATCGAAGTCCTGTGTGACTATTAGTTAACCTAGTGTTCGAGGCAGCCCTATTAGTGACTCCCATACTCTGCAAGTATGGTACTAAACATTTCTCCCGCTCATGCTCGACGTTAGAAGACTTCTAGGATAAGCTCACATGAACAACCGAATCACACGATCTGATCACATTCCGGACAAGTCGAACAAACTCAGAGAGCCCTGGCATATTTGGGGGAAGTGGCTTGTTCAATACCAGCCTTGCCTGCCTATATGCGTTCGCTGGCCACAGCACGTTTAGGTACCACGTACACGTCGAAATGCTCTCGATTTTCACCACAAATTCAATAGAATGTGTTAAGTCACCATTTCAGTTTGATGCCAGCCCTCACCCCACAAAGCTTCCTACTTTCTACTAGGATCAGAAATAGTTATCCATTTACATGAGAATGGTAGTTTTCCCAAGCAAGCATTCAATCTCCTGTAGGTGGTAGCTGATAGTGTCCTTCCAGTGGACCGTCCGAGTAATACGAGACGTTTTATAATTACGACAAAGGAACACCGAACATTAGCAGAGCCATTGACTGATGTAGTCCTTACGCAAGCAGGCATGTTCATTTGGGAGTCGGGTCATTCCAGGTATGCTCGCCCAAACAATATGAGTCAACCTATTCTGTACCACTTACACGTTGTACCTAAGCTACCGAACCCATTGGTACGTGTAGGTCACTATTGATAGGGACCAACACACACCCTCTGTAGGACCGTTCAACTGTACAATACTTCCTCTATTTACGATAGAGATACACCGTACATTTGAGACACAGTGGCTGATGGAGACTTGGCCACCTGGTAGGGTCGTAGATCCTGCATCCAGCCAAACATTAGGAAAACTTGGAGAAAGGATTGGTTCCACTACCTCTCCTACTTTTGAGTTCTGAGTGTGTGGTAGGATACAAGTATCCCATTCTACTCCCAAGAGACCGCATGAAACGCTCTTTGAGGGCTGTACGTATTTCATGCCTCGATATGGCGTTGGATCCGCTACCCTGGGCACACCAACACCCCTCATTCATACAGGGAGTCCCTATCTCCGGACTCACGAGGGACAAATAGTTGCAAACTTTACAGTATCAGCAATAATATACTCCCACAGATGATACAAAATTGAGATTGATCCTACGCTGACTTATCCCCAGATAAACCTAAGTTCCTAGTCTTTGGAAACCTCACACGCATAGGCTTTGTTGATAGACGTTGGCTATGGATTTGACCTATGTTCTGGTGGTATCCACTCCAGACTTACCCCGACTTTTTTTCTACCTACAACACTCGTAAACAACTAACATTTCCTCCGGCGTTTTTTAGGATCAAGCTATATCTGACAATAGTAAAACACAATCTACAACGTGGTGAATTCTTTAACCCAATTTCCTACTGAGAAGACATAGCTGGATACAAAGCAAAATGAAGAAAAAATACTACTAGATATGAAGCACACCGCGACCCCAGGATGGCAGTCGTGAGTTAAATTTCATACTCTCCTTCCATAACAGCTTGCAGTACCTCCCCCAAACAAATTCAACACAGAATGAAGATAAGAATATTGAGGTCCCAGTTTACGTGCGTTATCAGAGAAATCACTACTAACATTGCCACAGAATTCCTCAAAAAGGACCTACAACAACACTCTGTATACTTCAGCAATGTAAGCAAAATAATCAGCGTCAAATTATCTGTCTTCTGACGTGTCTATTCTCAGTGAGAAAAATCAATTATTACACCTCATAAGTCATAGAAAATTCTTTGCATGAATATTAACATTTCTCATTTCAATAGTTAACATTATTGTCTGCAATCGGAAGAAGACGTTTTTTGTATATCATGGTATTTTTACAGACATATTTCAATTAGGAAAAGTAAAACAAAAATGCTTCGAACTTGATTTTTGATAAAAGAATTCCTTGGCACAAGTATTAATTACAAATGGGGAATGAACTCATATTTAAAATTAAATATTCAATCTAAAGTGAATATTTATAATAAAAGTGTATCTTAAGAGATTTTTATTCAATGTTTCATTCAATTCAGAGTACTAGAATTTGTCTTCAGAAAAACTTACTTTTCCCATTTGCTTACGGCACTTCCTAGAAAGTGTAACCCATGTAGTGTTGTATTCCGTAAATATTCCGTCGCCACATCCCTAGCAAACTGCGAAAATGGTTGTATAGTTGATCGGAGCATATATGGTCTCGATGTATTACTGCAAAGAAAGTAACTACTCGTGAAAATTAGTTTCAACCTTGTAAAAAGTAGAAGTTCTCGGTTAAAGTAAGTTTAATATTAATCTTTCCGTACAAGAATATGGCTCAAGCATGTAGCTGTTGGAGAAAAAACAAATGTATAGTAAAAAGAACACGAACGTCTAATTCACATAATTCTCAGTATTTTATATTTGCATTAGCATTTATCGGGAATTACGATTTTGTTGTTCTTTATTACTTTCAAGTAGTATATATTAGGTGTTACTATAAATTGACAAAACCAAATGTAGAATTTGCTATTTTTTAACAAAATACAGGCTTGCGTTATCTACTTTAAATTGATGTACGAGATGTAATTCCATGAACGAGTACCATTCTCAATTTACATGAGATTGTGGAAAGAACGAAAAACATTATTTTGAATAATAAATCGAGAGTCGTAATTGTAATCACTAAAGCCTGCTAATTGACTAAAATTATAAATACAACAAAAGTTCCTGTAACAGAACAAAACAATTTTTTAATTGATTTTCTACTTTGACATCCTTTTAACCTCAAGAAGAAAGATGAAAAGACATACTATATAAATAACATTTCAGCCGTTATTAATTATTAAAAACTAAAAACTAAAACTCAATTGTTTAAAAAAGGAACGCAAACTAGATTTAAAATTGAGTGTTTAACACATCGGTATAAAATTTAAAATTTATATGTAAGATTTTATAAAGTCAATATTTAAAAATAACCTTCAACCAAAAAATCTCTATTCAACACTAAATCCAACATCTGCAACTTTAAGTGTTAAAAGTCTCAAAAAGACAGTAACACTTGAAGACATTCATTCATAACCTACAATTGCAGAGGTGGGTTTCAACCAAAGGCTGCATTTTAAAACAAAGCCTTTATGTAGACAGCTCTTCATAGCATAAATAGTGGCTAACTCACTAGCTTTTTACCCATACATCTAGTCAGTGGTCAATGAACTCAACATTTTTCTTGAGTGCATTTATGATTTCTTGGTTTGTGCTAATACCGGTCTCGCAAACTAAAAAAAATCAAATTCAAAATTTTAACAATAATAATTGCGTCTAATTTCAAGATTAAAAACCAGAACAAAAACAACCGGCAAACTTAGTGTTCACTAACATTATTCAGTAATACATTGCAAATCACATCATATATAATTCAACCTCATCTACCAAGAGAAATTATGAAATAAAATTGTTATATTGTTCTGTTTATAGAAATGTTAAGTTTGTTATACATTTCAAAAATTAAATTTCTCATGCTTTCTCTTTCTTTTTTCTTATAGTTCAACAATAGTATAGAACTTACTACTTTTTTGCTTCTTCTTTGTTTTTACGATGTTTTGCTAACAGCTATAGTATATATTCATATATAGAAGAATATACTGTTTTAACTTCATTCCTACTCCTATCCGTAATAAAACAAACCAATGAAGTCAATTGCGTCCAAATTTGTGTTTCAACAAACTCATGTTGAAATGATAAACACCATATTTTTCGTTCTTTATTTTAAAGTAGGTGGCCAAATATTACCACTAAACTATCGTTGCCGTCAACTAAATTAATAAATCTCAAATAAACCCCATCTAATACTTACATGTTCTTACCATAATTTAGGAGAATCACTGTAACAATTGCTTAATTGTACAAAAAATGAAATGAAATCTTTAAGTTTTACGTCCAACGCTTATGCCGGTTAGGCTAAAGGAGACGATGATGATGAGAGATGAGTGAAATGGTGAAATGAAGAAAGTGGGAGGAAACGGGAGAACCCCGAGAAAACCCAGAGCACAGTATTTGTCCACCACAAAGTCCACATGGCGCGAACTGAGATCGAACCAGGGACCCCAAGCACCGAATGTAAACGCTCTACCACTGAGTCACCGCTCTACCACTGAGTCCCACAATTGCTTAATTGTGTACACCTTCAGGAACAAAAACAATTACGTTTTAGTAGCATTACGTAACGCTATATTTCACATAATGCAATTAAGTTTTAAATAATTTTACAACTTACCTATTAGCTCCCCATTTCGTCAATGTACCTCTCATCCTTTTAAGTTTCACGTTCTTGTATATATGATATGTGTTCTTCGTCTTACGTAATCGTATGTGTTTCAATCTAGCAACTATAGTCCACTCTGTAAGTCCCAAATTCACAGTAATCAATAGTAAATACAATAGTTCTGCACCGGTTATCAAACTGCATCCCAGGAAGAAACTAGCGGTTCCACCAAATGACGCTAGAGATTAAAATACTTTTGTGACGCAATGTAGTTTTGTAAGGAACAATATTTATATACTTAGTTATCCAAGCATACAATCGAAATCTCCACTCTTAAACATGACAGCTAATTTGTAGATTGCAGATAAATAGGAAACATATATGAAATCATGCTAATTCAACTCCTAATATAATATAAATAATCACACCTATTTCGCTATTTAAGTTACATGACTTATAATAGAAGAAGTATTAAGATACTTTCCTTAAGGTGATCATTAATTGTAAATAGTATCTAAATAAATGTTTGACAGTATTGGATCTTGAATCAATTAACATCACTATTTTATAAATGAAAACTAGGAACTTACCCAACAAATCCTTCCATCCATATAATTCATCGCGTTCATAGAACTTTGGGGGAAAGTTGATTATTGTCTGCACGTCGTAACACATAATGCACATAAATGGTGTCCTAAATTTCAAAAAGAGTAGACATATTTGTTTAGGAACTGGATGACCAACTTATTTATATCTAGTGAAAGAAAAAGTTCTAATAAACATGGGAATTGAAGAGGAGGGGCCACGGCTCAATATTTTATTACAGACGTGTAATGTGATCACTGGGATGGAATCAAGAACCTCAATGACTGGTTGCTCTACATTTAACTTCTTGTTAATTTTGTAGCTATCAATACAGTGACAAGTATGTTTGACCTTTTAAAATATGACATGTAATAACATTTAATGTCAGTAAGTTACGCTATTATTCTCTTTTCTTCTTATAGATCAAAAAGGCAATTACCGCAGAAAATAATTCACATTTACATATAAATAATTATATTTAAGTTCATACGTAAATATTAACGTATACATACAATAACACACCAATATTATCATGTCCAGAGGACACCAGAAACACTGATAATTGCCTGTTAGTGTCTAATATGTATTCCTAACATAGTAGAGCATATTAGATGAAGGCATGAGACTCACTCATTAAGTGAAAGTACTGAATCTGAACCTCCTACTAATACGATTAATCAACGCAGTCTTCACTTTCAGATCCCAATACATTTTCGTCATCAGTACAACTTGTTTCTTTGTTCATTGTAATCACAAAAGTATGTTAAAGGTTCATGAAAGTACGATATATAAGCAAAGTTCAATGGAATGATGGAATAAGTACATGATTAATATTACGCTCCATTCATGCCAAAAATGGGTTGTAGTTTATTCACAAACTTTGGCGGCTCTAGCCATATAAGCAACTTGACTGAATAAAGTGAAAGAAAAGCTGTGTTAAACACAAATAATACAGCTGCCTTCTCTGATGCATAATAAAAAAGTTCCCAGTTCATTACGTTTATTCAGACTTACAATGTCAACAAAACACCTAGGTAACATGTGTCATCTGAAAAATATCTAAGTGATATCTTTGATGAAAAATTCTCCATTTCGGATCACATTTCATTGGTCTCATCCAGATTTTTGAAATTACTTGGTCTAGATTTTCCGAAATACAAAATCTACGTGACATTACAATGCTTAATAATGCTTATATTTTCCCGATCATTGAATATTGTTGGCCTGTATGAATATGATAATGAAATGGAATGTTTGAATGTATGTACTACTTTTACGCCAGCTAGGCTAAAGAGACGGTGATGATGACAAATCAATGTAACTGTGGAATGAAGAAATTGGGAGGGAACGGGAAAACTCTGATGAAACCCACACACACGATATTTGTCCACCACGTATATGGAATATATCTATACCTGCTAACCTTCCACGCCTTGACTGAGTCTTAAACGTCTTTATAACCAAGATTAGATTTAGAATTCCCGAGTTATGTGACCACACGAGACAAAAAATAATGTCTTCAATGAACTTATATGCCTCAGACAAACGAAGCCGAGCTGCAGACCTACTTTACCTATAAAATCATCAATGGTAATTTTTATTATCACAGATTAGCCTTCGATTTCCCCTCTGGAGAGCTCGTTCTTTTAATTTGCTAACTTAGGAGACACCTAGATTAATAATTGCGAAGCTCTTGTTGTTTTGTAAACTAGAGCATGGATTACAATACATTACTAAAAGGATATAATATTTTTACTTCTGAACAAAATTTTACCACTCAGCTAAAGATAACATTATAGATTTAGGGGTGAACCTTTTCGTTTGTAAAACATTTTTATTTTTCTTGTTTTTATTTTCCGTTATTTTATTTGTTATTGTTATGTTGTTCAATTTCAGTCAATTGACTTAATGCTGTATGTATCAGAATTTCAACTCTTGTTTTAACAATTATATTAATAGGTTACTTAAATTCCTGTTTGGAGTACGCAAAACAAGGTACCATTGACAAAGATAAATTTGTGAAGCTTTTCGAAAGCTATTAAATAAAGTTATGACATCCAACCATTTGCGTTGATACCGTATTTATAGCTGATAGTTGACTAAACATAAAATTTCAATGTTAAATACAATTCAAAATAATAAGTTCGAGGTCGTGCTTTTCATTGTTTAAATTTTTCAACAGGAATCCACTAAAAAATCTGCTTGTACAGACACTGTATTTAATTAATAATCTCCTCAATAATAACGTGTAAATCAATTATGTTTTGTAGTGAGATATGCGTTAAATTGAAAGATTGTTTACGCCCGTCTGAAACGTTTTCTAATAACCTTATTTAATTATGCAATTTTCTGCGGATTACAAAGACAATGTGCACCAAGTATAACAAACATATGACGCGCTTAGTACCAAAACCTGCCAGATCCATTTTCTACCGAAATTGAGTTATATATCGTTTTGTTATATGCTTGATCTAAAGGGATTCCATGGAAACTTTATTTTTTAAAAGCTTAATATATCATACAAAAAATAGTTCAAATACGGGGCTTTGTACGCGTATGTACGGAAATTCACTGCACGATTTACAAGAGTACTCGAAACTAAGCTAATTGGATTTTGATGATACTGGTTTAAGACCACAAAGGACAAATCCTCGGGAAAATATTAATTTACCGGTACAATGTAAAATTGTAAATCAAGTCCGCACGAATAATACAAACGTTAAAAAACAAGAAGTACAAGGGAAAATTATTATTATTAGTGACAGCTATGGTCGCGATATTGCCACTGGGCTAAACTATAAAATAAGTGACATGGATGTTTCTGGGTCGGTAAAACCAGGTGCTAAGATAAAAAAACGTGTTTCCTTACATCCACAATCAAAATTATAATGAACATGACACAGTTGTAATAATAGGCGGTGCAAATGACGTTGCTTATAATGAAGCTGAAAATGCACCAAACACACTAGAATTGGCTCTACAGAAACTTTCAGGCACAAATGTAGTGGTAATAAACTTGCCGTATCGTCATGATTTAAATGACTCATCGTGTGTAAACAATGAGATAAAAGAAACAAATAAAAAATGACGTTTTGTGTAAACGTTTCAAAAATGTCAAACTTTTTGATGTAAGTTGTGTGCCCCGAAACTATCATACTAATCACGGCCTCCATTTAAATCGTCTAGGGAAATTGTTTTTACGCAACGCACTGTATAATATCATTATGTCAAATAAGTTTAAAGCACAGTGTACAGCTTATAGTACGTTAATACATATCAATTGTGGAAGTACATCAGCACTGGTGATAGACGGAAATGGAAACGATTGTGAAGGTGATCAAATTTCGTCTGAACAAAGGAGACACAGTTCGACTTACAACGGAGCGAATCGGGATGAGGGTGAAGTGTCAAAATTAACAGGAAACTCACACGTAAGCCATGATAAGGAGCCAGGAGTACGTTTGGCTACTGAAAGTGAAGAAATTGATCGAATATCGTTAATACAAGGTCCACATAATACAAATCACGGTACGAAGATCCTAGACTGGATATTAACAGATCGCAGCAAGTATCCACAAATGATATAGAACAAAACGATCCACCTAGTACAACTCAGCGAAAATCAAATAGAATAAGAAAGGTTTCTACAAGGTATGATGGTAACAGTTTTTAATGCAAGTCCTAATAAAAAATCCAAGCACTTAGCCAATAGAGGTAACAGTGACTACAATGTAATAAATGTATATTACCAGAACGTGCAAGGTTTAGCTAGTAAACTTGATTTTTTTATGAATTAGTTGAAGAGGATCTTAAAGGTATGCATGTCATTTGCTTTAGTGAACATTGGTTATCTGCTAATCAGATGAATATGGTACACTTAAATAACTATCAGTTAGCTACAAACTATCCACGCACTAGTAGGCAACATGGTGGGGTATGTATATTTGTAGGTGACCATTTACGTTTTAAGGAAAGAAATGTAAGTCAATTCGTTGTTGAATTGCATTTTGAAATAGTTGCTATTTCAATTGAAAATATGTGTATAATTTGCATCTATAGGTCATCAGCAGGAAATATTAATGTATTCTTTAGGAATCTTGAAACTGCTCTTGAGTGTCTGTGTAAGAAATATAGTACGGTAATAATTTGTGCTGATACTAACATTGACTGGCTGGTACAATCAAGAGAAAAAAAACAAAATGTCAAAATATATTAGATATGTTTAGGTTGCAGCCTCTTATCAGAGAACCAACTAGAGGGAAAACTGCGTTAGATCAAATAATAATAAGTAAACAATACACAGAGTCAGTCATCTCTTTGAATATCTTTAAGCCAGGCTTTTCTGACCATGATGCAATAATAGGGCAAATACACACATCTCAAATATTTGTACCTACTCAATCAGAAGTTATAACAAAAAGATGTTTCTCAAAAACTAATATTAATTACTTTCTACACTTGCTAGCACAAGAAACCTGGCACAAAATATATGAAATTGGTGATACGGATGGTAAATTTAACTTTTTTTCCAGATACATTTCTCTTTCACTTCAATATTGCATTTCCCAGAAAGAACTACAGTAAGGTTAGGATGGGGAAACCATGGGTCACTATAAGAATTAGAACTTCTAAACTCAAACTACTTGAGTTATCAAAAAAACTAAAAACGTGTAAAGATGTAACACTTCAATTTATTGAATATGTAAAATACTATAGAAAGACCTACAAAGGAGTCATACGAACAGCAAAACTTTTACACAGTGCAAATTACATCTTAGCAGCGAGAAGCAAAAGTAAAGCTACGAGGAAGTTAATTAATGATAAGATGAATAAGGTAAAAACAACAGGAATTGATGCAATAAAAATAAACTGTCAAGTAGTATGTAACCCAGATAAGATTGCAAATCATTTTAATAAATATTTCTTAACTTTAGAAACATTTAACCCAATCAAAATAGCTCATCAAGAAAATAACTCTAAGCTACAGAGCGGAATAACTAAGTCGCTTTTCCTGAAACCAGGTACACCAGAGGAAATCTTACAAATAATAAAAAGCTTAAAAAGCTCCAGCTCTAAAGGTTGGGATGAAGTGCCATCCATGATTGTAAAGGAAAGTTCTCTTCTTATTGCACATCAACTCTGTCATATAATAAATCATTCATTTTTGACAGGAATTATTCCTACGCGGCTTAAGTTAGCTAGAGTTACACCAGTGTATAAAAAGGAAAGTAAATTGGAGTTAAATAATTATCGTCCTATTTTAGTTTTCTTGTGCTTTTCTAAAATATTTGAGTTAGCAATGAAAGCGCGACTAAATAACTTTTTCCTTTTAAATAATATAATATCCACAAGTCAACACGGGTTTCAAAGCCAGAAGTAATCCAACACTACAATCTTTAATTTCATCTCTGATGTAGCAATGGATATAAATAAAGGAAAGCATGTACTTGGTATTTTTGTTGATTTATCTAAGGCGTTCGATTCTATAGACCATGGTATTTTGCTAGAAAAATTGTATTCTTATGGCATCAGAGGTGTGGCAAACAATTGGATAAAGTCCTATTTATCTGAACGTAGTCAAACTGTTGACATCTGTAAAGAGGTAAATGGCAGAAGAAAAATGTTTAAATCATCTTTAATGAAAGTAACGAAAGGAGTACCACAAGGATCAATATTGGGACCTCTTTTGTTTGTTGTATATATTAATGATTTGGTTAACAGTCTAGGCTGTGTGAAGTCAACATTGTATGCTGATAACATAAATGTTCTTGTCAGTGGAGACTCAGTAAATGAAGCAGAAAGGCTCACTACAAAGACGCTAACAAAAATTATTAGTTGGTTAAACATAAATAAATTAACTATGAATTAAGGAAAAACTAACATTGTCAAATTTCGATTCCAGGGCCAAAGAAATGAACTTGTACCATTTATTAAACACCAGCAAACACCATCTATTAAATTTCTAGGAGTATATGTTAATGAAGATTTAACGTGGAATACTCATGTTGAATACATTAATACTAAACTGAGCTCACTCTGCTTTGCATTCCGTACGTTGCAAGGTAGTTTGTGCAAGGAAGCTGTCATGTCTTTATACTATAACAAAGTTTTTTCAATAATAAACTATGGTGTTATATTTTGGGGGAATTCAAGAATAAGTGCTAGTACATTCCGAATACAGAAAAAATTATTAGAATAATGTTTAGTATGCATGAACGATCCTAGTAGTAATTGCATGACTTGGTCTCACTTTGGACTTTGACCCCGACCTTTGTGACGTCATAGGTCAAAGGTCAATGACCTTGGCCCGGGGTCAATGACCTAGGGGTACATAGGACCACCCCCTCTAAATTTTGGCAGGGGTACCTTGGCCCACCCCTAAATTTTGGCAGGGGTACCTAGGACCACCCCCCTTAAATTTTGGAAATTGCCAAATCTAAAAATTTGGTATGGTAGCCTAGGACAACAGTATGTACCTCTGACAGTATTGGGTGTCTATGTCGTTCCCTTTTATGGGTAAAAAATTGCCAAAAAGTCAAATTTCGGGGGTTTTTGACCTAATTTATCCCCTTTGATGAGGTGTTATTACCCTATATGGTTATATGGGCGTATACAGGGGTCCATTCCCTTTCATAGCATATGGGTATATTAATGCACCCCTTGAAATTTTTGGGAGGGGTACCTTGGCCCACCCCTTCAATTTTGGAAATTGTCCAATTTAAACATTGGGTATTATAGTATAGGACCCTAATATCTATTATGATAAATTTGGGTGGTCCACCTCATTCCCTTCTAGGGGTACAAAATTGCCAAAACTATAAACGTAAGCAATACGTTATACCACGTGTTCAGTTTTTGGCTCAATTTATCCCCTTTGATGAGGTGTTATTACCTTATATGGTTATATGGTCATGTATAGGGGTCCATTCCCTTTTATAAGATGTGGGTATATTTGTGCACCCCCTGAAAAATTTGGGAGGAGCACCTTGGCCCACCCCTTAAATTTTGGAAATTGACCAATTTAAACATTTGGTATTATAGTACTGCACCCTAACATGTATTATGATAAATTTGGGTGGTCCACCTTGTTCCCTTCTAGGGGTACAAATTTGCCAAAATTTTAGTACAACCACGTGTTTGGTATTTTGGCCCAATTTATTTCCTTGGATGAAGTCCTATTACCTTATATGGTTATGTATAGGGGTCTATTCCCTATCATAAGACAAAGGTACATTTGTGCACCCCCAGGAGGGGTACCTTGGCCCACCCCTTAAATTTTGGAAATTGCCCAATTTAAACATTTGGTATTATAGTACAGGTCCTCAATATGTATCATGATAAATTAGGATGGTCTACATCGTTCCCTTTTAGGGGTACAAAAATTGCCAAAATATAAACGTTGTACCACGTGTTTGTTTTTTTGGTCCATTTTATCCCCTTTGATGAGATCCTATGATTACAAGGGGTCCATATCCTATCCTAAGACATGGGTATATTGTTGCACCCTTCTTAAATTTTGGCAATGGGGGTCCACTGAAATTATCCAATTGAAGCATAGTACAGGACCTCAATATGTTTCGGTGGTCCTATTTTCAAATTTTTAAGTACAACCATGTGTTCGGTTATTGACTCAATGTATCCTCTTTGATAAGGTATGGACGGTATCTCCTTTCAATTTGGTAGTACCCTTCGGGTGTAGTACGGTCACGTGATCAATGATTTGGTTTTTGATGCGCGACGAGGTCCCTGGTCAATGTTCTCTAGGAATTAGGTGGAAACTTTGTCCAGGGTTCTCGTCTTATATCGCACAGTTCTTTAGGAGAATCTGATAACGTTGTATATGGAATGGACAATAAAAACACTTAAATAAGTATAAATTGTATTTTATTCATATTTCTGGTTTCTTCTTTTTCTTTCTTATTGACAATGTTTGTATATTGAGCTGGGTTTCTTCATTAGACCGCCTCCTCTTCTTGATTGTGATGATTTGTTTCCATGTTTTGCGGCATAGCACCCGTTTGCAAAGCTTCGTATTGTGAATTCTGTAAAAAGAACGAGGAAAAAGATGATTAGTATAGAAATAGATGATGATTAAACAAATACACTTACAATGATAAATATGATAAAATTACCTGGAAGGTATATTGCAACAGTCTACGATCATTAACCGTGGGTACTGTTGTGAACAAATATTGAATTTCACGCAGAGATTATCCTTGGGCTTTACAGCACAAATAAAAATAAGCATAATAGCCACATACGGATGAACCAAGACTTTGCATTTGGCTATTATTATATTTATAGTACATACAATGAAGTTTTAAGAATGCAACATGTTGTGGTACATAAGGAGGAAGGCCATAGCTGTCAAAATATTCTCCAACACCGCGATGATCAATATAAATTGCAATCCAATGACTTCCTAGTTTTGTGGATGGATCTGTATTTACAATCATTGCCAGAGGAAGAGAAATCTGTGAGGGTAACTCATCGCTTGCAAATACCCCCGTAAAATGATTTCTGAATAATGGACTACCGTGTAAAGCACTAGCTAATTGTAATGTATTCAACATCGTGAATGGAAATGATACATAACGTATACGTACCTTGTAATTTAAAAGTCCAGGATAATGTTGCGCTGGTGGTCGATCTCTAGGAGTGAGGAAAACTCTCCATATACAATACAGTTTGCAGGTGCTGCTAATTTCTCTTGGAAATGAACTTCCAATCGGATGGCGCCATGTCGTTGTAAATTCCAATAGTGACAATCTCCAGCAGAAGAATCGGGAGTTAGGTCAAATACAAACAGTGTATATCCATTCTTGTAGTCGGCTCTTGAAATTGTATTTCCAGTATTGGTAAAATGTATGCCAGAGCCTGAGAACAATGTGTGGTACGATGAAATGTAGAGATTTTCTTCAAAGTTGGGTTGCAATGGTTTTGAAGGTACAGCTTTTCCATCCACGTACAATGTAAAGAAATTAATGTTTAGATGTTGAAATTCAAATGGATTGGTGGTAATAGTTCCACTGGATGCTTCATTCGATGTAAATCCTACAATAATACGATTTGGCAATGTTCCCATAAACAGGTTATCAATAGTTTTGGATTGTATATCCTTCGGGATGGTAAATGATTTCATTTGAACCCTTGTCAGAGGATACTTTGCCGGTGTAGATTGTAAAATTTTATTGTGTGCCAATTTAACACTAGGGCTGATGCTGACTTTTTTCACCTGCAACGATGCATCTAGAATATTGATTTTTGCATTGACACCACTTTCACGGGCCATGAGACAAAAGTTTGGTTTTGCAGGAATAAGTTTCACACGTAATTCCACTCCATGAATTAAAAATTTATCTTGATTAAAAATGTCACAAAAAAAGATGTCCAATCATATCGAATTTCATACTTTGTTTTGTCAGTTCATAGCGTTGTTGAAATCCTTTGTTCTCACTTGTGGTTGCGTTCATATGACCAGCCGTATCTTGAAACCACATTGCTGTTTGCAAATGTGTATTTTTAGCTCCATCACTATAATAGAGCAGTTTTTCCATGTACGAACGATATGGATGATTATGTGACGGAAATGAAATCAGTTTATTGTTCAAGTAGATTTGTACTTCACTAAACATAGCATTTAGAAAATCATTGACAGGTGCAATTGCTTTATCCGTATTGATGAATGAGGAACCATCTGGTTTCACAATTTGTGCTTGGATGTACAATAAGGTTTGTGGCAAATCAATATATTCATCACTGCTACCACTCACTACAAATTCTATTGGTGAATTTTCAGCTATTGAACTAATTGGTTTGTAGCTTATAATACGATTGTCCAGAACACTGGTTTGCGTGGGCAACGTTGAAAAAATGTCCAATTCACTTTTTACACATTCACAGGATTGATGATGTAAGAAAGCCATCGTTGAATTAATCAAAAATATCTGGTGACGATGCCAATGATCTCTTCTTCTTCTTATGTGATAATTTACGTCTCTTTGTAGGATTGATGGTGTTGTTGATCGTTGGAAGGTCAACCTCAAACTGAGAGCAGTCATCCCATTTTCGTTTATGATATCCACTTCCCAGCATAGTTTTCAACTTATTTTTAGCTTTTTCTTGTAAATTTGTTTTTGCCTCTTGCATCCGTTGATGAAACGATTCTTCCAGCGGTTGATTCGAGATCACAACATCATTAATCATATTGGCACCTGATTTTAATAATTCTTTTCCCACAGTTTTAGCTCCTTGCTTCACAAGTGGTAACACTGAACGAAATAAGCCACCAAGGAAACTTCCAATGCCATGTCCTGCTTGATAGGGACTTCCCACATAGACGTTGCCGATACCGGATAACGCTTGTTTTTGGTAGTATTGCAAATACGGATCAGTCATGACGACGACGACGGAAATGTAGTTTTGTACACACCGTTCCAAAGGTGAATGACATAGGATGACCTGTGCTATCCCTTATATCGATTTGTATTTGCTCAAAATTCATTTTCTCCACCGGAACATAATGTGCAGGATTAAAGATTTGTACTGCATGACTTCCAAAAGTATGATTCACAGGATCCATGTTGACAATTCGTAGCAAGGGTACCATTGTATCTCCAACAATGACAGATTCAATAATGTCACAATAGACGTACATTTGTGATGGTAAGCCTAATCGTACATCCGGTGTATATTGTCCCTTTTCCATATCTTTTAAATCACTTTTCGGGTCAAATCCAAGCATTAAACTAACACTTGGTGAAATTTGTACAGAAGTATGGATTTCCTTTTTGGGATGTCTTATGAGACATATATTATTAGTTGCGTCATGAGATATAAATAAATTGGTTTCTTTATGATGTATAGTAATTGCATGAATAAGATCCCGCATATTGTTATAATAGCGAACAGGGATGGTTACAACCTTCCACGGTTCTTGATCATTACTACTTGATGATTTGTAATATATTTTATTGTTTTTACTGTTAATGTTCAGCAAAGAATGTGGATAATGAATCTCTACAATTGCCACATCCCATTTCTGGCGAAACTCTACACGTCGTTGTAATTTCGTAATATATGAAGTCAATGTATTTTCTGGAAAATAATCCATGGAACTATTACTGGGAAGTGTAACGTAAAAATCTTGATCAGGTTCCATTCTTCTTCTTCTTCAATGAAGTTGCAGGGATCCACGAATTGAATGAGGAAGGATATCCTTTCCACTGGACGAGATACTCCTTTCTGCGACCTTTTGTTCTTGTACGTAATATTTTATCGATGAGGAACGTCGAAGGGAGCGGCACTGGTTGTAATTCTTCTCTGTAGAAAACACCATCGATAAGTTGATGATTTAAATCCTCTAGTCGATACACTGGTGGGTTTCTTGGTACAATGGCTTTTACTCTGAATATTTCCCAAGTCCAGTTCTCGAGGTAACCCTTGTCAAAGATACGTTTTGTTTTACTTATACGAACAGTATCACCAACAGATAAATCCGTATCTTGTTTTGAACGTTGTAGCTTTTTGTCGTATAAGTTATGCCACACCTCCAGTAAATTGTCCTGAGAAACGTTTGCAGGTGCCATTTTAATACTGGAATGCCGACTTTCATTGTATGCTTTTACAAGTAAAGGCAATACTTTGATGTAATTGTATGTTTGATATTTGGTAAAGTATTTCCACATACGATGTTTCAATGTCTGATTAAATCTTTCTGCGATGCTGGCTTTAATATCTGGATCCTTTGTTGTAACATGTTGCACGTTGTGTTTCCTGAGAAACTTTTGTACTGTCTTGTTGGTAAATTCAGTTCCTTGATCACTACCTAGTACAATTGGTTTCCTGTCCTGGAAAATCATTTCAAATGCATTCACTATATCCTCGGCACTTTTTGATTTTAGTGGTACAGCCCACCCGTACCGACTAAACACATCAATCACTGTAAGAATATAGCGGTAATTGTCATTATAGTTTTGAAGTGATTGTAAATCATTTAAATCACATTCCCATTGATCATCAATATTGTTGACAAGATAAAAATCTCTACGGAAACGACGACGTACAGGACGATGTAACGTGTAGGTAGGTTGTTTGTTTAACCAAAGTTTTATTTTGGCTAGAGGTATAGATTTTCCTGTGGCTTGCCATAATTTCTTTGCAGTAGAAAATGATGCAGGATGTGCTGGATTGTAATAAATGGATTTCAACTTTTTGTTCATGGTTTGTACGTTGACCATTGTGGAATGATACGTTTTCTTTTTGGTCGGACTTCTAAAACATCATCATCATCTTCTTCTTCTTCTTCTTCTTCTCCGGAAGAAAATAATTCAGGTGCCGGTTTTGGTGGTGCAGATCCTTCAGATGCTGTTGTACTATTATGCTTGACAATATAGTTTAATCTCCGTGGATTACCAATCAATTCTTGAGGTGTGTTTGACGATGCAAGGTAGTTGCAAAACAATTCCCAGCCTTGAGGATTAGAATGTTTCCTCGGTCGAGTCACATCGCACATTAAATCTACAATATTGGATCCATGTAGTTTATTATCGTTGATGTACACTGTTCCTTTATGATCCCACGTAATTGCGTCATCTTGTTTTAAACGACGGAATAGTAGTTCGGCTTTCTTACGATACATTTGTGGTATTGCGGCTAAAATTTCTTCTTCCGTGCTATCGTCAACATTCGGGACGTCACCATCAGGTTTCATTGACGTAATTGTAAGTGGTATTGGTTCTTCTTGTTTACGTATCACATAAAGATATTTCTGTAATATTCTATTGTACTGATTCCATTTTTCTTCATCACTTGGATACGATGTATTCAATATAGATTGCATTTCACGATCAAGATTAGATTCTCGATTTTCACTCGCACGGGATGATGATGCATGCATTCGTTGAAGCATTTCTGGTGGCACTAAAACCATCTTCTTGCTATGTTCCATGATGTTTATTGTTTAAACAAAATACTGGATAACACACTTCCTACAATAGGTGCAAGTAATGCAGGTAAGAATCCTCCTTGTTGTACGGCTAAATGTTTCTTCTTTTTATCCAATGATTTTGTATTGTCTACGAGATAGCGGAGCGTGTTCTTGTAACGCTTTAATCTTGACTTCTGCGCACTTGTCAGTGGAACATAGCCTTTTAAGACATTATAACAACATTCACAAATACTATGAATTAATGAAGCGTCTGCATTGGCAATAATAGCTTTACGCAATCTTGGTTTAGCTTTGTGCAGAGCACGTAGCAGATCAGCGTGTTTCACTGTAGGAGACATCGTGACAGACTAAGTCATTCTTTTCGCATGCACAATAATTTAAACATGTTTTGTTGGTACGTAAACATAATGATGCAAATCGTCGGGAAAAATATTTGTACGAAATCGCATTTCATCGGGTGTATCTTGTTTAAGATCCATCAGTAAATAACCATGTGGATTTCTTGTTGCGTCTGCATAACTTTCTTGTAGAAACAGTGGATGCTCAGGCATGATTTGATAACTCATATGCTTGATTTGTGACTTGTCACGTGGATTTTTAAACAACACCAAATACGAACAATTTAAACTCATATTTCTATTTGCTTTACTTTGATGAAATACATTTTGTGTTATAAAAATCACACTAATATTTCGATGATGTGATCCTTTTGTGAACATATCAACAATATCACTATTCACTTCTCGCATATGGTCATCAATAATAATCAAATGTGGTCCATCTTGAGGCTGAAAATCTTTCATTCGTGGAAGTCCTTCGTGAAATTCTACTGTAACTGGCATTGTTGCATACACGTCTTGCCATTCTGCATAATACCAATATATCTTACGAAATTTTGCATTGATCATGGTTGGGAGATGTGACAGTAATCGCTTCACAAAATACGTTTTTCCAAACCCACTAGGCCCTGCGAGAATACAGGTAAATGGATGTTTCCACTGTGTATCCATGATGAACACTAACACCTTGTTTCAAAAATGATGCGTATTTAAAGCGAGTACAAATTTTCTTTTTGTTTTAGATTGTAAACTCTTGCACTCACTGGTGTGAAAAGGCTAAAACCGTACATCTGTTTATCGAGTAGTTAAAAACCGTTTATTTGTTAATCGAATAGTTGAAAACCGTTTATTTGTTAATCGAATAGTTAAAAACCGGATAAAGTTTAACGGTTAACCGTGAAAGCTGATCACTGTTTGATTTAAATTCTATTTGAAAATTTTTCGTTTGAAATTTGTTTTGTAATTTTTGTTTCAAAAAATTTGTTTAAATTTTTTTTGTTTCAAAATTTTTGTTTCAAATTTTGTTTAAAAATTTTTTCGTTTGAAATTTTTTTTGTTGAAAATTTTTGTTTTGAAATTTTTCGTTTCCAATTTTTTTTTGTTTAAATTTTTTTTTTGTTTCAAACTAAAAAACTTTTTGTTTGAAATTTAAGTTTAAAAAATGTTCGAATTTTTTGTTTAAAATTTTTTGTTTGAACATTTTTGTTTCGAAATTTTTTCGTTTCAATTTTTGTTTTCATTTTTTTTTTTTTTTAGTTTGAAAAGTTGAAAAAAAAAGTTTTAAATGCCAAGAATCTTTCCTAGAGAACATTGACCAGGGACCTCGTCGCGCATCAAAACCAAATCATTGATCACGTGACCGTACTACACCCGAAGGGTACTACCAAATTGAAAGGAGATACCGTCCATACTTTATCAAATAGGATACATTGAGTCAGTAACCGAACACGTGGTTGTACTTAAAAATTTGAAAATAGGACCACCGAAACATATTGAGGTCCTGTACTATGCTTCAATTGGACAATTTCAGTGGACCCCCATTGCAAAAATTTAAGAAGGGTGCAAAAATATACCCATGTCTTATGATAGGATATGGACCCCTTGTAATTATAGGATCTCATCAAAGGGGATAAAATGGACCAAAAAAAAACAAACACGTGGTACAACGTTTATATTTTGGCAATTTTTGTACCCCTAAAAGGGAACGATGTACACCATCCAAATTTATCATGATACATATTGAGGACCTGTACTATAATACCAAATGTTTAAATTGGGCAATTTCCAAAATTTAAGGGGTGGGCCAAGGTACCCCTCCCGGGGTGCACCAATGTACCTACGTCTTATGATAGATAATGAACCCCTATACATGACCATATAATCATATAAGGTAATAGAACCTCATCAAAGGGGGATAAAATGTACCAAATACCAAACACGTGGTTGTACTAAAATTTTGGCAATTTTGTACCCCTAAAAGGGAACGAGGTGGACCACCCAAATTTATAGTGATCTATATTAGTGTTCTATACTATAATACCAAATGTTTAAATTGGGCAATTTCCAAAATTAAAGGGGTGGGCCAAGGTGCCCCTACCGGGGGTGCACAAATGTACCTATGTCTTATGATAGGTAATGGACCCCTATACATTATCATATAAGGTAATAGGACCTCATCCAAGGAGATAAATTAGGTCGAAAACCAAACACGTGGTACAACGTATTGCTTACGTTTATAGTTTTGGCAATTTTGTACCACTAGAAGGGAACGAGGTGGACCACCCAAATTTATCATGATACATATTAGGGTCCGGTACTATAATACCCAATGTTGAAATTGGGCAATTTCCAAAATTTAAGGAGTGGGCCATGGTACCCCTCCCAAATTTTTCAAGGGGTGCATTAATATACTCATGTCTTATGAAAGGGAATGGACCCCTGTATACGCCCATATAACTAATAGGGTAATAACACCTCATCCAAGGGGATAAATTAGGTCAAAAACCCCCGAAATTTAAATTTTTGGCAATTTTTTACCCATAAAAGGGAACGACATAGACACCCAATACTGATAGAGGTACATACTATCGTCCTAGGCTACCATACCAAATTTTTAAATTTGGCAATTTCCAAAATTTAAGGGGGGTGGTCCTAGGTACCCCTGCCAAAATTTAGGGGTGGGCCAAGGTACCCCTGCCAAAATTTAGAGGGGGTGGTCCTAGGTACCCCTAGGTCATTGACCCCGGGCCAAGGTCATTGACCTTTGACCTATGACGTCACAAAGGTCGGGGTCAAAGTCCAAAGTGAGGCCAAGTCATGCAATTACTACTATCCTCATGTAAAAATATTTTTAAAAAAATATAAATTATTGACATTACCTAGTTTATATATATATATATATATATATATATATATATATATATATATATCGCACAATTATGTATGTAATCGAGCACAGGGATTTATTTACTTTAGCTAATACGATTGACGCATACAATACTAGGCAGAATTGTAATATGTATATTATCCAACAGAATTATGCAAATTTTAGCAACATTGTGTATATGAATTGTTATAACAAATTACCAACAAAGTATAAAGACATTAACGAAAAACGGATATTCAGAAATGCTCTGTTAGAATTATTGTTAGAAAAAAGCTATTACTCTGTGGAAACTTATCTTACTGATAATATATAGAGAATGTAAATCATATCTGAAAACTGTAATCCTTAATTGAGGATTGTCCTCATTTGTAAGCTATGAACAGGCAAATAAATATGAATATAAATATGAATATGAATATAAACTACTTTTGGGATTTATGATCTTATTTTAAATATTTAATATAAAACCATATTAAACCTATATATTAAGGTTTAGATAAGATTAGTATGTAATTAAAGTATTCACCTTTCGTTAACGTATTCGATGTCTTCCATCAGAATATAATTATTCTCATCACAGTTGGACGGACAGTAACATTCGTTAGTGTGCTTCATATGGTTCCAACTAAATGAATCTGTAATAAATTTATACTTTTAGTTTCCACAAATATTTAGTAATTAAATATGTTTTTAATTTTTTGCCCTCTATTATACATTACATTGCAATAATAAAATGCAGATAATTTTAGTTCAGCTTGAAGTTCAAGTTAGATATTAAAACACTGTTGTCAGTAGTTCTATATATAGGAGAGTTAAATGCTTATAAATAATGATTTCTTATTATTGCTATTTACTAATTTCATTAAAATAACAAGTTGAAAAAGTGATTATAAGATAATTATTTAGAAACTTTCATTGGGCACTGAATTATAGTTCATTTGAATTATAGTCATAACTAACACTAACGTTACGCCTACAGGTAATATAAAAATTTTGTATTGATGAAAACATTAACGTCGACATTTTAGCCGCTGGTTTTCTACTCAACTGCGAGAATTTAATTTTGAATTGTAGGCTATTTAGATTTATACTAACAAATACTATTCTTATATATCGATACATCATTCCTTCTTTTATCATGGTATATATATATATATATATATATATATCCATCAGGTAGGACAAATAAGTGTGGGTTAAATGTATTTGCTCCCAATATAGAAATTATAATTTAAAGCAAATGTTACTCATAATTGCCACCTCCCATAAATTATAAATTTTCACACCAAAGCGACTGATTGTAAAGCTCCAAGTATCAGATTAATGTTCTAAACAAGAGTAAAACTTGCAGCATAAATTACAATTGTAAGGTTATAAACTTATGCAATTCGATATACAAAGTTCAATATATCACCCGATACTAATGAAACTTTTCCTGGTGTCCTGATGTATATGTGGAAAGCCAGAGGAGAAAAAAACAACCAATGAATAATCCCTAAAATGTCATATTTCTTTTGGAAGTCATCTTTTATATATAGCTACCCCCCCAAAATCGATAATAATTTGAAGAAAATTTGAAAATGAGAAAACCAGTGATAACCGTTTTAAGACAAAGCTCACTTATAAAAATTATAGTTTTATGTGTGAAGTCTGGATGAATGAGGGGGTGCCTTCCAAATCCTCGTTCAATAAAGTCCAATCATTCTTCCAAGGCCATATGGTCATATGTTGCCTCAGGATACCGAGAGTAGTTTCCGGGCTAGAATAAATATCAAAGATAACATTAATAGAGAAAAATCCAGAATTGCCATGCATGTCTGTACATTTCCCTTCAATGAAATGTATCTCTCATGTCAGACCGGAACAACTATGTTTTCAGATATTGCATTCATTTTTTCGGATACGATAATTTTAAGCTTTACGGAGATTACGTATGTTATTTCTGATAATATTGTGCAGTACCACATAAGGGTGTGTAGTACTTGCTATATTGTGAAATAACTAAATCCAATTACAATTACAATTTATTAGACTTTTCGAATCGCTGCTAAAATTAAATTATTTTAAATCTGATTTAATTCATTAATTCAGGTTTATATAATATTTGATATTGCATTTACAGTTTCAGATAAGTATGTGTGAAATCATTATATTGGCTTCGTCATTGGGAAAATTAGCCAATAAATTAAGGATTAGTGTTACTTTTCTAGCACACTGTATCCCTTTAGATTGCATAGATTTCTAGTTGAATAATTTTCAGCATGAATGTCCTTTCTCAAGAAAAGAAATTGGAAACACGTTTGAAAAGATTGTTGTGGAACAACAGTTAAGTGAGTGGCAAGAAGCAGAATAACAGTACAGATTCATCTAGAGATAGAACCTTACTCCACGTCTATCTAGACCCTGAGGTACTGAAGGCTCAACGCAGCAGAAACAGTCCATGAAGAAAACCCTGGCTAACCTCAGACAATTGTCAACGAACTACTCTGTTCATAACGCCTGTCAGATTTGATGGGATAAGAATCTAGTAGTTAACCCCATTTGATTTCTTCAATTTCCAGGAAGTGGAATAGTACTTCGAGGAGACTGTCCATCATTCTTCACGACAACGATATCACCAAGGGCCAAGAATAACTAAAGGAAGTGCACATTCCAATCCTTTTAGTTAAATCCCCTCTTACCGTCCTCTTCCGCCTTTCGCATAATCTATTTTGTCAATTTAAAGATGTTAAATTTCATTTATGCATTAAAGCATAACCGTTCATTACAACAGTTGAGTATGAGTTGTCAGTTCTCACTCCCATCTACATTTCCTTCGCTGGGAAATTTTAATAACTTATTACTAAATCATAGACTAAAATTTGAGCTAATAGAATTGACGATCCACACCTACACATGGCGGAAATGTTGTGAGTTTTACGCCTTTGCAACGATCCCGAACACCAAATATTGAGTAGGTTAATGTAAATTTACTCTAGTGCGTTCTTGAATTAAATGAATTTCTGTAAATGGACAAGAGCCCTTTTCGATCTGGAGGACTCTATTCTAATTTTGTTGCATATGTAAATTTATTTTATTTGTGTTTTGAAAAGCTCTAACAAGCTGCAACTTCGTTCTAGAAGGAACCGTATTTCCTTTTTCTTACTTTTTATTGTAACAAGTGTTATTTTAGTTGTTATATAGGGCGAATGGTAATTCCATGTGTTCTTTGTATAGAGATATTCTAGAAGTACTTTGAAATGTTTTCACCTATATGAGCCGGGGATCGCAAATCAATACTTTCTGAGTAATTTGCACATGTACCATTGCTTTGAAATTTGCCGGCTAACGAGAGGTGCACGAGAAAGTTTCACCCTGAGACAATTGCACATATCGTAGAGCGATGCAATTTTACATGTACAATCCTGCATATTTATGTAAGTCATGTAATAATGTGCAGCTCTTAAATCTGCATTGTTGCTCTGTTTTAGGTATGAACGTGACGGAGGGTGTAGTCGTACAAAATCCATTACTTCACCTCACAAAGCAGCGTGGCAACACTGCAGAAGTACTTGCTCCTAGGAAGTGACTGCATGGTTGGGAAGAGATGGAATTAATCTAATGTGTGGTCAACAGAAAACGCAAACTATCACATTCCATACCGAGGATCGCAGGTCTGTCTAACCAACATTTGAACAGTGAACGGTGAACAATAAGTACATATAACAACTAAAATAACATTTGTTACAATAAAAAGTAAGAAAATGAAATATGCTTCCTTCTAGGACGAAAATGCGGCTTGATAGAAACTTTTCCAAACACAAAATAAATTTAGAGATGCAAAAATTTAGAATTGATGTATTTCCAATATCAGATACTTATAATTTAGAGTTCCTTATTTGTGATTTAGAAGCATGGTAATAATAGAAAGTAGCCATGTCATTCCCTCTTCTTTAGGCTGCATAGCAAAAACGGTCTATATTGTACGACAAACGTCATGAATCAGATAAGACATTTTTAATATTTTTCAATGTTATTCAGTGATTCATTGTTTGGAAATGGTACAGAAAATATATGTTTTGCCTTAGAGTCACCCACTTATTACGTAACGCAGCAAAGGGGGTAGGAGGATCGGACTTGCATTATGAAGTGTGACAAGGGGAGGAGCGGGTTTACGTCTTCGTTATGTAACGCATTTTTTGCTATTACTTTTATTTTTGTTCTCAGGTTTACATGTATTAAACACATATTTGTGTTCAATTCTTTTCTTTTTTATAAATGAATAAATATTTGTGTTGTTTCGAGAAATTTGGGTCATATAGCGTATATAAGTTGAATCATGCAAAAGGGATTTGAAGACGCTACTAGACACTAGCATGACAGGTGACGAACCCTTTTTGTATTACAATACACTAAAACTCCTTTTTGTAGCTATCGCAGCAGTGCGTTTACGGAATACGTTTTCTGGAGTTAGTTGATATTGATCGTAACCCCTGCTTGAAAATGCTATCACGTTTCCATTCCTATCGCTATTTCTGAGAATATTATTATGAACTTAATATTTGGATCATTACACAACTCTATCCGTGTAAGGGATTTTGCATGTGAAATAGAAAAAAAAACTCTTTTTCGTGAAATAATATTTTGCGCGACGGAACGAATCACCATTTGAAGCAAAATTCACCCAGATCCTAATTCGTCGGATATTCATCTCGAACTGATTTTGTTTCTGTAACTTTTGGATTAGAATATTTCTGGTGAACTGGAGTTTATTTGGATTCTGGGGCTTATTTAGGGCAAGAAGAATTTAAAACGTGGGTAAAATCTCTTCCCTCTCTAGCTAAAGCATTTCGTCAGTGTTTATCATCTTAATTTTCTGCTAAATTTTGGTACTTATCTCAGTAATCTTTGACTAGCCTTTATGACGAAACAAACAATCTGTTCTTATTTTACTATGTTCGCATTCTTTTACGTATGTACACAATGTTCACGTCGAGGAATGCAGAAAATATGTTCTTAATTCTTGACTGTCAATCCAAGTTTCATCTATGGAAATATCCAGATATATGGCCAATCTGAAATATGTCCTCAGCCTTCATGACAAAATTTCGCGATTATAAGAGTTACTAAAGACATATTCGTGTGGTAGCATCATGGTTTAATACACATTTATGCTTTGTTACTATGAATGATGTGATCTACATGAATCAGCAGTCATATATCAAACACTATACTAATACTTGGAAATATCATCAAAAATTGTCGTTTCTAGAATTTTAATATTTTGTATACAGACAGATCCTGAAGTGAAAATTAAATTGGTGTTGCATATTAAGGATGAAAAGAACACAGTATTTAATTTGCATCGCCATCGCTCAGTATCCACTACTTGACTATCAACGTTAAAATATGCTTTCGACCGTAAAATCTGATCGTTAATTACGTGATTTTTTTTATTCCTTCTCTCGAAACGAGGTAATATAACATTACATAATATTTTAGTAAATATCACATCATACAAGCCATCCCTGTGAGATACCATAAAGTACAGAAACAACATAGTTTTTGTTTCCTATTTACATGTCCGGAACAAGAACATTATACTGGAAAAGCCTAACAGCCAAGAACTGTCATAGCATCCAAGAACCTTACATCGACAGATATTGCAATGAAGTACAATTCTTGTGCTCTGTTTTATATGCCAATTTCCCTCAACAGATGCGCTTTCGTTACAAGTGAATTGAAACCAGGTCAACAGAACTATGCCTCGCTCTATAAAATCTTCTATGAGTAATTGTCAGAAGTTGTTGTATGCCGTCAAAATGAAGTGGTGCGTTTTCATTTTGGACACTCTCATCTCAAACTCTTGTAATTAATATGTGGCTTTAATCTTGTATTGTTCACCCAATTACGTATTTTAAACATTCTTGTAAGATGTCTATAATATTCAGTACTTAAACATTCAGGATTTGGGTATAGAATCTGGTTCTATAACGGCTCTCGCCATGTGAGTTTTGTGATGGCCAAATATGCTGTGTGTGGATTTTCTCGAGGTTAAATTGATTCCCTCATTCCATCTCATCATCGTCCTTAACCTTACAGAACTCTTTATTATTAGTCAGATTTTACCATCTTCTGTAAAATATTCCCGTATTTATTTCCAGAATTTAGATAATTAACGTTCTACGAGTCGTTTCTTTTAGAAGTTCTATGTTTATTTTTCATTATTAGTACACTTTCTGTCTTTTTTTCGTGTCTGAGTGGACTTCGTTGGTTTACGTCTTTATTTGATTGAGCTTGTATGAAGATTGCACTAATTTGATTTTATGTTATTAATTTTCTTCCATCTTATAGATCCGTTTCTGTGCCCAATCGACCATATCTCTAACTTGCCTGTAATAATTTTCCTATAGCAAACTTTGATAGCCTAAAAAGGAACTTTGAACGTAAAAAAACTGATGGGCATAGATTTCATGGGAAATACTTCTCATGGAGTTTAGAGTAATATATTAACATTAAAAGTTCTGAAAATTGGTGTCTTAAGACATTTTAGGTGTTTAAGTTTTATTTACATTTTTCTAGTATTAAATAAAGTTTATATGTCCATCTATTTAGTATAAATAGAATAGTGTCTTTATAAGTGCTTTCTTTCAATTTAAATTCTTCGTTTAATCACTTAAATGAAAAATAAGGGGGTATTGCAAAAGTTGTTTTCGATTTAACATAATGAAAGTAAACATGTTTTTTTTATGAAATTCCACGCCACCATCATTGTTAACATTCTGTGTAATAGGCAAGAGTTCAGTTATTACTTTCCAGCTAAGTTTTCATAAGAACAATTTTATTGGAACAATAATACTTTAATTTGTTGAAACTCAATATACATTTTCAAAGCATATGATATTCATAAAGCTAGTATTATCCGGTTTAATTCTATCATTCAACCACTTTTGGCCTGGATTACCTACCGTACTGTAGCCAATACAGTTTAGATATATTGATTTTAATATTCGTTCGAACTGAACTTTATCAACATACAATACATTATTATTATTTTAGTGGGAGAGGTAAATTATTCTTACTTCGAGTGTGCGCTCCATATTTGCCTCTGCGAAAACAAGTCATGCGTGTAACGTAATCATAGTCTTCATAATAAAGCATACGTTACAGTACATGGTTTCAAATTGTTAGGAATGTTTAAATTTATAATTCTGAACACAGGGTATTCTCCTAATCTTAACCAGAGTGAATAGTAAATTGTAATTCACAATAATGTCAGATTTGAGTTAATTAGTTCAAATGACTATATGAGTCATTTCAGGAATTCTTTAATACACATATTATTTCCTTGCAGATAATCCATTTATATCTTACCATTATAATTTGTTTTGTTTGTTATTAGGGTTGAACGTAAATCATTCATAGTTTTTCACTTCTTCACAGTTCTGTCTTCATACATTAAATACTAATTTTAATCCTATTTTTGTAATAGTCATTTGGACTTACCTTTATTATTGTAAAGACATTGTAAACCGTTAAGGTCGCAAATTTCGCTGGAAGAATCTGAAATGCATACATAAGAATTACGCATTGTAAGCTTACTCACAATAGTGTCACTTGGATGCCAAATTGTCTAGGTTTAAAACTGAAATTTTTCAAGAGAAAAATTTGAAGTTCAACACCTGCAGAACAATTCCTACATATTTCTGTTGTGTTGATGATCAAAAATTATGTAGTTTATGTTCTTAAAAGTTACTGTTTACAATAAGTTAAAAGATACTTATACATATAGAAGGGAGTAAAGGCATTAGTGTATTTTTCGCTGTTTTAGACTTAGAAAAAGTGGCCGTCAATGTAGTCCAGTTCTATATTTATATCCTGAAATATTAGAAGACTTAAAAGGGAGAAAATATCAAAATATCAGACATATACAAAGCAGTATATGTCATTTAATTAAAAAAATATTTATTAACATAAAAGCTCACTTAAAGGTTTGTAGGAAACTAATAAATATTGTTTTGTAAACCTAAAAGTTGGTGCTGAACAATAACACCGACATCTATTAAAATGAAACTAACGAATATCCAGAATAAGTTCTTTATTATGACGTAGACAAGAGGACGAGAGATAGAGTCCTATGAGCTAGAGTCAAAAATTATTATTAGTTATTAAACTTTATACTATTTTTAGGAAAAATCATGTTCAAAATATAATTTCAGCAAATAGATCAACTGAGCTTAACACTTAGGACATGTTTAAGGATTGTTAGATGTCGTAACTTATTTTGAAACAAGAGTAATAGAAATTTAGTGTCTTGTTCTTTTGAGCTGACCATTTGTTATCAGCACCGCCAAGTTTTAGGTTGACGAAGTAAAGGAACGTCTGTGTGTACTTGGTAGGTCACCGCTTCATACTGTAGCTGGTGATACTAAGGGTAGAACCTGAAAAATTATTACAACGAATTGAATAGGTTTCCAGTATGATAGAATTAATATATATATATATATATATATATATATATATATATATATATATATATATATATATATATATATATGTGTGTGTGTGTGTGTGTGTGTGTGTGTGTGTGTGTGCGTGCTAGGAGCTATGAGACTTGCAATAAGAAGACTATTTTGGTGTACAATGGAGTATTCCGTGATTACGTTTGAAAGTTAAATGGAAGTCAGTTTCCGCATTCGTTACATATGTTTCTGATCCACAAGAACTCAGTTACACAACTTTTGTCAAGAAATTATATATTTTTTGTTTGAACTGTTCATACAAAGTTGTATATGTTCTAAAAACTTTCTCATTTAACCTTGAAAGAGAACTTTGATGATTACGTTATGATTTTCTGTGATTAGTAATTGAATTTTGTGGAAGACATTTGTCAGTCATATGAATTCCAAGTTATTCCATTCGACTTCATGAACGTTAATCTGTTTCACTGTTTCAGCTACGTAAGTTAACAAGAAATAGAACGTGGGGTGATTTCTTGACAGGGATCACCTTTGCCTATGCTTGCTACGGTAAGGTTCCATGAGCACAGCGTAACAGGGTACAATCTGATGAATACTTTCCAAAAAACTAGATAAAAAAAGAAATTTTATGTAACTAAAATATGTTGTTCGTTCCAAATAATAATTGATTGTTCTGCTGAAACACATCGTTGACAGTTATATTTACTATTATATATGTAAACAAAAATACTCTGTTGAATATTACATTGTATCCTCTACAAGTGAAATATATACACATAGTCAAAGATATACACTTTAATATTTTACCACATTTTTTCTTCTAATTCGATTTTCTCCAATATTCGTGTATCTTTTCCTAAACTACAAACTATGAATAAAAATTTACAGGGTATTCAAAATGTCTTATTGTGGGTAAAATTCCAAGAGAATTCTAGTAGAATTCCATAATATCGACCACTTCTATTAGTTCAAAGTGTATATTTTAAAATCAAATATTCATATATTAAGGATATTACAACATAAATACAAAAACACAAGACAATAAATTATTAGAACTATATGTTCAATGACACAACTTGAACCCAAATATTTATGTAACATGGAATATATATATATATATATATATATATATATATATATATATATATATATATATATATATATATATATATATATATATATATATATATATATATATATATATATATATATATATACTAACATCTGGGAAAGAAAGCTTCTGTAACGGAACGGGTAAGTAATTAGCAAACATCCACACTTTTTGTCATCACACACTTTATTTCATCAGAAAACCTTAGCAGAAAAATTACTACCGTTTTAGGTAAAAGTATGACATTAGATGCCTTGTGATGCATCATTCTTCCATTATTCTAATTTATGAGTTGTACTGTAGAAATAAGTTTTTACTTTTAGATTCTGCTTCACGAAAGACGTTGACGAAGCGAGCTTCTCAGAAGCAAGGGTATTATTTTTAATGGAAAAAAATGAAGATTTAAACTCCTAATTGTTTGGTACGATTAATTGCAAACAAAATTCCATATTAATGAAGGCATCGCTCAATATATACAAGATATTGTACGTATAATATTATTAACCATTACATGAAAAAATGTCAGAAGAGAAAACACATAACAATCGAGAGATTTTATTGACTTCACAAATTGATGCAGATGAATATAAATTTTCGTATGGACTTTTCGGGACAATCACAAGACTGAATATGATTCTGAAATATACACTAATCAAGGTTTCCATTACAATACTAGCAAGATGACAGTAGGTAGTATAATTAATAAAATAGAGCAGAAAATTAAGATCTCTTAAACTATGATATTTCTTTATGTATCGTACTGTTCAAAGATCACGAAAATTGTCAATCAATATATCACATTGAGATGAACAAAGTATATGTTTTGAGGTGAATTATCATGCGTAATTTTCGTGAAAATTGTGAGAGATGGATTTTAACTGTGTCGGAATATATATTATTTGCATAAAATCTTATACAGTTGATAGTATTTGCTCGGGTGCAGAAATTATCAACATTATTAAGCTATGTGCTGTATAAGAAAAGCAAGCCATTAAGTACCATTCTATCGTTTGATTTCATCTAAAGTAATGTACATGCTAGTTGTGAAAACAGAAAGTGCAATACGCCATAATGTTTGAATAAACTTCACTAGGTAATATCTTATTTAGCAATATAACTAACAGTTTCTATAATAATGTGGACAACATTTAAAAAAGGGAATACTTTTGATTAAGAAATCATACCTCGGTGACCTGAGTATGTATCTTTAAAAATCTTTAGAACAGTTTCATTTTAAAATTGTAAAACAGGAGTATGAGTTGACCTCAGAGAAAAACTCACATAGATGAAAGAGAGAATACACACAAACTAGGAACCATCTTCCTAAATTTTCTGCGTATTTCAGTAATTCCTGTAGAATTAATTAACCTTTTCGTGGCGTACCCGCACATATGTGCAGGTTTTGCGGATACTAACTATAATCACTAATAATTATATATTTTTGTGTTGCACTTTATTTCTTCGGCCTGAGACGGCTCGCTACAACTTTGCGGGTTACATGGGTCGTACAGATGCATTAATCCCATATCTTTTGTGTGCGTTTGAAGTTTAGTGGGGATTTATAAAAAATTTTAATCACTTCTTACTTTCTTTATTCTTTTCGGTTCACTCAATATGTTGCTCTCGGTTGACGGTTATTAACAGGCTGAAGAACTATTTGCTGACTCTGTTAGAATTGTATATAAGCCTATCACATTCAAGCGTATTCACTGAACGACTCTCTCTCATACTGTATAAATATAGGTTCAGTTTTTCAGTCATTTGTGATATTTTGAGCTTGATTGATTATTGTCCATATTTTGAGGAGCTTAAGAAACTTCTTTTAGTTAAATCACGAAGATAATCTTTGGATGAAAGACTAGATTTCTCCGAAGAACAAACATATTTCTTATAATTATGATGTATGGCGTATTTGTGCAGAAGCAACCCATATCACTTACGAGGAAGGTCCATAACCGTGAGAGTTGAATTTTTATGAAAAGTAGTGACAAGATTCAGTTGCTAAGTAACGTAGTAATAGTCACTCGATGCGCAAATGCTTCGTTAAGCTGCTACAGCGACGCCATCTTGAAATCCTGTAGGCAATGTCCAAGAAATCCATTTTAGCACAAAAATGAAAAAAGCTTTTGATATATCTGACTTCAGTATTGTAATTAGAAGGTAAATCATCTAAATGGGAGAGTACTTCCAGTGCATGACCGCCATCTTGAAAGGCGCCACATTGAATCGTCGTCAAATATCATAAATGGCAAGGGAGTCATGTGGGGTATGAAATAGCACTGGAATTTACTCCTGAATTCATTTCCGTAATCAAAGTTTAGATATCTGTTTTCACTTCAGAGTTAAGAGCTCTCTCGCTCACAGGAACATACAAAAACTGAGCAAGTAAAATTTGTGATATGAAATGCGGTCGTGCAAACACTTGCATGATTTTAACTAATGCAATAGTAATTATTTGATCTACAATAGCCACTATACCAATCAGATCTTGAGACTAGTGAGAGATATCGTTAATTAAATTGAAATGCCTGTAGTGAAAAATGGAATAGCAGCACTGTAACAAATTATACCTATTTCAAAATCGCTATATATATGAGTCTGTGTGAGTTGCGATTATGCATAGCATTTAAATGCTGTAATATAATTAGGTGGAACGGGACATATGGTTTTAAAGAATCTGTCTTGAAGTTATTAGAAAATTAATAGAAAAAAATATTAGAAAAACAATATAAACTATTGCACATAAGCAAATATTAACCTACTAACCTTGTGCTCTTCAATTGTGATGATGGAGATCTAAAACGTACTGATTAGCACACAGCATCACGGAACAGTGCAAACACTTAACAAATGCACTTTCGTCACAATCTTCATGACCACAGACACCATTTTCTACTAGTCTTCAGAACATTTGTAAATGAACCAGCTATTGCTCCTGTTACGTACTCACATTTCTGCCATGCATATGCAAGCATGTCCTTTAGGACTGGCGCACAAAATTGATGATACACAACAGAATGCATTTTCTTTATGAAAATTCTGTCATATAACTTGTACACCGAACAAGTGAACACCTGCTACAATCAGTTATTTATCACAGTTTTGATATGAAAACTAGTCTTGCCCTTATTATAAGCAAGTGTTTTATCGTTAAAGGTGGAAAGATGCAGATATTTAATTATTTTATATCGAAGGGAAATGAAGAAAGAGGCTTGTTTTATGGATTGCAACTTGGATTTGAATCTTGTAATAATCTTTACTGCCACATATTCTTAGCAGTTGTGCATTCATTCTCTTATCACTAATAACAGAACAGACACAAGAAAAGTGAATTCTAAGTTCTAGATTGGAGTAATTCTAAGTAAGGTTTCTAGATTGGAGAATAAAACTTAACACACTATAATGGACCACGTAAAATTGCCTAAAAGAGATTTTTGGTTTGATACAATTCAACGTCCCACACGCCTGCTACGCTAAAGGAGACGTGGACCTACTGATTATAGTGGAACCCAGCCATTTTGGTCGTTCAACTAATATGTACCAGTTTATATAATTTTTCTATTATATATCCGAACAATCCGTTTGGTATTCTCTGTTTGTCAGTGCTATTAGGGATGTGTTTCATCGACCAACAGTCTATTCCATCGCACTTTGAAATAGGTATAACTTGTAGCATGCTGATATTCCATTTTTTACTACAGAAATTTCAATTTAATTAACGATTTCTCTTACTGGTCTCACGATCTGATTGGTATGGTAGCTATTGTACTGCATTAACTACTGCATTAGTTAAAATCATACAACTGCTCGCACGACCGTGTTTCATGACACAAGTTTAACTCGCACAGTTTGTATATGTTCCTGTGGATAAGAGGGCTCTTAACTCTGAAGTGAAAACAGATGTCTAAATTTTGGTTACGGAAATGAATTCAGGAGTAAATTCCAGTGCTATTTCATACCCCACATGACCCCCTTGCTATTTATCATAATTGACGGCGATTCAATATGGCGCCTTTCAAGATGGCGGTCATGCACTGGAAGTACTCTCGCATATAGATGATCTACCTTGGTTTACAATACTGAAGTCAGATATATCAAAATCGTTTTCATTTTTGTGCTAAAAGGGTATTCTTGGACATTGTCTATTGGATTTCAAGATGGCGTCAGTGTAGCAGCTCAACGAAGCATTTGCGCATCGAGTGAGTATTACTACGTTACTTAGCAACTCGAACTGAATCTTGTCACACATTTTCATCAAAATGCAACTCTCACGGTTTATGGACCTTCCTCGTTAGTTGTACCGCGGCAAGCACTCAACTCGTTGAACAAATTCGAAAAGAGGTGCGAGAAGATTAGATATTTTTTTTCTTGTTTTGAGATATGAATTTCCTCCACCCCTAGTATTACATATGAATGATTTTGGGAAAACTGTTAAGTTCTACACATATTTTCTTTTTGCCAACAGTGCAGATTATTGCCAGCAGGAGTATGATGTGAGGATTATTATCATAGCACAAAGTAAACTGGCGAATAAGGAAGACACCATCAGTCACCACTGTAACAATCTCCTAATACACTAAGTGCAATAAACAATTTAATGCATTTTTATCTACGAATATGGCACCCACTTAAGGCAGCGAAAAGACATGCCAGCAAGCCCTGTGCTGGTATGAAATTCAAAGTGTGACGTAATTATAACCCGTGTCTTAGCCACAAAACTGTTCGGATTTCAACATCATTTTTAGCACTTCAAGGATATTAGGGAGCCAAATATCCAGTATTTCGATATTTTTTATTGCTTCCTTTCACCCATAATGTAATACTACATACATATATATACACAGAAAACATTATACTGTCAGAAATGTTCTAGAAAAGTTTAAATAATTGTTTTAGAATGTTAAATAATTTTTTTTCATATTGCTCTCGTTTACATGTAGTACTTAATATAAATATAGGTTTGGTATAGTTTTCTGTATTTTCCATCTCGGAAATTTGAAGTTTTTAATAGAGCACTGATAGTAACTACAATCAAAAAATATTGATCCTAAAGCGTGGCGCTAAAAAATATCTATAATAATTGTTAATAATATATTTATATGTAAACAATAATTTTATAAATACGACATTACCTGAATTTGAATAAACATGTGGAATGCAATTACAAAGTCTTTTGGCCACTCTCATTCTACATTCCATTAAACACAAATTGAAACTATAAATTTGTGACATTAGTAGCTTTCTTTCGTCCGGAAATAAGCACTTTCTTTGCCAGTAAAATAAATTTCTAAATGCCACAGTACTAGATATAGAAAAGACTTCAAATCTCAACTGAAATGCTTTTTCAACATTAAACTTATAGTATCTTCCTGGAATATCGTTTGGTGGATAAAGTGCTACCTATAATAAAAAATATTATTTTAAAATAACATTAGAATATTGTTCCTTCTTATTATAAGATTAACTTTAGTTTTGTCTGTAGCTTTGGCTACACTTTAAGGAAGTAGCTTGCTGCGCCAGATGTCACATCACATCACAAATTCGGTCATAAAAACCACAAAATACAAGATACATGTCTCTTGTCATAGATTGCAGCCGCTTCTTTCCGAGACAATATTTGTGGGAAGGAAATGGATCTGAGAATTCCGGAAATTTTACGTTCTTTTACGGGGAAGGAAATAAAAATCACCAGTTAGGAACAGGGTTTTTCGTTCACAAACGAATATTACCAGCAATTAAACGGGTTGAATTTGTTACTGACAGACTTTCTTTTATTACTCTTAAGGGACGGTGGTGTGATATTATTGTTTTAAATGTACATGCTCCAACTGAAGATAAGGGTGACGATATAAAAGATAGTTTTTACGAAGAAGTGGAACGGATATTTGACCAACTCCCGCGATACCATATGAAGATTCTATTAGGGGATTTCAATGCGAAGGTAGGACGAGAGGATATTTTCAAACCGATCATAGGAAACGAAAGTTTGCATAAGGAAAGTAATGACAACGGTGTTAGACTCGTGAACTTTGCAACATCCAAAAATCTAATCGTGAAGAGTACAAAATTCCCACATCGCGACGTTCATAAATACACTTGGACATCACCAGACGGAAAAACACATAATCAAATTGATCACGTTTTAGTAGATAGAAGAAGACAATCTAGCATAATTGACGTCCGGTCGTTTAGAGGGGCTGATTGTGACACTGATCACTACCTGGTAGCAGCGATAATACGGGAGAGATTATCGTTGAATAAAGGTAATACTCAATGTCCGAAAACGGAGAGATTTAATTTAAAGAAATTAGAAGAGAGCCAGGGAAGAGAGGAATACCAGATTGAAGTTTCGAATAGATTCTCGGTTTTAGAAGACTCGGAGTGCACTAGTGTTGAGGATACTTGGATTGAAATTAGAGATAGCATTAAAAGTTCAGCAATAGAAAAACTGGGACACGCGGAAATACGTAGGAACAAACCATGGTTCGACCAAGAATGCATTAAACTAGTAGAGAAGAGAAAACAGGCAAAATTACGGTGGCTACAAAATCCGAATGAAATAACTACACAAAATTTCGCAGATATCAGGCGGGAAACTTCCAAAACTTTTAGAACAAAGAAACGGGATTTTTTGAAAGCTAAAATTAAGGAACTTGAAGATAATAGTAAAAATAAAAATATTCGGGACATGTATAAGGGGATCAGCGAATTTAAGAAAGGCTATCAACCTCGTGCTTATATATTAAAGAAATCTGACGGAACAGATCTCACTGATACGGATAGCCTCTTAAATAGATGGAAAGATTTCTTTGACGATTTGCTGAACACGCAGCCAAAAACTAATGTGCGTGGAGAAAAGGAGATACACACCGCAGAACCGTATATTCCAGAACCCAATCGAATAGAAGTGGAAGCCGCTATAAAGAAATTAAAGAAACACAAATCTCCGGGTGTAGATGAAATTCCGGCTGAGTTAATTTTAGCTGGAGGCGAAAACTTGTGGAACAAGATACACAAACTCATTCTCCTTATCTGGAACAAGGAAGAATTGCCACAAGAGTGGAAAGAGTCAATCATTGTTCCAATTCACAAGAAAGGCGACAAAACTGACTGTAATAATTATCGAGGCATTTCTCTTCTGTCAACATCCTATAAAATCCTTTCAAATATTCTGTTAGCAAGATTGACCCCATACGCAGATGAAATTATTGGAGATTATCAGTGCGGATTTAGACAAAATCGATCAACTATCGACCAAATATTTACCATTCGCCAAATACTCGAAAAGAAGTGGGAATACAATACTCCGATACATCAACTATTTATTGATTTTAGAAAGGCTTACGACTCGGTTAGGAGAGAAACATTATACAACGTTCTTACAGAGCTTGGAATACCGAGAAAGCTAATTAGATTAATTAAGATATGTTTAAGTGAATCCCAAAGTAAAGTCCGGGTAGGAAAATTTTTGTCCACGAGCTTCCACGTCGAAAATGGCCTGAAACAAGGAGATGCGTTGTCGCCATTATTATTTAACTTTGTGCTGGAATACGCTATAAGGAAAATCAAAGATAGCAACCAGGGCCTAGAGTTGAACGGCATTCACCAGGTTATGGCATATGCTGATGATGTAAATTTAATAGGGGATGATAGGAGAACAGTAGAAATAAATGCAGAGATATTATTAAACGCTTGCAGGGACATGGGTTTAGAAGTAAATGCAGAGAAAACTAAATACATGGAAGTGCGTCGGGACCGTAATACGGCAAATTGTGGAGGCGTTAAAATATTAAATAATACTTTTGATAAAGTGGATACTTTCAAATATTTAGGATCAATATTAACAGACGAAAATCATATTCACGAAGAAATTAAATGTCGACTAAAAGCAGGGAATTCGTGTTACTATTCGGTTCAAAATCTCTTGTCGTCGCGAATTCTGTCGAGGAATTTGAAGCTTAAAATATATAAAACGATAATCATGCCTGTTGTTCTGTATGGTTGCGAAACATGGTCGCTTACTCTGAGGGAAGAACATAGACTGAAAGTATTTGAGAACAGGATCCTGAGAAGAATATTCGGACCCAAGAGGAACGAGAATGGGGAATGGCGGAAGCTTCATAACGAGAAACTACATAGTTTATACGGTTTACCCAACATTGTTAGGGTCGTCAAGTCTAGGAGGCTTAGGTGGGCAGGTCATGTAGCTAGAATGGAAGAAAGTAGAAACGCTTTCAAAGTCTTGACTGGTAGACCCATAGGAAAACGACCATTAGGAAGACCTAGGCGCAGATGGGAGGATAATATTAAGATGGATCTCGCAGAGATAGTAGAAACTGGATTCAATTAGTTAAGGATAGAAGTCAGTGGAGAGCTTTTGTGAACGCGGCACTGAACCTCCGGGTTCCATAGGCCATAGAGTTAGTTAGTTAGTTAGTTAGTTCATATTGATGTTCGTTCATATTCACTACAAGTTATAGCAACCGCATGAACAAGAAAGTTTAAAGTTGGTGCTTCAAACTAATGATCATATATGCGAACGAACACTACACCCATATATGCGAAGCATTGATGAGCTCTTTTATATGTATACTATGATTAGTAATTCTTCAGGTTTTTTTTATATACTAAAGAAAGATTTGTTTGAAACGTTAGTATCTGCGTAATTATACAAACTGGCGATGTTAATGTAACATTGTTTTTAAGTGGGCGGTTGCTATAAAGCTTTAATAACCTTAGAAAACGATTTCTGTAGAACAGTGAGAAATCGTTATATGGAGACATCCGCAATCTGTAGATATGGCAACATACTGGGAATAAAAGTGAAGAGTTTCTATAGAATAAGCGATTTTTATGTATTAGAAGCTTACTACTACAAATAAACTATAAAATGTTATTCTGGAGATACAGCAAACATGTTACTTATACGACTTAAGTGACCATAATTGAACTTTCTGCGTGGTGCGGCGACTATAACCTAGCATTCTTCAATGATTGATTTCTCTTATATCTAGGTAGATGCGGCTGCAATGGCCATTGAAACTTAAGACCAATGCCTTATGTGACCAAGTGTTGTAACGTGTGGGAATCCAGTTGCTCCTATAACCCATCTGCTGATATGCGATGTATATCATGTGGCGTCTGTGACCTAGACCCAAATTTTACTAGGATAAGCGAAGGTTCGGTAAGGAACAAGCTAAAGAACTAGGTTCTACAAGAGAACTCGAACGATAAAGAAGTGGAGGTAATTTGTGGTAAAATAACGCAAGAAAATGTAAACCATTTGAAATGGTCCCAGCTAGCGAAAAGTTGTTGTGAATAAATAAATGTTTTCCTAATAGCTGCACTATGATTTGATATAATAAATAGGGTGAGAAAGCTTAGTTCGGTGTATTGCCTTTTAGATGTCTATTTTCAGAAATTTCTATATATTATTATTTAAACAGTTTCAAATTATAAAAATTAAAGTGTTTGTCTAATTAATCCAGTCTTTCTCCATTTTATAATCACTAGATTATAAAGAGCAGTATTTATACCCCCTATACTCCAATTGCCCAGATTCACATAAAACCAAATTAATTACATTTGGTGCGGAAGAAAATGTTTCAGAAGAAAAACTTTAAAGATTTATAAATAAAATGAATGGTTCTATTACGATACTAAAACCCATAATTACGGCCCGAAAGTTGAAAAAAAATCCTCTTTTTCACAAGTGCAAGAAGACGAGGCTTAATGTAATATTTGTTCATTTTGGGTAATCGTATGCCAGAGAATATTGAATTTTATTTGTCCTTTTCTTGCCTTTTTCGACGTTTTTCCTTTATTGAGAATTTATAGGCTTTTAATAGGTCTTAATATCTTTTTTGCCCTTCAACTTTCGACAAAAAATTTACTGGTCATTAACTCGAGTCACCACTACTTCTTAAACATCTTTTCTTTAGTAAAGCAAATTTGAAAGATAAGGCATTCTTCAACGACTGGACGGACAAAACCAGTTCTGCAAGAATCACAAGTCAGATAAGGAGGCGTAACAATGTCCCCAGCAAGACTGATGAGGGTTTGGAAGTTTTCCTATTTTAGTTAGTACTTCAGTTTGAGGAAGAAGGATAGACCAGAAGCTACTAGACTCTTGTATTTCTTGAGCATTATATCCATTAAATATATAATTCTAATTAAATTTTGTCCAGTTTAAACGTGCTTTTGTCCAGTTTTTAGGTTCTTTTCTAGATATGTTAGGTCTTTTTATAGGTCCAGGTATTTTTGTAGGCAATTTTTAGGTCTTCAACTTCCAAGCCTTACCCATAACAATTTACAACATACTCCAATAAATAGAATTGTATTATAGGAAGCCTGTGAAACATACAAATGAGTAATAGTCTTTATACTTTTTATATGTATAATGGGTTAATAAACGTTTCTGAGATAATAATAATAATAATAATAATAATAATAATAATAATAATAATAATAATAATAATAATAATAATAATAATAATAACAATAATCTAATACGAAAATATAGAGAAGTGGCATGATGAGACTTTTGGTTATCATGCATAGAAGATCTAGTTGTTGGTATAAAGGGATTTAAAATTTTTAACGTCTTGTGCTCCCCCTCCTTCTAAAAAAAAGTATGTAAAAATGAAATGAAGTTAAATCTTTGAGTTTTACGCCCCACGGTTATGCCGGTTAGGCTAAAGGAGACGGTGATTATGAGAAATGAATGAAATGATGGAATGAAGAAAGTAGGAGGAAACTGGAGAACCCCGAGAAAACCCACGAGCACGGTGTTTATCTACCAGAAAGTCCACATGGCGCGAGCTGGGATCAAACCAGGGACCCAAAGCAGCAGAGGTGGATGCTCTACTAGTGAGCCACCACGCCCGCAAACTTATGTGACTGGATGCGGAGCTCATGTAGACATAAATATTCATTTGAGCATTCTTTGATACTAAGATTATTTTTTTCACACAAACCTTGCAGATTATATTAGTATCTAAATTTATGTTAACTACTTCAAAAGTATGTTATACACAAGTCAAGATATTTTGCCTGTTTTTTGGTACACACATAATGATCGTGATATAATTGCTTACAAAATGCGCCATATTTTATGAGAAAATCTACTAAGTACATAATTATCCCTTGAACTAAATTGAAAATATAAATATCCTGTCAATTGCCTCAAGCTATTTCTAGCCTCTAGCTTCCGTAACCATGAGTCTCTTGTTTATTGTCATTAATAGTACTTAATTATCTTATCTGATATCAGACAACAAACATACAAAAGACCGACTAAAGTATTTGGTAAAAATAACAATAATTGGAATCGTGCGTGAAGGTTAGCATGGTTTACCGCTACACCTCACTGATGGTTCGAGCTAAACTCACCTCACGCTCACATTTTCGAAATGAGATACCGCATGATAAATCTCAGAAAAAGGAAGCGAGCTCTAGTGAGGTATCACGAAAAATCGCGCTCAGTTACAACTCTGATTTATATTTATTATTATTATGTTTAATAATAATAATAAATAATAATAATAATAATAATAAATAAATGTAATCAATAATATAGTGAGCACTCGTCTATTTAGTTTCAAACGTTTTTTTTTCTCTTTTAATTGGAATTTCTGTGGAATACGTTATGTGTTATTTACACATTGTTGGTTACGAAATAATAATAAAAATAATATAATAATATAGATTAAAACAATCCCTGGATCACTGTTTGACAACTAATGTAAGGTGGAGCTTTGAGAGCAACGAACGACACACTATAATGTTGCGAAATCTGGCTACAGACATTTAAATAGTCTCTCTGGATACAAGCTCAACCTGAAAGTGTGCAGAATCAGAGATGGATTACAAGTGTCAGCTCAATGCCATCTCTGTGTGGTAGCATCCACGTCACCATCTGTTGATAGATTAGACACACTAACACTAGAATAGTAGCCCTTTATGCTTTAAATAGAATGGAAAATAGCAATCATAGGAGATATGTTCCATAACTTTGATGCTCCGAAAGTTTAATCAAATACTTATTTATTGGACAGAAGAAATGTGAAACTTTTAAGATTATCAAATAGCAGGATAACATAACTTTCAGAGAACCAAAATAGATTTAAGGGTTTCCGCAGACCACCATGAAACTCGCCATCGTGGATCTTCTCCTCCTCATCCCGAATCTAAGCGCGTGCGGCGTTGATAACAGTTTGTTCAAATAGTACTACAGTTTTACATACAGGATAACTGGCAGATTAACAGCCAGATTAAAGTCACTGACTCCCGGAAACTTATGAAATCAGTATGCTTCAAGTTAAATCATAGAAGATTACATTAATTTTGATAGGCAAACACTTAGCCATCGCAAAAAGAAACCAATACTACTGCCACATAGATCTGGATGCACTCTCCATGTGAACAAGTAAGATAACCTATATACGGATAGATCAATGAACGAGTAATTACCAGTAAAAACAGAAGTAACACTCATATCATTACCGATGAGCATCTCACTCTTTTCCCCTTATTCCATCACCCGACGGCCACGATCCATCGGTCCCACAGAGTCCCATAGATGAGAATTCAAATCTCCGACTATCAACACCGGTGGCTCAAATTGATTGTAAAGCCTAATAAAATAGACTACCTAAACGTATTCATCACGACGAATATACAAGGATGGACTGGTGATCGCGTAAGTAAAAAGAAAAAAAAAGTTCTGTTTGCAACTAGGATTTTATGCCAAGAGACCGAGAAAGAAACTAATTAACTTCAGCAATAGCTAAGCCGAATTCTGTAACATTTCATCATTATAGGCAAACTTCATTTAATTTAAAGACTCCACAAAAGTATTATAAAACAATAATACTTGACTTTTAAATTACAATTTTAATAAATCGATGAATGTATGTTTTTCGGAAATGTGATGAACAATAAAAATATAGAGTGAAATCACTCTGCTTTCTTCAGTCTTCAAACAAATTATAAGCTCGCTTATTTAGTAACTTTCTGGTGGTCTTAGTCTTCTATTAAATGAAGTATTGTTACCTAAAAGTTCTACAGGAACAGTTCTAGAGTTTATAGATAGTATTAATCTTTAAACAAATTAATAACACATTTTACTTAAAATTCAAACTTCATAAAGTATATAGAGTTAAACTTCTGTTGTAATTAACTAAGTTTTAATACAGAGTGAGGCAAACGTCTTAATACACATTTATAAATGTTGAAGCCTGTGAGGAATCATAATGTCGTTTTCATATTGGATGTCTATAGGTGGGGCACAACTTGTAGAAAGTATGGCGATAGCGGTGGCCATCTAGAAATCCGTCATCTTAGATTTGGGTTACGTTTTCAAATACGAAGGGGATCATGTCGCATATTATTTCAACGGCCTTTTTCTGAGGAATACACCAGTGTAATATGTTTATGTAGGTGATACCTTTGTTTATGTAAGTGTTATGACCTGTTAAATTTTAAAATTGCAAGGAGGTGCTCAATTTTCTTTATCGTTGCCGGCGATCCGCAATGGCACCTACAGAGAAGGGACGCATTGAAATTGTGAGTGGAAGACGAAGCACCAGAGTGATTGCTGCTGACTTCAATACCCGGCATCCTGAGAGAAATTACATTTCAGATATGACAGTTTTCAGTTTCCAGATATGACAGTATATTGGACAAATTTTGTGCGGAATTTGGGACAAAAGAGTCGTGGATCCGGTGTTTACTGATAAAACCTTGAATGGGGAGAGGTATCTTAAGTTCTCCGTGATTATGTGTTTCTGACTTTGTTGAATTCGCACGGTGATTTCTCAACTTTATTCCAACAGAACGATGCGCCTCCCTACTATGCTACTGAGGTCAGACAGTTTCCGAACGAACAGTTTTCAGGTCACTAGATTGATATGAGGGGTCGTATGTAATGGCCAAGACTGTCCCCTGGTCTCACTTGACTTTTATCTGTAGGGTCATTTGAAATCGATTGTGTATTTGGTAAAATCAACAATGTTGTCCATCTTTGCCGGCGTGTTGAGGAGGTGTGCACAAATGTTGACTTATTGGCTATGCAACGGGCGCAGCAAGACTGGCAGAAAGGACTTCGATTGTGTATCCAGTGCAATGGAGGTCATATTTAGCATATGCTGTAATGCTGACTGTGAGAAGTGTCACAAAATTTAACAGGTCATACCTCCTACACAAAATATCGCAAAAAGGATAGCACAGTTGCATTCCTCAGAAAAAACGTAGTGTAAATTGACATGAGACGTGACTTCCTTCCCATTTGAAAAACTTAACCCAATTCCAAGATGGTGAATTTCAAGATGGGCACTGTTGTCACCACAGTTCTCGTAAGTTGTACCCCCACCTATAGATACTCCATACCAAACAATATTATGGTTCCTCACACCGTTCGACTTTTATGGGGGGTGTATCAAGACTTTGGCCTCCCCCTGCGCATTATTTAATATTATATAGAGCAGAATAATCGAAATGTTTTAAGCTAAAGGATAGTGGTACACGAGAAAGAGTCAAACTGCATAAAGATGCGCTCTTTCATTTATATTTATATTATTTCTTGTTTTTCCTAGAATCGATCCTAAATTTACCGAATGTTTGAAATATAAAGAGAAAAACTGGAATGATATCCTTAATTGGTTATAGTTTTGGAACGACATAGCACAATACATTTTCACATCACGTATTAAAAATATTAAAGCAGAAGTGAGAGAATATGTGTAGCAAAGTGAGTTAAAATGGCTGAAATTGCAAAGCCATGATTACAAATTTCTGAAAATTAATGCAACATAGTAAGCTAGTAATATAAACTTCTCTATATCCGTCATTCAAAAACTTTAAATGTCACAAAAGGTAGAAGTAAAATATATTTTGAAGATTCTATCCCTATAGCAAAAGCGTCAAAAATAAAAGAAACTTATACAGTCAATGAGCAAGGATAAGTTAACGAAAGCTCCTGGAATTGCATTTTGAAAGGCAGGAAAACAAAACTCAGTTGCAATTCTGAGAGAGTTATGTTCTGTTTCTCTTTGAAAGGATACAGAAATAAAGAAAGAACTCAGCTCTGAAATTGTGAAACTTCAAGCACTAGCAATTATGACTGTTTCTCTTCTTTCGACAAAAGTCAGTCATCAAGCCAAAGACTTAAACTGTAAATTATACCATCCTTACCATAAAGTACAAGACGTTAAAAAGGGTTATTCTTCTAGTATAACAATAACAGAAACATTAACTGAAGTATCAGTTCAGTTCTTGATCAATCATATAATAAGATGGTCATGTAAACACAGGAGGAAATAATAGAATTTGCAGCAAAATTTGTCAAATATGAGTCAGTTAACTTGCAAATAGTTATGATGTGCAGTTATGATCGTGAAGAACAAAGTAGATATAGACAAACGTTTTCACATAAAAAAATTCACACTTTTATGTTTAGTATTTACATGCTTCCAAACAAATATACACAATTTAATCATAATCGTACCAAGAAAATTGTTGGGCAAAATCATTTTCTATTGTCTGAAAGTACTGTATTGTGGAATAAAATTTACTGTACAAAAGAATCAGCAGAGACGATAAATCAGAAGTATAAAAAATGCTTTATGATCGCCAAATTTTTTGAACTAATTGACAGTGAAAGTATTGTAAAGTCTACAATAACTTTATGTGTAATCACGGGTAAAATCGTCAGTACTGTATTTTCATGTGTATCTATTCAAACCTGTTACATGTATGGAGCAAAGACAAATGAAATGAATAATGTAGGCATTCTACCTCAGGAGACAGCATACGTACCTGCTTGTTCACCCATTTGCCAATTACCTTTCATTCATTCTCAAATAGTTCGTCCTCCAATATGTTTTATTTCTTTGAAATTGAAAGTGAATTTCGGACAACTGGAGATTTTGATTTCTTCTCCGGGAGAATTTCTTCACAATAGTTGATTCTAGTTATTTTTGAAGCATAATTTCAAGATCTATTGCGTACTAAAACACATTTATACTAGGTCCAGAATATTTAACTGAATAGTGCTCTCTTAGTATAATTTCCAATTGAAAATGTTTCTTGAATAATAACACGTTATGTTACTTACTTACGAATCTCTAAGATCTAATAATTACTTACAACAATTTACTTGAATAAAGTACAGAACATACCTTTTCATTAATATATCGTGCATATTTTATTTGTGTATTCTCATTATAAGTATCAGCATAGGCACGAATATAGTTGTCTTTATAAGACTTTAACCATGAACTCAGATAATCTGGAGGTGAGTTTTCTTCTGAAGCTGCCCTGTAAAAGCAGTATTTTTTACTTTTATTGCAGAATTTAAATTACTGAAAACACCTTTACATAATTATCTGCAACTCATTTGAATATCCCCAGCCAAGTGAACTTTGTGGTGGACAAACACCGTGCGCGTGGGTTTTCTCGGAGTTCTCCCGTTTTCTCCCACTTTCTTCATTCCACCATTTCATTCATTATTCATCATCACCGTCATCTTTAGCCTAACCGGCATAAGATTTCATTTCATTTTTTCATTTGAATATTATATTAATGTTCTAAACTCACTTCTTTTGATTAATTTTGGTGACACATAGGCATATACATATTTGGACAATGAATTCAATATTATTTTGTTTCAGATGTGTAATTTGTAAATACAAAGTACCCGCGTTTATACACAATCCACAGCATGTACATGATATTTGAGGTGAATAACGAGCCGCGGTGGCTGAGTGGAAGAGCGTTCACCTCTGGTGCTTGGGGTCCCGGGTTCGATCCCAGTCCCTGCCAAGTGAACTTTGTGGTGGACAAACACCGTGTGCGTGGACTTACTCGGTATTCTCCTGTTTCCTCCCACTTTCTTCATTCCAACATTTTATTCATTACTTATCATCACCGTCTCCTTTCGCCTAACCGGCATAAGTGTGGGATGTAATAGTCGAAGATTTAATTTCATTTCATTTGAGGTGAAAACATCGCATTCAACAGATCGTACTTTATAAATGTTCAACTACTAACACTAAATTGATAGCTTTAAATTATATTTGTAATTTAATGAATATACAAAATAAATGCTTTTAAGGCAAAAGTGCGCTCCGAATAAGGCATAGACGGAAAATATTTCTGAAATTCTTTAATCTTTTTCGCCTATGTTAAAATCAGTAATGAATATAAAATCTATCAAGGAAGGTGCTTTAAGTTAACACACAATGTCATACAGTCTTTTTATGAACATTTCTGTAAGTGTACGTACAAATGTTTCCAGTCACTTGGGTAGTTTCATGCTTCGTCCATTGTTAAAACAAATTTCCAGTTGTTTCAATCTAAGTGGTAATCATAAATAATCCTTCCTTTATTCTTTCTATATGTGATATGCTGTGGTGTGTTAATACATAGATATTGGACTTCCTGACAGTTTGTAGCATTATTTTCTTAACTATTGCACAACTTACTCTTGATTATATCGAATGAAATCCTTTCGTATTGGAAAATGAAATGAAATTTTGAGTTTTACGTCCCACGGTTATGCCGGTTAGGCTAAAGGAGACGGTGATAATGAGTAATGAATGAAATGGTGGAATGAAGAAAGTGGGAGGAAACGGGAGAACCCCGAGAAAACCCACGCACACGGTGTTTGTCCATCACAAAGTTCACTTGGCGGGAGCAGGGTTTGAACCCGAGACCCCTAGCACCAGAGGTGAACGCTCTACCACTGAGCCACCGCGGCCCTCCTTTCGTATTGGATTCTCACATGCCGTCATATATGTCATCTTCAATAGGGTAACGTTCTGAGTTTCACTTATGTTTTCTTATGGTGCCATTGTGTTGGCGAAGAAGGTTACGGAGGAGCTGCTGTGCATAATGATTAATTATACAGTAAAAGTATCCGGTCATGGCCGATCCTGCTCTGCTACGTTGAAATGCTTAAATGAATTAACCGTTCTAAAAATAAGATACAACACGAACAGATAAAACCTTTGAAAGAAATTTATACATCTAAAATGTTTGAATTCATCGGCGTACAACAATTTGTGGGAATACGTTATACATCTAGAAAGACCATTTATAAATATTACAAATAGTAGAGGATACAAATTTGACCCTGTTTGTAAAGCTCGTTTCTTGTGCTTTTTATATCTCATACGTTGTTAATATATAGTATATATGGACTTGATTTCCTTTAATATTTTTGTCGCTAATAAACAAGTGAATTCATTAAGAACAGATAACTTACTGGTGGTTTTCTGAGAAAATAATACAAGCCTTTGCCAAATACTTACAGTTAGGCATATAGGCCTATATATTCCTACATATTCATTTTTCCACAATACGAATATAAAATATCTTAGAGAGTGCATAGATTCTTGCTTCTGATCTGTAACATTTTAAAATTAATGTTGTAATTGTTATCGCTGGGGATAGGACAAATATAAGAAAATTTCCATATGCTTGTAGAGTGAAAACTGACTATCGATTCATTTAGTACCGCCCGTGGTGGGTCTTAGAGTAATCCGGAGCAACCTTTCATGATATACTGTATTGTAGAATTTGTTCAAGTTCTTTATATGTTCTGTGCGGTAATGGAATAATTCAAGGTTATATATATATATATAGATAGATAGATAGATATATAGATAGATAGATAGATAGATAGATAGATAGATAGATAGATAGATAGATAGATAGATAGATAGATAGATAGATAGATATAGATATAGATATAGATATATATGTGTGTGTATGTCTGTGTGTTTGTTTTATGAGATCTCAATTTATAATTATGCATGTTGCGAAGGTTAACTTAATACACTAGACTATTAATAGGGAAATTACTTATCTGAGTCTTTTAAGAATCTGTATGCACCGATTTTCAATGTTAGAGATGTAGTGCTTAATTATATAGTGAAGATAAATAGCGTGTCACATTTACTTATTAATTCCATCTTAATTTAGTGTATATCGTTGTCGCATACTCTTCAGAAAAGTTACCGATAATGTTGGAACTAACTTTTATCCACGATTGTGCATACATAGTAGATAGGTAAATATGAAACATATAATGGATGTTTGCGAATTTGTTTCTTTTTGCAATGGAAAGTATAACATAGTCTCATATTGGCCTTAGACATTCCGATCTTTATTTTGACTTGATTTCTGTGATCCAATATATCACCAGTTACTAAGAATAAAATCATCATTTGGAGTAATTTTGCTGAAGAACAACGGTAACAATTACAATCCCAAGAATACAATATAACACATTAACATCGTTCTGCCTATCAATCGATTTCAAAACCAAAAAAAAAAAAAAAAAGAAATTTTATATTATTTTAAGTTTATGTGAAAGGATTGAGGCGGTAAATCAGTATATATTAAATGTGTATTTTGGGAACTATGAAAGCAAAACAGTAGCCAGAATATAATGCTCACTACCTTATATTCTCAACGTACTTACAGACTTACTATCAAAGTCTCCGCATCTACCATTGTCAATTATGTCACTGTTTTCACGAACATTACAGAAAATTTGTTCACGTTAAAGACCATTCATGTTGTGAATCATAGAGTAACCTTCCGCTTTTACCTTTTTATTGGTAATGTTTGTACGAAGTAGAATGTTAAACTATTGGTATGTTCGTGCAAATCTAATCAAGAAAATGTTTGTTACATTTATCTAACAAACGCAGTTAGATAAAAGTTCGGATTAAATATTGAATGTGAATTTGATTGGAACTAATACTTATAAAAGAAGACAATCGGTTTAACAACTCAAATTGAATGATGTATATCAAACAAAATAGTTGCTTATGTCATGCTGATACATATTGAATTAAACGTATTTGTGTTCAAATGCCTAAATTTAATGAGTTTCGCAAAACTGCTACAAATTCAGGAAAATCTCTCCTTTCTTACCTGATGCTATTGCCATAAGAATTATACACTTTTATTCGTTCATCAAATACTTCTTCTTCTTTCCTTCGACTTTTATATTCATTATCACATTCGCAATATGACCATTTTCTATCATTGTATATGAATACCCGTTTTATACTATAAATAACAGCTTCTTACTTCATAAAAACAAATTTACCTGACGTTTCTTAGAATTTGTTCTGAATTATATGCATAACACGATGCCTCATCAGTAGCAAACAAAGAAAGTTGTCCCGTAGATTTTGTCTCAGAACTCTCAACACTTGTGACGTCAATACTTGATATATAGTCTACCTGCGTAAAGTGTAAAGGTACGTTTTTATATTAACAAATTATTTAATGCATACGAAAATAATATTGTTCGAACGGAAAATAATATACATAAACACACAAATACAATAACCATTTCCACATAAATGTACAAATAATTTTACCATCCAGATTGAATTTTGGGAAAACAAGCCCTTGTTGAGATTTCTAACTTTCCAGCACGTTCCATATGAATCTTGAATGGTATATATCTATATTACTAGCCTTTCACAGTCTTCTCTAATCATAAGAATATTATGCAGACAAATTTATTATCATTAATAATACTGAAATGCTTAAATGAGGGAAAATTATTCAAATTAAACAATGAAAAATTCCACTGCTAAACGATATATTTAAATTCAGTTCTAATGTCTATTTTTAGAAACGTGAGTGCGATTTGAATTGTATATTTTTACAAAAAAAAACAGTTCATTTTCTCATTCATTTTGGAGAAAATTATATATTTTATGAAAATTTTATATTTCATGAGAAATTAATTGATATACTAAATTTATTTTTCTTACGTACAAATACTCTTACCTGTCGAATTGCACTTGTAAAGTTATTATCTACATGCGTCAAACCTTTATAGATATGTAGATCGTTGTAAGAGAACAAGTAATATGTTATCCATTGGGTAAGATTTTTTGTAGTAATATTCCGACCCATCTTGGACAGGCTTTAAAATATAATAGAAAAATTAGCTTTACCCATTTATATAATTGGCATTACATAGAATGTAATATCCAGGTGATATTTTAAATTGAGAATACATACACCATGTTTTCACATGGAAGTTTACATTTTAAACATCTATGTTATCATTTACAATAAAATTCTACTTACCTCTAGAATATAAAAAATGTGAGATGGAATAGTTTGATTTAAAGTATGGATGCACGCTGGTAATTTTCGCCTCTTATTTTTTTTATTTTTTCAGATACCTTGAGAAATCGTCGAATGAGGACAGCAGTGTAAGGAGTGGTCTGTGACCTTAAGATGTACCAAGTTTGAAAGTTCGAGTCAAGTGTGACCCTTATTTTGGGAAGCTATAGTTGTAAACGTGGCAGCATGTTTAGATATACTGTTAAAACAGCGGGTCGTGATAGAGTTTTTCACAGCAGAGGGTGTTCCATCTATTGAAACCAAAGGATGCAGGTTCGAGCACTTCATTACTGAACGATGAACCCCATACAGGAAGGCCAGTGATTGTGACGGATGATCATCACAAACAACGTGCAGAAGAATTGATTCCTCGGAACCAAAGAATCACACAGCACGAACTTCCCAATACCCTTATTTATTTATATATTTATTTATTTATTTCGACTTATTTTACACGTGGAGATTAAGGCTATATGAAGCCTTCTCTAACACCTAAACATGATACAAAATTGAAAAATCAAAAAATATAGTAAACAATAGCAAAACAAAAAGTAAGAGAGTAAAAAGAAACATGCAAGAAACAGACGGTCACTTGAACACACACACAAACACACATACGCACACATAACACACACAAATATAATATAGTGCTACACGAAATTACATACATGTTACAATATGTAATAAATAAATGTTGAGTTTTATATCTTTTTGACAAGCTTCTCTATTGGCTCTTCTATCTCTGTGTCCGTTCAACTCTGCTCCGATAACCCTTGGCACCTCACTTAAAAAAGGTGGCATACATTATTCAATGTTTAGGATACCACAAGGTGTGTGGCCGTTGGGTGCCACGTCTGTTGACAGAAGAAATGAAACAAGAGGTTACACATTTGTGAACGACTTCTGTGGCGGTAGGAGACTGAAGGTGATGCATTTCTGCTGAGTATTGTCAGAGGTGATGAGTGATACGCCGGTCAGTATGACCCTCAAAACAAAAAACAATCCACTGAATTTCCACGCAGTGGTAATCCAAGACAAAAAAGGCAAAACAGTGCCATCAGCAGGAAAGGTGCTCCTGATAGTATTCTCGGATACCAGAAGTGATATTTTTGTGAATTCTTGCGCAACAGGTAAAGTGTAAATTCTGAGTCGTTTGTGGCAACACGAGAAGATTAAGGGCACGTGTCGACATAATTCGATAAGGTGTGAATGCCATCCAACACCATGACAATGCAAGGTCACTTAGAAACCAAAAGACTACAGCTCCTCTTGAAACCATGCAGTTCGCTGTGGTACATCACCCACTTTCCAGCCCTGATCTTGCCCCGTAGTGATTTTTTGTTTCCAAAATTGAAGGAATATTTTTTGGGCAAACACTAGACTTGTGATGCAGAAGTTGAAACTGCTGTTCGCTCTTGGTTATGCTCACGTGACTCTGAAATAATAAAACGACTTGTTTATCGTTAGGGCAAATGTACTGCAGTAAATAGCGACTATGTGGTAAAATGAGTACACACAATCTCATGAAAAATGAGTGAAGTCTTGTAGATAATTGCGTTAGCTTTCATTTGGTAGTACATACTTGGATATGAGATTTGTTTTTTTATGCCCATGGAGGCAAAAGTGATCACCATTCCCCCTAAATAACAACATAAGAATTTAAATGTTAACTTTTGCTACTAAATTAGCTTAATAGAAATTGTATATCTGTGCATTTTCTAACGAAAATATAAATCTAAAAATATAAAGGAATACAACTATGTAAGAGGATTATTAGTTTAATGGATACATATTAGATGTGTGGGCAGTCAAAGGACATGCGGTAATTGCAGCACTGAGCTACTGGAAATGATATGTTCGGGCAACATTCCTACAACATGAGAACGACACTGTACAGTAAAGTAAAAAGACAATTTAGGATACTATAGTTAAATATAATGATTATTCTTTTTTTAAAAGATCTTAGCGCGAAACAACGTGAACATTAGCAACACCTTAATATCTTGAGGACAATTTCCGAGTTATCTCGTTTAGAAAAAAATAATTAGTTTTTTTTCCTGAATTATCTCGTTGCATTTGTAACTTTCTTATTCCTTTGCACTTATCACGAAAGAAGCTGTCTATTAGTGTTCGAAGTACTTATTTTGCTAACAGTTGTTTCAAGGGGTATGTAGAATGTCTAGCGGCTTTATACTGCAGCGTCACTAGTGTCTGTGTTGAATTGTATGTAGTTGTTCTCTGTATCACTCTGTATCGAGAATACTCGGGATAAAAATCATGACACCAAGTAGAAAATTTTAAATGTTATTTTAGAATGTATTGCACACCACATTATGTATATCATTAAGCAATACATATCGTCCCAACACTAATATTTCAACTCTACCTACACATCCCTATACCTTCCTATAGCCCCGAGATTAGGGTTAAAAATGGAACTGAGAAGGTAGGGAGACGCATACCTTTACGCCGTCCCACGTGTCTATCTTTGACCACTATAATTTTTTTAGGAAGTGGGGGATGCCATGCATATTTTTTGGAAGTGGAGCAACGAAGTTCCCTGTGTTCCCTCATTTTACCCCTGCTCGACATAACTCGGTATAAAAATCTGCAAGTTTCTTAGCTTCTTTTCTTTCATTACTGTAAAAGATTTATGAAGAATTATTTTGCTATGCATTCTTCTACATTCAAACAATTTAAACAAGCAATAAATATATGAGTATTTTAGCCAGAAAATCTCCCCCTAATTAAGTCTTAAAGGGGTTAAAGTAAGCACATACCAATTGAGTCCAAATCAAATATGATTTAATTCTATCATATTACCTATATACTCAGACATCCAAATAATTTTCTAGAGTTTGAGATTGATTTTACTGCCACTTATTCTAGATAGATAAAAACCTAAAACAATATCTTATTTCTTAACCATTAACCAAGTTTAGAGTAGACCATATGTTTTGAGAAATTTATCTGGCCAGAGAAATATATATATATATATATATATATATATATATATATATATATATATATATATATATATATATACATATTTAGTCAAAAAAGGATACTTGTTCTATTATGCTCCATTCACTTACAGATTAAATATATCTTACTCACATGTTTTCAACTTGTACTTCTTGTTGGCGAGTTATAACATTACAAATTGCAATTCGTGGAAAAGGTATCTTTTCATCTCCAAACGTTCTTTTCACAGAAACGTAAGTTGGGTTTTCCACAAAATCATGCCATGATGATAGAATCAAGCTGATACTCGTAAACAGACATAACGTAAATGATATTCCCCAAAATGTCCTGAAAATGCACATGTTAATAACATAGTACTAATAAAAATTCTTTACATTACGATTAGATTTTTTCATTTTCGGAAGGTCTGGTTTCCCAAAGAAATTTTTAAAATAATATACTTAATTTACTAATAAACATTATTCATCGAACATTAAAATATTATTCATTACGTGCATAAACTTCAATAATATTTTTCTTTTAATTGCTTTCTACTTTCTATAAATTAGTTTATTAAATGTAAAATTTCTAAAATAGAACAATGAGAAACATTTTAATTGACTTACTGGATATTAAGTTAAACATATAAGTTAACATATAAAGGATTGATCAGATTGCTGAAATATCGTATTAAATTATAGTACTGAATAAATATGCCCATATCTTGAATATTATTTTTTGCCATCGCTTCAATGTGAGTTTCGTAACAACGTAGCATGAATGCTAGCAGTGAGTAACCACAAGTGTAATACATGTATGAATTCATTTGTGTGTGTGTGTGTGTGTGTGTGTGTGTTTGTGTGTGAATATCTGGATCTCAACACCAACCAAACTTGACTTACAATTTATGTATTTTATTTTCCCCATTCTCTTATTTTTTATAATAACAGTATTACATTGAAGATGGCTTTTTCAATAATATCTCCACCTTTCGCGGTGTGAGGGGCTTGCATGCTCCAATGATCTCAAGAGCTTTGCCGGAGATATCTTCACTTACAGATGGCTTCCCATACCGGACAGGTCTTTAGGGGTAGGAGACAGACGAAGAGAGATATTATAGTAGTGGGCAGCAACTCTACCATTACCACACTGAGGCTGAAGATGATTGACACCGGTAAGGCACAGATGTGAACAAAAACAGGCAGGCGCAGAAAGTCTTCTTTGGCTGTTTAGCTGCGACATAGAAGGACTTGGAACACCATCACCTTTCTCAGTCCATAGGAACCACCATGGAAAGAAAAATAAGAAAATGTAATATTAGGGAATATGACACTCCTGTTTCACAGAGGTTCGTCCCCGACAGTGGGGGGAAAAAACAGGGCATCCTCGGTCGTCACCATCGAAACCCCTGCAGGATAGGAGCCTGGAATGTTCGATCGCTGTTACAATGTGGGAAACTGGAAAACCTGAAGAAAGAAAGGGAATGGATGAAGATAGATATTTTGGGAATCAGCGAAGCTATGTGGCCTGATGGAGGAGACATGTGGAACGGGGACTTCAGAATGATTTATTCCGGAGCTGCAAATGGTACAGCCGGAGTCGTCTTTGTCTTGAATAAGAAGATAGGACGGAAAGTTACAGGCACCTGGAGATACTATTAAAGGATAGTAATATTGAATATAACAACAGAACCGAGGAATATGGTGATAATCCAGTATAACGCTTACATCAAGCTACATAGATGAGAAAGAAGAAGAAACCTATGAGCAAATAGAAGTATTGATGACGGATCAAGACCAATCCATTCAATGTAATCGTTTTGAGCTACTGAAACACAGTAGTCAGCGAAGGCAAACAAGGGAATGTAACTAGGAACTTCAACCTAGGAGACAGAAATGAGAGAGGTGCACGATCAGATGAGTTCTGCAAAAGCCATCAACAAATACTACCACTAAGAAGAACGTACACGTGGAGAAGACCAATGGGCAAAGGAAGATACCAAATAGACTATATACTGGTCCGACAAATATTTAGATATCAAGTGAAGAACAGTAAGAGTTACCCATGTGCAGACGTTGACTCAGACCATAATTACTTTTGATGAAGATCGGACCCCGACTAAAGAAAAAAATGGTAGCAGCAAATTAAAGACGGAACACAATGAAGATAAGAAGAAACGAAAACCCAAAAATTGAATTTGCAACTGCGACATATAAACAGACGTCTAAGGTATCATTAGCGGGTGATGACATCAACTCCAAATGGGAAGCCATGACATCAGGGATTATAAAAGCAGCCGATAAGTACACAGGAAGAGAATCGGGAACTCAATATAAACCCTCAATAACAGCAGAAAAATCGCATCAAAAGAAATGTAAAGAAGGTCAGAAAACCTGGATAAATAACTTGTGCCAAGAACTTGAGGAAAATGTGGTCAAAGGCAATACAGAGACGGCATATAGAACGATTAGAAAATAATTCATTGAGAAAAAGAAACGCACAGACATTATCATAGACAAGGACGGAAAGCAGTAGAAGAGAAGCAGATAATAAGATGGAAGGTATACATTTAAGAAGTCTACTAAGGAGGCAGATTGAACGAAGAAGGGATACAGAAGGAAGAAGACGTCGATGAAAATGAATTAGGACCAAATACCAACAGAAGTGATTAAGAATCTCGGAATAGCAACAAAGAAAAATCTATTAATTCTTATCAACGAAATGTGCATCTTGGGAAAAATATCAAGATATTTCGAGAAGAGTATATTGGTCCCTATCCCAAAGAGAAAAGGCGCACCGAAAGACGTTAAGTTTTTTTTCCCATGCTTCAAAGATACTGGGCAAATTTATCGCACAGAGAATGAAAGAGAAAATCATTAATGGCTATCAGATTACCAGTTTGAATTCAGAAGAGAAAGAGGGACACGGGAAGCAGTACTGAGCGTACGGTTGATCGTGGAACAGAATATCAGAATAAACAAACCACGTAATAGAATTTGTAGATATAGAGAAAGCTTTTGATAAAGTAGATAGGAATATCATTTTCAGAGCGCATAAGAATCTGGATATGGATTACAGAGAGAGAACAGTAATATACCAACTTTACAAGAAGCAAATAGCTGTTATAGGAAGAGAGCAGAAGGAAGCACTAGTAAAGAAAGAATTAAGGCAAGGATGTTTACTTTCACCTCTTCTGTTCAACGTCTATATAGAAGAGGCTATGAAAGAATTATTTGATAAAAGCAATGAAGGCGTAAGTGGCCAGATTCTCAGCACAACAACATTTGCTGATGACAGAGCACTGATAGCGGAGAACGAAGAATCACTTTCAAATCTGAACTACGAACTGGAAAAACATGCAAAATGAAGATAAATAACGAGAAAACTAAACTGATAAAGTGCAAAAGAGAAGGACAGAAAGGGGCAAACGTATGGCTAGAGGGAGAGAAAATCGAAACCGTTAAAACGTTCCCTATTTCGGAAGTCTAATATTCCCGGACGAAAGAAGTGAAAAAGATGTAAGTTCAAGAATAGTGCTGGCCAAAGAAGCATATAATAGGAAAAAAGGACTGCTAAAGTCAAGGAATGTGTCCTATGTCGGAAGACTCTGCTATAGAGTATTGCGTGGCGCTTTAAGGTTCAGAGACGTGGACATTGAGAAAAGCTAAAATATTCAAGCTGGAAGCATTTGAAATGTGGTATTGGCGCAGAATGCTGCGCATATCATGGACCGAAAGTAAAAGGAATGAAGACGTACTAAGGAAGCTAATGAAGGACGACTTATCATGAAGATAATATGAAAAAGAAGAAACAGTATTATTGGTCATTTTATTCGGTACATCGATTGTTGATAGAGGAAAAGGCAGAAAGAAACCAGGAAGAGGAAGACCAACGATAGAATATATAGATTCAGTCTCGAAGATGAGACCTTATCAAACTACAAAAGAGCTCTCCCAGGGAGAGAAAAGTTTCAAAATGTCCATGTTGTCCATCAACCGATGGTTGAGGTGAGAATAAAGAAGATTGGTACAACCATAATCAGTGCATTATTTATTTCTTCATTTTTAATGATAGCATTAATAACATATATAACATTAGCTTGTGTTTGTAGATTGCATAAAGAAGATAATTTCTACAATTTGTGATGAGTTTAGATTGAAAACTCTTTTTACACTTTTTTGTTAATTTGGAAAGTTAAGCTGGAGTTATTTCTGTATGGAGTCTGAGTTACACCACAACTTTGTATCTTCTGGATTGGATATTTCCTAATAATAGGAACCCAGAGCGATTTTAATTTTTCTTTTTCTTTGTAGAATTACAAATATTATTTTGTTCTTCATACATTTATCTTAATGTATCTGGAGTTATCTTAATGCTAAACAGTATCTCTTGCAATGCCTCGACTACAGAAGCTGCGTCAACGAATTCGTTTGACATTATGTTTTTGTATGATTTTGTATGTATAAATTTAACTTTTATCATATTTCTTTTCATCTCAGTTTTAATATTAAGTTGCAGCCATGAGATATTTTTGTTCCAGTTTATTGCTGATCGCCTTTTTAAAGTGCTTAAGGCGTTATAACAAATATATGCTTTTTAAATTCTGTGAGCTTTTATGTATAGCACTGATTGGCTAATAGTAAATGTTTCAGTTTCACATATTAGCATTTAAATGCTAACTTATGTATCAGCCTACGTGAGTATTCTGAGTGGAAAGTTGTATATATATATATATATATATATATATATATATATATATATATATATATATATATATATATTAAAAGCTCCTAAAGTACGCGATATAAGACAATTATTTGTATAAGGTAACCAAGAAAGTTCTGTCGCTTTTTCAGCCACCACCTCTGAAAATCGGTTTCACCTAAGACGTCCCTAGAAGATCAAAAATACGTAGTTCCCATCACCATCGACGACCTTCTTTCAACGTTCTGAAAGATTTTGCACCTCTACTAAGGATTTGAACTAGCATCCTCTAAAGTTATTGTCCAAGGAATGGAAAAGGTTATAATTGGATGGTACAATGTCCGGGAAGTATGGCGGATTCAATATAGTTTCTCATCCAAGGCGTAGAATGGTATGCCGTGTCATCCTACCCACGTGGGTTTAGCCTTGTCCTGTAACAACAGCATTCCTTTGCGATTCAGAAGTGCCGGCACACGTGTTTTGAGTTTTTCTTGAACAAAGCTCAACTGCTGATAGTACACAGCTGCATTGATCCTCTGACCAGCTGTTAGCAGTTTCCTATGCACTATGCTGCGAGCAGTCAACAAACACAGGAGGACCTTCTCCTGGTGCAGTGCTGATTTCTTCTGTTTTGTAGCCGGTTCATGGGATGCTAACCAATGATGACGGCGCCGTGGAGCTTCGTACAGAACTCACTTCTCATCACAAGTCAACACCATGTCCAGAAATGGCTCCCTCCTCAGACGAGACAGCAAAGAAACACAGATATCTGCTCGCGTTGCCTTCTGGCAATGAGTCAAATCATGTGGGAACCGTCGAACCAACTTGTAGTGCTTCCCAAGTTGATGGAGGTGCTGCCGAATGCTTTCTCTACTCACGCTGAATTGCAGTCCCAGTTCCTCGTAAGTCTAGCCACTATTCGGCTTCATTGCTGTCTGAAGATCATTTTGCACATGTGTTGGTCTTCCGGCACGTGGTGTGTCTTCGAGTCTTTCATCACCGTCCTTTTAAATAGTTAAACCACCGCTGCACTGTCTGCTAACTCACGACATCCTCACCAAAGGCCTGGCATATCTTCAGTCCCGTTTTATCCCAGTTTGAAGTCATACTGCGTCCACGCCCTTATTACGCTCTGTGGAGGTATCATGTTCACTCTGTTCTTACGCAAGCTCAAGGTGTAACTGAACTGCCCTAACCAGGTAGAATGTTGAGTATACCCACTACAATAACTGATCTACGCCTTAACTCCATTCGCACTCAACTCACGGTGTAAGGGCCAATTGAACACAGGCTTCCCCAAAATGCGACACAACTTCTTAGTTACCTTTATAATATAAGATTATATATAACGATGAATTGTGTATATTGTATTCCCACTTACTTGTCTATTCTACTGGAACTCTTGTTAGTAAGGTGTTTTATACCATGAATGGAGATTAAAGATACGTAGTTCCTTAACAAATCCATATCTGAAATTGCAGGAGTATAAGTAAACCCGGATAAATAAAAAAAAAGTGTTACAATGTGCCAAAGATTTTGATGGTTTAATTTAATATATTATTTGTAATGTTGTCGTTGACAATAATTACACATTCAAGTTCAAAATATATTTTGATTGATGCTAATGTATTTTCTAATTTACTTTATAATGTGTTGGATTATATGCAAATACTAAAAAGTGAAAAAGTATGAAAATGTTCTATTTGTGCATATATTGAAACAAAATTGAGTGGCTTTTGTGGAAGAGAATTGTACGCGCTACTTCTGATGAAATTAAGTTAGTATGTGGAATGGGTTATAATCAGACCACAGAAAAGTGTGAAGGTAGTTTAATTTCGGAAATGTACCTGAAAGGGAACCTTGTTAGATATGTGTAATTGCATCGCATTGCGTGGGACCTTAAAGTATCTTTTCCAGTTTACTCGAAAACTAGAAAAGTGACTTATCAATATCTTTCTCCTAGCAGGTTAAGTAAGAGAACATCACAAGTAATTATAACACTTCATGAATTAAAGTTTCTTGAAATACAGTAAACTGGGGTTACTTGGAAAGTTCTTTTTTTCTTTTTCACACTAGCCCTTGTTATTTACTGCATTTTTTTCTTCTTCTTGTGATGTTTCTAGATCTTAGTCCATGTTACCTTTTCTTGCAGTTATAACAAAATTTTAGTGAGACTGAATCCACCAGGAGCCAAAATGTGCTGTTTCCAAGTAGCCTGGCTTTTGGGGCTACTTAGAAATTATACGTCTTTTCATAGCATGATAGTAACAGCTGTGTGAAAGATGGGACTATTTGGAAAGAACCACTTGCAAGATCTTTCCTGAGAACATTCATATGCAACATGTCTATGTTTCATTCATAGCAATGTTCCTAGGCGTTTTTAAATAAAAAGACACTTTTTTTGTACAACCTATTAGTTAAACACAGTAAATTGTTGAACCAATGTAAGCTAACTACACTGGTAACTTTGTTTTCCTGAAGGCCTACAGAACCACTAAAAAATGTATTTGCAAGATGCTTTTATAAACGGTAGTTTTTCAAACAATGCTGAGGAAATTTTGGCAAATGCAAATACACGCATAAGTTCTTGAGACTTCTTTAAGACACTAAAACACGTCCTACATAATTTTATGCAATTTATGTATTATCAGATCAGGAATTGACTTACAATGTTATAAAAAATTATCTGGTACCATTTTTACAAGTGTACATTTACGTTAACCTTTTGCAAAAACGTAATATGTTACTGTTATAATAATAAAATTGATAACAGAGTACGATAAGGACAACAATTCATATATTGAAATTCTTTGCTGCAAAGTCATATGGATAAACAACTTGTTCTCTGCGGTTGTTGGTAGATTCAGGCAAAATTTCAATAATGTCATCGTTGTTTATCCCCTGATCAGTATCATCATTTTTAGTAGAAACACGGAAGGAAATAAAAAAAAGGCCACAGATTGTCCCAGAAAGGAAATGGAATTATAAACCTAATTCCGCTCATTAAGAAACTTCTGAAAGCAATGATATTTAGCACAACCATGTAAAAATCACTCTTCATTACGGAAACACAGGGACAATTTACAGAAAATTCAAAAACCACACAAAAAGAGTATCAATTGCTTTGAGAATTTTTAGATCAGTCTAAAACTAAGACACAACACCTGTGTCCATCCACATTGTTTCTTTTAGATGCCTGTTTCTCATTGGTCTGGAAGAAAACAACGTATCTGTCATGCTTCTCTCATTATTATACCATTGTATAACACAAAAAAAACTGTCAGATTTCTAGTAGCCCCGTTAGTATTAAAAATAAGATTTCCTGTAAACCAATAAATAGCATCAGTACTTTTGAAATTATGTAAGTCTTCAATTACAGACAACTACTGATCTCATAATGATGTATAATTTTTAACAATATTCTTCCAACTATGTTTATCGTACAAAACTATTATCGTCTACTAAAGCGTCAAAGAATATTGTGGTGTGTGTGTGCGCATCGTATATACTTGTAGTTTAAACTAACTTTGTGCTAAAAATGTGGTAACTTTATGCGTTCTCATCAATGTTAAAATAACTTCCTACAATTATCATATTATTATTATTATTATTATTATTATTATTATTATTATTGTATCATTATTATTCACTGAATTCTGTGCTTATAAGTTTCCAGGTTTATAGTCCGAAACTACGGAAAACGGGGATGATGGTAATGAACAAATTATCTAGTGAAGAAAGGGGAGGAAGCAGAAGCCTGTTGAGTAGGCCCACCTACTTGGTGTTTGTCCACTGCAAAGCTCACTTCGTCCATTACAAAACATGCAGCTCCTTTAACACTTTCAAAGTTTCGGTAAATGCTTTGACCGATTTCAAAACCAACTTAGATGTATACACGCTGCTCTTCAAAAATCTCCATTTTCGTAAAACCACAAAGTCAATAACAGTTTTGTATTATTTTTTCAAGTTAGGTTTATTTATGGACAGAGTTGGTATCATTGTTAAAATTAATTCAATTACTGACGTGGCGTAGATCACACATAAATAGTGGATACAATTCTTAAGAACATCCCTGTTCCTAAGAAAGTAAAACTAAAACAAATATATTTTACAGCTGCTGTTGTGATGTACGGAGTACAATTCTAGTTACAGTGTATATTACTTCGGGTAACTAGAAGTATGTCCATCCTTTAATAGTGGACATCGGTAGTTTTGCGGTGTTTCTTCTTGCATAAGGCCAGCGGCAGGGGCGGATCAAGGATATGTTATACCCTAGGCAAAAAACATGTCTGCACGCTATAATCTCCTTCTCTTCCAAATCCAAACCAAAGTGAAATCTTGTCACCTCTGACATTTTCAACACATCATCGCATTGTTACCATTTGTTTAAACATTAAACAAAATAAAACTCCAAATGAATCTGTCCCTCTGTAGTATTAGTAAGTATTTAATATAATTTTACTAACATAACCACAGGTAGACACGAAATTAAAATTTGATTGTAATGTAAACCATGCCCATGTTCACTATAAGTATAAAACAAAAGATGGTTAAGATAAAGTCAAAATGAAGTTTGATAATTCATTTTTATTTATTTTGAATTTGTGTAATTATTATGTCAGCTGAATAGCTTTTAAAAAATGTTCACGTCAATAGTTATCTTATTATACAAACTGGTGCTCTGTGAGGTGTCGTAGTGTTTCGTGCCAGTAGCATTTTGTCCCAAGGCAAAATCCGTAGCATTTCTTCCCGGTATAGCAATGTTTCGTCCCAGTAGCCTGTCGTCCCAATGCAAATCCGTGTCAGTTCGTCTCGAGCTATTTTCACGGATTAGTGAACAGGCTAATGAGAAGAGTTTCAACCCTGCAACACACACGTCGATCAACCGGTAATTCGTGAAACTTAAACTAAGTGGCAGCAGATCCAAATTGGCCTACTAGATATTAAGTTTACTTTTTAGCATATATTTTTAAATTAAAATAAATAATTATTATTTACTAAATATTAATTACAAGCAAGTACTATGTTTTTGGAATAAGGTCATTATTTGCACTAGCGTTCTCCAATGGTGTATCCTGAAACTACAGGGTGACAAGAAATAACCCGGACGAATATTTGTTACCATACATTTATTAAACCTGAAGAATATCGCAAAACAGCACGTAATATCAAGAGCATGGATATTGAAAAATAATATGTCCAGCCGGTTACGAAATTGTCACCCTTGGCAGCGGCACAGAAATCCAAACTCGCTTTCAAATGTTCGGCCAGGGTCCTCGGGCGACAATAAGTTCTAATCACAACGCAAGGATTGCTTTAGCGACTTCAAGCTTTTGCGGCGTGTAGTGCATGCCCTCGCCTCAAAAGTCGACCATACACAGTAGTCCATGTGTTTGAGATCCTGTGAGTAGAACGGCCATTCCGAAGACAAGAAGAAGTCAGGAAAAGGGACAAGTCTTTCATCCGTTTTGCCCTCTGGACCGGAGTGGAGTCTTTTTGGAAAATCCATTCCGTATCGCCGAATTGCTGCTTCGTCCATGGAACTACCGGAGTCACTAAAATGTCGTGGCTGTAAACCTCTTGTTTGATCTTGACACCCTGTTACAGGAAAGGAGTCTTGCCAATTCCGCTCCAGACCAAGACTGACCTCGGATTTTGACGGTGTTCGACGATGGTTAAGGTGCCGAGAGCTGTGCGGACCAGCTCCTGTATTTTGGTGGTGGTACACCAGCGTCACGGTGAAAATCTTGTCGTCGGTGAAGAGAATGCTTTCGGATTGTTGACCTGCCGCCCGGGGATTGATAAGGCAGCATCGTTCGAGTCGCACACGCTTGTTTTTGTCCGTGAGTAGACTGAAATTTTTGGAGCTTGTACAGCATTAAGTTGAGCTCCTTTTTGACATTTGTCTCACCGATAAGCGGTTGATCCTGGTCCTTCCAGTATTTTTTTTTCCTCACGGAGACCATGAGGAAGGTGGAAGCACGGAAACGTACTATGGCCAAACAAATGCCACCTTAAGCAGTGAGCTGTAATTGATCTTGGGTGATCCCACTTCTCATTAACTTTCTCGTTCTAAACGTGTAGGGCGCTGGCGCACGTACGTTTTGGCTAATGTTGATAAACGGCACGTAAACAAAAGAAAAAACTGGCTGCCATTCCGCCTTTAAATTAGGCATTCCGCCTTAGGGAGCCACCTAGGTTGCCTATATGAACGACCCGGCTCTGGGCAGGGGTAAAAGTGGTTCTGAAAAGGTAGGAGAATGGATGACGTCACGCCGTCTCCTTTGCCTATCTTTGCCCATTGTAATTTCTTTAGAAAGTAAGAGGACGCCATAGATATTTTTGGAAGTGGAGGAATGGCGTCCTCCCGTAATCCCCTCACTTTTATCCCTGCATAAGGGTGTAACATACATAACAAAATCCGCATTTATTGTACAATTATGTACTTCTGTACTGATAATAACGTATTTGCAATGCTCAAATTCCAATTAAAAATAAATTCTTTAATGTTACTATGCTATTACCGGTTTAACAAATTATGTCCGAATAAAATTGTACTATTGTATTCCTATACCTTTCAGATTACTGTTGTCCTACTTCTAGGTGAATGGATAATAAAATTTCGTAAAGCTGTTTGTCTTATACGCAAATCACTAAGATGTGTCAAGCTTCAATTTACAATTCTTAATTTTCATTGTTTTTAGTCATTCAGTTGTCGCCCAATGCTTTACGAAATAATGTAGTTCACTATAAACGTTAGAAACTTTTACATTAATGTGTTGCTTGCAACGTCGCTCACTGACAAGAAAAGTAATATATAAGATTTTAATTTTCGGTAATGGAAAATCGACACGTAGAGCTGTTGTACTTTCTGAAATATGATTTAAAATAACGTCAGAAAATATATTAATTTTGTACATGGTAAAGGACGTAAAGTAAATGAATAGTTTACACCAACGTTCTTAAGAAAATTGCAAAACCTAAAATGATTGAATGAAACACTTTAACCCATTGTTTTCATTATTGATCTATTCTTATTTGTCATGTACCAAAATAGTCCTTTCAAAATATAACTTTATGAAAGCGGTACTTAATGCCACTTATAAGGCATCAAAAAATATACTATTTCGTATATCTATAACTTGTATATACTTAAAATGTATGAAGCTAAATTTTCTTGATAAATAGTTCGAAAAAATTGTTCAGTTCTACAGTCCAGACTCTCAGTATTAGAAGATACTAAAATGGCAGTACCTAAAGCACGTCATAGTAGCGTAGTCAGAAGCAAACAGAGCATTTATCTGTCGAAAAAGTTAACGAGTTATATACAATTATACATTATGGTAGGTAACTCCAACGACAAACTTTGAAAGGTCATTCCTTATATGAAATGAACTGTAGGACTTATCCCAAGCGGTTTAAGGAATTACACAGGAACTAGTGTGCGATCTATCTAAATATCCATGTTTTACCATGCTGCGTTATCAACGAAACGAACGCGCCATTAGTACTTAAAGGAGTATCCCTATATCTCAGCTTCCCTTTTTTACAGTTCGTGTCGCCGGTAACGGACCACGGTAGAACATAGATATTTAGATAGAGCGCATACTAGTTCCTATGTAATTCCTTAAACAGCTTAAGATCGGACCTGTAGTTTCTAAGGCAGAGAGTTTCGAAACGTGAATTTTCAAATTTTTGGTGGTTTATAACTCTGAAAGGAGACGTTTTTAGTCCCATGTTTATTAGAACTTTTTTCTTTCATTTCATATAAGGAATCACCTCGCAAAGTTTGTCGGTGGAGTTACCTACCACCTTGTATATGAAATCATCATCATAGGTATTCTGCCATTATTAGTAGTTCACTTGCTGCAACTGAGAAGCTTCCATGCTCCGCAGTACTCCGCTAACTTCTTCGTCTTCACGTATGATTTTTTCTGTTTAAATATCTTGCATCAATTGTAGGCTCCTTCGTCCCCTCCCTCTCGCCCCTGTACATCTGTAACACTCTCTAGCATATCTTTCATTATACAGTTCCTTCTTAGTCAATATCCCAATCAGTTTTATATTCTTCTTTTCAATAATATCTAAAATAGTTCTTTTCTCCCCCACCATTTCCAACATCGTTTTTCACTCAGCCCGGCTAATCTTCTCCATTCTTCCCAACACCCATATTTCGTAAGCTTCCAATCAATTTTCATCTTTTCCTACGTAATTCCATACAGTAAAATACTCCGCATGAAGCATTTTATTAGCCTTTCTTTCGACTCTTTATTCAAGGTCCCAAATCACTCTTAAACAGAATTTTTTATGCTGAAAAACTTACATATATATATATATATATATATATTTCTTCCAACTTTCTTAAAATGTGTTGTTTATTAATTTCAATTCAAAAACAATTTAGTTATCTCTTTTTTATTTATGTTTAATACAATGATGGTGCGAAGTACGGAATAGTCCTGTCTCGTACTCTTAAATATATCGATGCTAAAGGCCATAGTTTTGAACATTTATTTTAAACCACCATTTGGAGCATTCAAAATTTACCAGAAAGTACACTTATTGTTCAAATTGGGTTGAAGCATTACTTTTTTACAGAAATGTAACCTTGTAGATTGGAAAATAAATTTTCAGCACTGTTCAAACCTTGTTTTTTTTTTCATTTACTTAGTTTCTTTATATCCACCCCGCATATAAAAGGGTAAATCTTCTGCCTCTCTTATTGATTCCCCCATCAACAAATTTTGAAAACTATTAAGCGTAGAATCTGGAAACTTCCGACAAATGCTTTCCTTGAGTCCTAGGCCATAGATAATACGGATTTTTGCGAATTCCGCCCCCAAGAGAGAATAGTGGTGCTTGAATGATGTTTTGAAGTTCGTCAAATTTCCGAAACTATTATTCGTAAAACCTTAAAACTCCCTGTATTTTGTGTGTGCGTTTGTAAGTGTGTGTGTTTCAAGCTGTAGATAAAACGATCATTTTTTCTAAATGAGGTCTCTAAAGAGGAAAGAGGGGTTCAATGTTGTTTTTGTCGTTCGTCAAACTTCCGAAGCTATTAGATAAAAAACTTTGAAATGTCGTACAAATGTGCTCCTTGCACTTAAATTTCTGGATAAATCGAATTTTCCGAAAGGGGAATATTTTGTCTTTCATCAGATGATCGACCCGATTACGCGTAGAACCTTCAAATTTTGCATAAGTAATGTGTTTGCACTCTAGACTGTAGATAAGACAATATTTTGTAAAATGTTGCGCTTAAGATATGATAGGAAGATGAATTATTATTATTATTATTATTATTATTATTATTATTATTATTATTAGTAGTAGTAGTAGTAGTAGTAGTAGTAGTAGTAGTAGTACTATTGCTAGCTGAAAATAGTTCGCATTTGACAGATAAAATATATATGTGAACAAACTGAAAAAACGAAAACAATATCGGTCATTTTCTACTACTTATACATATCAAGTTCTACGCCCCGTGAGAGCCCCTGATTCGAATTTTAAAAATAATGCCTCGGGCCCACAGCCGATGGGGGCTGTATTTGGAAGTCAACGCCTATGGGAGTATCACCATTCATTTCACCGATCGCCAAAAATATTGATTTTACACTAATATCGACCATTTTGGATTATTTTTACATATCTCGATGACCCCTCTATTATGACACTCGTTCCTGAGCTGATGGGGGCTAAATTTCAAAGTAAACGCGATCTTGAATTTCACCATTGAGCTCAGCTACACTAATATCAGTAATTTTAGATAATTTTTACATGTCTCGGTAATCCCCTCCCTCGTGTACCCGGCCCGCATACAATGGGTAGCTGAATTTGCAAGTCATTGCTCATAGAAGTGTCACCATTGATTTTAGCGACAGCGAAAACTATCAATTTGACACGAATATCAGTCATTTTTAATTATTTTTACGTCACGGTAGCCCCCTCCCTATAGGTAATACTCGGCCTGCATACAATTGCAGCTGAATTTACAAGTCATCGCTAGTGGAAGTGTCACCACTGATCTCAGCGACCGCGAAAACTATGGATTTGACACTGATATTGTTGATTTTGGATTATTTTTACCTGTCTCTGTGCCCCCCCCCGCCCCGGTGCCCTCCGGCCCAAGGCCTAATGGGGTGTATGCGATCGGTTTTTCATCATTGATCTCAGCGACCGCGAAAACTATGAATTCGACATTAATATCGGTTATTTTCTACTACATTTACATGTCCCGGTTAACGCTACCATGAGACCTCCCTGGTTCGAATTTTGAAAAAACAAACGAGTCGTCTTGGCCTGGGGTCTGGACCAATTTACCCGTGAACAAAATTTGGTAACTTTTAGCCCAGTCCCCAGGCCGGTCCCGGTAAACGTCCCCACCTGATAACCCCTTTTTGGAAATTTGAAAAAGAAAAGCTTCGTCTTGATCTAGGGCCTGGACCAAGGTACCCCTAACCAAAATTTGGTAACTCTCGGTGCACTCGTCTGGTCCCCAGGCCGCACACAGACAGAAAGACAAACACACAAACACTATTTATTTTATTTATATTACATTATTATTATTTTAGGCCACTAGATCCACAAAACTATCGGTATTAGGTATAGAATAATGAAATTTTGTATAAATGGCAGAAGGACACTCGGAAACGTACATTCCTCTCCTCTACCAGCCTCTCTACCTACCAGATTTAACACCAGCGGATATCCGGATCTTCCCCCAGATCGAAAAGGTCATCAAAGGTAACCGTTTTGCCACCGCGGAAGGCATCCAAACCAATGCGACGGTTGAACTTCGGAACATAACAAAACAGGACTTTTATCGTTGTTTTCAGCAGTGATCTGAACAGTGGAACAAGTGTGTGTGTTTGCTCAACTAGCATATATTGGAGGTGGTTACGTGAACGTGCACCTATATTGTGGCAATAAATAGTTACAACGAAATTCCGGAAAATTTCTGATTGCCCCTCGTATTTTAAATTTCCAAGATAAAACGTGGTATTGTATGAGTCTGGGTTTAAACAAACAAAAAGTGTAAATTATCAGAAACAAGTTTCAAACACGTAAAAACTAAGTAACGATATTGTCATTGATTAATTTTATCCGTGCTATGGCAATTCATAATCGATACATTTTAAAAGTGCTACATACCACGGTTTGCCCTGTGAGTTAAATGAAGGCTGATTCATGAATCAAACCCAGAACCGTGTGCCTAATGCACAAAAAATCTGATTTCTATGTTATTGGATCTACGTTCTAAGGCCATTGTATTAATTTACAATAAGTCGATCACTGAACTGAAATTCGATGTAAATATGGAACATTACTTTAAAGAAATTGTTTGTCTTCAGTAGCAGATGAACAAGTGCAATTTTTCCATTATCATTATATTCCAACTTAGAAATATGCAAAGGTAAGTCAATTATACAGGGAAGGACCTTAATGAAGGAAATCATATGTCAACAATTATTTGCTTTCACATTCTCAGACAGCACAGCAAAGCCATGGGGAAACAAGTCAGAGATTCAGAAAAGCAAAGAAAATGAGCACTTTAACAGTAAGTATAGACTTCCAAATGAGATTAACATAGTTCTTTCATTCTATTTCAGTGGCGGATCTTAAAAGTTGCCACATCTGTAAGAATTCAATTTTTCTCACTAAGGAAAGAAAACTAAGCTAATAGTTTAGTATTTCTTTCCATTAGATAGTCTTTTTCTTTCATTTAGAGGGAAAAGTTTATTTTTTTTACCGATGTGACTACCTTCATAAGTGGCCACTGATTCTACTTTTATAAACTGCAGAACACAAGGAGGGCACAGTGGCAGAGCGCTTACGTCTGGTGAATGAGCTCCCTGGCTCCATCCCTAGCGTACGTTTATGGTGGACAACATCGCATCCGTGGATTTTCTCGCGGTACTCCCGTTTCTACCCAGTTTTTCATTCTACCAATTATTCCATGACCATTCACTTGATTTAACCACCATTTCCCTTAGACTAGAGGGCATAATAGTCTGACGTCAAACTAAAGAATTTCTTTGAGAACTCAAACACAAAATCGGGGGCCGCGGTGGCTCAGTGGTAGAGCATTCACCTCTGGTGCTTGTGGTCCCGGGTTTGATCCCAGCCCCTGCTAAGTGAACCTTGTGGTGGACAAACACCGTGTGCGTGGGTTTCCTCGGGGTTCTCCCATTTCCTCCGACTTCCTTCATTCCACCATTTCATTCATTACTCATTATCACCGTCTCTTTTAGCCTAACCGGTATATGCGCAGGACGTAAAACCCAATGATTTCATTTTTTTTATACACAAAATCTTACCAAGAAAGCTTATTTTTAATTGAGTTCAATTTTAAGATACAATTCTTGGTGGAGAAGCTTTTAGTCAGCTTCCACGTTAAACTGTAGGTCTTGTTTTATTTATGCTCACTGCCGGGAAAGAAGTTTAACACAATGAAAAAATAAAGAAAAATGTAATACATATAGACTTCACTCGAATTTCCATATACATTTTGCATATATATTGAAGTACACCATCCGACATAAATGAAAGCAGTTGAATGTAGTAGGCCTATATTTACTTCGGAAAGCAACCCATCTCTCCAGAGTTTTGTTTAAGGAGTACACGTAAGGAGCCGCGATGGCTCAATGGCTACGCCTTCAGTTCTGGTGCATGAGGTCCTTGGCTCGATCATATGTAGCGCCAAGTAAACTTTGTGATGGAAAAACACTGTGTGCGTGGATTCTCCAGTTTTCTCACACTTTCTTCATTCCACCATTTCATTCATTTCTCATCATCACCGTTTCTTTTAACCTAGCCAGCATTAACGTGGGACGTAAAAACTTAAAGGAAACATGTAACTTAACATGGAACAGTGAAGTTTTCTATATAATATCTATGACTAATTCAGAAGGGTTTTCTTCTGTCGTTAGGATCGCATCCATTTAAGAAAATAAAATGGACAATAACACTGCACCCTAGTTCTTTCCTTACATGTGTTCAGCACTTCAAACACGGTTTTAAGTTATTTACACAAAACAAAAGTATAGGTTGACTAAAGTCAAGTTAATATGTCATATCATCTCGTGATTGATAATCGTGACCGTATTTATGTCTTGTATGAGCCCAGGGGCGTAGCACACTTTTGCGGACCCTCCGCCCACAAAGTATAGAGAAGGGCCTCTAGTTGTAAAGCCGACAGAAGTAAGGTTGAAGTTTTACTTCTTTAAATCTTTATTCATCGCAAGACTTCGGGGCCCTCTATACCTCGGGGCCTCCCCGCACTGCGGGATTTGCGGGGGCAGCTGCTACGCCACTGTATGAACCAAAGTACTACTTTTACAATTAAGTGATTGTTCTTTTGTTCGCATGCAATGTCGGATGCATGATTGGTGTTAGTGTAATTGTATAGTGTACAGACCCAGTTCAATTTGCATTACACTTCTAATTTCGTAAAAGGAAATAAAAGAGATTTTGACAAAATGTTTGAGAAATTGGTCGATAAATCATGATTTTCTCTTCTCACAAAACCTTAAATTCATTCTTAACTCCACAGTTTAATGTTTGTTATTAAATATGACCAAAACATACTCCTATTGTTCTAAAACATAGCACGAAACAGATGTCGGCATTGTACGTATTACCCTGTAATACATAGACGCAGTGGAGTATTTAGGGGTATATCGGACTTAAGCCACCCCCCAAATAAATTTGATCATTTTTCGCATTGCACATAAAACAATAATCATTTATAAGAATTTCATTGATTTTCCATTTTCTTACTGACACACAATCATAGTCATACGTCTTCCGAATAAAATCAGAAAAATAAACACACTGTTGAACAAGACTGCACTTATTTAATGTAAAAACACATTTCGATCTTCTAGCCAAGATCCTCATCAGACGTGTTTTTATATTAAATAAGTGCAGTCTTGTTCAGCAGTGTGTTTTTTTTCATTTTCTTATGGCTCTTTGCTCAGAAATAATACCGTATTTGTGAAATTTGATTCTATGTCAGAACTGCGTTCTTTTTTCTTTCGGCCATTTTACTCGTCTATTTCTTCTCTTAGTTGTCACTTTCTTTTGTTTCTCTTATACTTTCCACCCTTATTAGTTGTGTTTCAGGTCGGCCGTCGTCAGTAACACCAAAACTAACAGGAGCTGATGGGCGAAATTGGTGCTAAACACCCAACTTGTACGGGTATTAACATAACGGGACTTTAGTTATTATACCAAAGGAATATTTACATCGTTTACTTATAACCAGAGGTTGAACGAACGCGGGTGGGCAATTGCTCCCTGCTTTCATGTTGTGTATTGGTCCTAAATACGCCCCTGCATACAGACGTAAATCATAGTTTTGAAAAAATAAACGAAATCATTGATAATTTTAAGCAGAATTATTAGGCAAATGGTCAGAGGAAAAACACTTACGAGTTAGATTTTCGCTGAGAATTGAATTCAGTGTATCTAGAGAAATATTTATCTACGAGGCATGCGCAGTAATATAACTCGGAATAGTTACTGTTTAGTTCAGTTAAAGAAGAAAGGGATATAGAAAGCAAACATATCGCGTGATCGAGATTGACCAGAGTTAGCAGAGGCGGAAGCAGATGTGTAGTAATACAACAACTTGGTTAAATTGATAATTCTTTCTGTATCCTGTAGTAGATCGTATCACAACTTTACGGGGGAGCAGAGAAAGACTTACTAACCCTAGACTTACTAACCCTATCAAATGAATGTAACTGTGAGTACTATAATTTGGTTTTAACGAAAGCCGTTTAGATACTCAGTGATTTGCAGGGCTGTATAATACACAAAAAGATAAGATACAATACAATTCTTCATATTTCAGCTTCAAGTAGCTAGATACATGCAATTCTGGTTAGATAGTGAAACTGCTGTCGGATTTTAATACATGACGTATGACAGGATACAAAATCTTTTGCATTACTTGTTTCTTTGTAGACAGCTACTAGTTTATTGTTCTGAAAGTTTGTATGTATACTAGAGATGGCCAATTCGGGAATTTTTACTTTCCGGACTCCCGAAAATAAAACAGGGCTAATTCCGGAATTCGGAAAAATCCGATTTTGGAAAAATCTGGAATCCGGAAAATATCGGAATTTAGAAATTTTTGAGTTTGTAAACATTCCGACATTCGGAAAAATACGGATTTGTTCCGAAATCCTGTATTTTTCTGAAATACGGAATTTTCTATATACAGGGTTCTTTCCGAGTTCCGGACTTTTTCTGAATTCCCTAATTTTACCGAATGTTATAATTTTCACAAATCTGGAAAGTGAAATATCCGCTACCGCAAAATGAATTTCTCTTGATTAATCTGTAACGTGGCGGACATAAGTCTTTGACGAAGTAATGGCGACTGCTTTGAAACAAATGCAAAGTATGAGAACTAAATCTGTCATATCTGTAGTTTCGTGTCGAGAAAAAAACAAACTTGTGAACCAAGGTTTAAGAACAACACAAGTTATTAGTATAAAGATTTTTACAAAAGAAACACGAAAGACGTTTTGAATCGAAGAAATATAACATACAACTTTGCAAGCGGAGCCAAAAACCTAACGTGACCAGACTAAAGTGGAGTGGTTTACCGCATAACGATCGCGGTTCATTGGTCAAAAAGCTTGTGCGGATCCACGTCGTACATTTTTTGTACTTTAGGATTTTTGATGGGGATTCGTCAGCGATAACACGTTTTATTATATTCAGATGTTTGAATACTCGAATGTTTCAAAACTTGAACTATCAAATCTTTAGGAATAATAATAGTAATAATAATAAACGAATAATAATTATTATTATCTCGTAGAAGATTAAAAGCTAGGAGCTAATTATCGCTCAGGTCATACCATTACAAGCAGAAACGTGACACATGGAAAGAATATTTCGATTTTGTTTAATGTTGACAACGAGAATAGGAATTTCCAATCTCGTTTCTAAAACAAACAGAATAACATGAGAATTAATATTTCACATTCGAGACAGGACACGGCTAACACAAATGATCCTCTTGCTTTGGAGATTAGAATAGAGACGAGACGAAAAGTATCGTAAACATTTCCCGTCTTGTCTCGATTCTCGAAATAGTGTATGTCCATTCTTTAGGTAACAATTGCTCTTTAGACTGAATCCCATAGGTTATTTCGTAACTTTCTATTTCAGAGCTCATTGCATTGTGTTCTGTTTAGGTATTTTTGTAACAAACCTTTTATATTTAACTCTGCATATCCTAAAAATTAGTTTATGACATACTTTACTGTTTCGTGATATTCACTTATTTTTATTACAGTTATTTTCCTTAAAACGTACAGTAGAATACTTTCTACCTGAAACATTAGTGAAACCCTCTAGTTTAAAATCTTGGTAGCTGCAGAGGTGCGTCCTGAAGGTACGGAAATCCTTCCCCGAAATCTGTACTTTTAAGTAAGTTTTGCCAAATGTTAGGGCAAGTTTAAAACTTTTATTATTATTATTATTATTATTATTATTATTATTATTATTATTATTATTATTATTATTATTATTATCACTGAGGTGTTGTGAATTCAATGGTTCACCCTGTAGACCTACTTTATACATGCCCTACTTCTTGCGTGTTTGTAGGTCTTTTTAAATTTAAATTTGAATTCTCTGGACTATAGTATTTTATCATGACCGAAATCAGTGTTTCGTCGTTAATAAATTATTGGAAACCTAAACTTGTGCAATTTGCTACATAGACGAGTGTTTATTGACTCTCACTTATCACAGCAGTCTTAGGGTAGTGGCTTCAGCATTCGTTTGGAAACTTAGGTGTCCGCGGATCGATTCCATGTGAAGAAATAAAGAAATTTCTTTTATCATTTACAATGTTGATATTTCTGACGTATATTACCATGAAAATAGTCAATTTATCTCGTTTTTACAAGTTAGAGTTGAAACGACTTCCTTCACAGGGGAAATACTAAAAACATGACTTCAAATTCTAAAATATCGATTTGTACTCTCTGAGAGCTTGGCGTGTTTACCAAACAATTCATGAATACATAATGTATGAGTCAATAATGTGTCTGAGACCATACTGTATCCTTGTGGAGTTGTTTCTAAGTTCTTCCACTCTTACTAGAAATAATAACAATAACCTCGTTCGCCATTTTCAATATGTTCCATATATCTGCTGAACCGAAATTTGTAAATAGGAACTATTCTTTCTTATGTTTGTATGCATAATTAGTTAAAATATAAATATAACGCATACATAATCCAAAGTATTTTACCCAAAGAAAAAGCGTTACTATGTATCGTCATGAAGACAAATTCTACTTAATTTCTGTTAAGGCATCCGAATGTAGGATTGTCATATTGCCCAGGAGCAGACACCTTATTTTCCCATTCTTTTCTTTCCAAAGTATCTCTTATTAGGCAATTGATTCTTATAGAGTCCAAAAAATTTATTTTCATTTCTTTTAATTTCAGAGTGCTTATTTGCATTTCAGTAGCATGTTGACCTAACTACGAGCGCACTTTCCCCCTCCACCCCCTAACTGACAAAAACTATGAAGCCGCCACTGTGCACTTTAACACAGAGGGATACCCCAAAGTGAGATCGCATATGCTTTTATGACATTTAAAATCATAAAAACTTACAATTTAAAAATCTTACATCTAAAACTACAACTCTTCTAACTTATAATGACCCCATGGTAGGGTATTGATCCCATCCTTTAAAACACATCTCTTATCATCCACGCAACTTAAAGCTAACTTATTTACTTCTATACTGTACAAATCGTGCTTATAACTTCTAATCAAATTCATCTTCTTATAATATTCTTTTTGGCTAATCAAACAGTCCTTATATTCGTTAAATGTGAGTTCTTTATACGCAACACTCTTCTTAACACCTTTAGCTTTCTTACAACACTTTTCTTTATCGAACTTACCTTTATAGTCTTTATCTGTTAAATCTATTTGAGGTGCTTTTATACTGTACATCTTACTTCTTAAACCTATAAACTCTTCTATGATTGTACCTTTTATCTCATCCTTCATCGTACCAAGTATTTTCTTATTGATTTGCGGTATCTTATATTTGTTATCTTTAGGGTAGCCACTAGTATCGAAGTAATCAATCTAGTTTTTCATGTCCTCGTATACATCTTCTGTTTGAATATGGTATATATAGCTATCAGTATCTGTATAACATACTTCTATTTTGTCTTGGTATTTTGGTTTCATCACATTGTAATGGAAGTCGTACATTAAATATTTCGATAGATCTAAGATACTCATTCCAACATATGTTGGTTTATTGAAAGTTAATTTTGTTTTATTCATTATGATCGCACACAGATTCTCAGTGTAAATAATTCTATCTTTAAAATTTGATTTAGCAATTAGTTTTTCTACTCTTGTTGGATCACATTCTATTTTTATAGGCTTACATCTCTTTCTAATATTTTCCATAGTCTTTCCAAAAACTGAATTGTTCATGAGCTTATAAAAGTCTTTTTCAAAGTCATTTGTTGCTCTAGTTCTCATCTGCGTGTTTAAATCAATATATTTCTTTAACCAATCTGATTGTTCGAACTCTATTACTCGGTGTATCTTGTTAAGTTTTAATCCAAGTGAAAGACATTGTTTTAGGTTTCGATAGTGAATTACATATTTTTCTTTGTCATATAGGCTTGTTAAGAGTTTTAATTGTTTTGAACCAGGTGGACACATGTTTTGAGGTGCTAATGGGTAGTCTTTGTGATAGTCATGCAATTCTTTAGGATATTCAAGATCAACTTCTAATATGTAACCAGTATCAGAATCATCAGGTATACTTGTGAAATCTATTTCTCTTATCTCATCTTCACTTAACCATCTGAATCCCTTATACGGCATATATTGACTCATTGCCCACCCATACAAGTTATTGGCATCTAGATACATTAAGTAAGAATCTTCTTTATCCTTATCGTAATCTTCCATATACTTATTGTTTGCTTTCACATATCTTTTTGAGCATTGACTAATCCCACCTCTTATACATTTCTCTATCATCAATACCATATCGTAATCAGTTAATAACTCTAGTTTTATAGTTGTCATCTTTAACATTGCATCCCAAGCTAAACCTGGTGCTGTCATATACCAAGCTGGATCGAGACCATAAGCTTTAAGACATGTTTCTCTAAAGTTCTCAAACACATCTGCTAATAACAACACATCGGTTTTTAGATATAAGTCATGGTATTGTCCGAGATTCTTAATTTTAAATGTTTTCCACACTTTCTTTGCATGCTTATAATCCTCATCGCTTATATGTGTGTTGTTAAGCTTGTTGCAGAATGCTTCCTTTGGTGGTAATTTTCTTTCTCTAAACCTATCCCAATTGTTAACATAATCGTACGGATAAACACCTTTTCTTGTTACAAGGTTAAATTGTTCTTCATCAGGATAGAAGTGTTGTGTGTGTACCATTTGTTCTCTCGTTAGGTTTGATGATAATTTGTCTAAACTACATGCCATAAATCTAAATGAATCTACGAATTTTAATTTGATAGTTCCAACTTTTTTACTGAATGATATGTAGCGTTGCTCGTTATTAGGTATTAATTCTATTTGTTCTTTATTACATCCTAGCTCTTTTATAAACAAGTGAGAGTCATATCCAGATAAGTTATGTATAATCACTTGTACGAACTTAGGCATTTTAACTTTTAAGTTACAGTTGTTACATAATGCAGCTACAAACTCTCCTGTTATATGATCGTGATGTTTAACTTTATGGTTTTCTGGTGTATATTTTACTTTACAGTAAGAGCAGGATTCGGATTTGTTGAACTCTTTTCTCTGACTTTTTGTTAATGGTAATTCGTTGTTTTCTTTATATATGTTCGAAATTTGTTTGGCTTCTTTATTTAACATTCTTATGAACTTCTTAGCTGCATCTTTACCTCTATACACAACAGGATTTGTTTTACTTCCATCACTTTTTACAATATAGTAACAGAACCCAGATGGTTTGTGCTGCTGATATTTTTTAGTATATGATTCATCTTCCGGATAACATTGTTTACATCCCATAACCTTATGTGGCAGACATTCAAAATCAGCCTAAATCACAAATGGCAACTTCATCGTAAATTGATAGTTTTTAAATTCAACGTATGTATCTTTCGGTGGCATTTCTATCTTAACAGCTTCGTGAGTGGAACAATCTTTTTCGTGTTTATCTAATGCACTTTGTGAGTAAAAATATAACAAGCATCTATCACATAAGTATTTTCGAGCTCTCCATTTAGTTATTTGGCTGCTTACTAATCTACTTAGATCTTTAATCCAACAATAGTGTGTTTTAACTTGGTCTTCATTTTGTTCTTTTACATATAATAAATTCACATGGATGTCTTTCTTGTTTTTAGTATGATATAAAACGTATATTGTATATTTTCCATCATCACTATATGTATAAACGTTAAATGATATATTGAGCCGTCTTTCAATTTTTGGGATGTCACTTAGTTTTACAGGAAAATGAATATCTTTTAATATTGTTTCTAAGTCTTTAACAACTTGCTTGTACTTTGGTGGCCGTTGAGGATCTTTTTCAACAGGATGCAATGCAGAGGCAATTGAATACAAGAAACATTTTTCATCTTTGTTCTTTACATTGATAACTGCTTGTTTTCTTTTGATTTCCTTTGGTAGTTCTATATATGATGATCCTCTATATGGTGCATATTTATTAAGAGCTAACTCCAAGTAGTTTATATTTGTAAGAGTCCATCCAGAACCTCTAGCTTGGAACTCGTCCATTCTTGCTCGTAATATTTGTTTAGCATCACTTATGAATTCTTTTAGATTGGTTGATTGGAATACCTCTTTGTTATTGATGTTGAAGTAAATGTCTTGAATCTCTTTACCTTTCTTATATTGACAGCTTATTAGGAGATTAGCCTTTAACGATCCATGTTTTTGTAAGCTGATGTTCAATCTATTTATTAAAGCTTTTGATGTTGAATTGATATATTGTTCTAGAGGATCATGTTCTTTGTAAGTTGTTATAAATCTCCATGTTTCTAATCTTGATTTGAATGCTGTGCTTTTAAGTTTTACATCGATTGGTTGTGATTCAACTTTGATTCTTGGTTCTTCAATTACTTCTTGTTTAAAGGGGAATATATTTCTAATCTGCCTTCTGCTTTGTTCATCATCATGTTGTTTTAGAAGGTCTATCATTTCTGCTTTTCTTAATCGGGAATATCTTCTGATTCCCCGCTCTTTACATTGTCGTCTTAACTCTATTACAGTAAACTTATTATAATTACTCATCTTATTTATTATATAGAAAATCTTCGTTAGTACTTTTCACCGGGTTATTTCAGCTCATTTTCATTTTTCTAACACATCGTTTAAACATCTGCACGCGTCTACCATTGCCTACATATGTTTCCTCGTTGTGTTAGTCTAGAACTTCCATGGGATTAACCCATCAAAGTCACATATACACATTTTAAACTGAATCATTTTTGTAAACTTACTCATCATCATCATCATCAGCAGCATCATCATAATCATCACTACCATATTTGTATTCATCATCACTACTCAAATCAGATGTTTTTTGCTGCGTTACTAATAACTCTTTTTCCATTAACAGTATTTGCTTCTCTAGTAGTGTTGCTAAGAGTTTAAGATCATGATGAATTAGTTCAAGTCTATCATGTATAAGTCAAAATGTGCTTCCATGTTTGTTATATAGAAAACCAACAAAAATGAAATAAATTTAAAAATCTAAGAATAAAAACAAACATGACTAGTGCTAAGGAAATATTATCTTACAAACCTGTATTTGATTGTGTATGTAAACATTTAGATATTGGTGGTTATAATGACAAAGACAAAATAAATTTTAGCGTATCCTTAGGTATGTTAGATCATTTGTTCAAGAAGGCCACTAAAGAAAACAACTCATTTCTTACACAAAACATTCTCTATGCGAACGTTATGAACTTGTCACATGAGATATTAGATTCACTGACTGATGAACAATGGCTATCTATAGTCTATGATGATTATGAGGGGGAATACAACTATGATCACATTACAGAAGACTTCATACGTAAATATCTACAGAAAGTTAATTTGATTGAAATATGTTTATGGAAAGAGTTATCGGAAGAGTTTATAAGAGAATTCGCTGATAAAGTTGATTGGGAGATTATTTCAGGAAGCCAAGACTTATCAGAAGACTTTATAAGAGAATTTGCAGATAGAGTTGATTGGAAAGAAGTATCGTATCATCAAAAGCTATCTGAAGAATTTATTAATGAGTTTATAGATAAAGTTGATTTTGATGCTATATCTTACAAAAACGAACTCTCTGAAGCCTTTATACGAGAACATGCAGATAGAGTTAATTGGTGGTACATATCTGGAACTCGTCAATTATCAGAAAACTTTATAAGAGATTACGCTGAAAAAGTAAATTGGGAAATGATTTCAATGTCTCAAAATTTAACAGAAGAATTTATTGCAGAGTTCGAAGGTAGAGTTCATTGGCGTAACATTTCAACTTATCAAGACCTATCTATAGATTTTATATATATATTTAGACATTACGTAGATTGGAGAGCCATAATAAGAAAATATCATAATAATCCTGATTTAGGTAGTATGCTGAATTTAGCGTTCGATGTTGCAGCAGAGGGTTAATGCATAACTAATTATCTTTTATGGCTATTATACCATAAAAGTTGTATGTTTGAAAGGGAGCCAGTGCTGTAGTAACATTTCAACTTATCAAGACCTATCTATAGATTTTATATATATATTTAGACATTACGTAGATTGGAGAGCCATAATAAGAAAATATCATAATAATCCTGATTTAGGTAGTATGCTGAATTTAGCGTTCGATGTTGCAGCAGAGGGTTAATGCATAACTAAATATCTTTTATGGCTATTATACCATAAAAGTTGTATGTTTGAAAGGGAGCCAGTGCTGTAGTAACATTTCAACTTATCAAGACCTATCTATAGATTTTATATATATATTTAGACATTACGTAGATTGGAGAGCCATAATAAGAAAATATCATAATAATCCTGATTTAGGTAGTATGCTGAATTTAGCGTTCGATGTTGCAGCAGAGGGTTAATGCATAACTAATTATCTTTTATGGCTATTATACCATAAAAGTTGTATGTTTGAAAGGGAGCCAGTGCTGGTGGCCCCCAGTTGTAACCAAAACTTATTACCTTTACCTCTACAAATCTCTTATACTTAAAAACAAATCAATAACAAACTCATCATCTTCTCCATCTGCATTCTTTAGATCTACATGACAACGATGCGAAATAACACAATCATACTTTTCTTTTACTTTGTTTAGGAGGTTAATCGAGTTTGGGTCTTTGGTTTTAAACAATATAGCCATGTCTGGATATTTTTCTTGTAAGCATTGTAATCTTGTCTTTAAGTTACACTCTTGAATTCTTCCAACCCAATACCTGTAACTCTCATAGCTCTTTACTTGTTCTCTTTTGTCTGTTTCATACTTTTCTAATATCTTTTGTAGTTGAATAGCGGAGAGATTCTTTTTAACAATAACTAGTTTGTGTACTTTCCCTGGATCTTTTGTATGTTCTGCAGCTATCTCTCTAAGTCTTGTGTTTTCTATTCTTAAATCGTTCATTTGTTGTTCTATCTCTTCTACTCTTGATTGTAACTCTTCTTGATCTTCTTGAATCTGTTTAAAATTAGAAACGAAATAGTCTTCGATAATATCATAGCATTTGTCATAGAAGTCTTGTGATACCCATAAAGCAATAGCGAGAAATATCTTTTTATACATATATGTTCCTGAGATTAGATTGTTTATTTCGTTACCAGCTAGTTTTACTGTGTAAGATGAGTTTCTGAATTCCCCAGCATGCTGGGAACTTCGAAGTTTGTTGTAGTAACCTAATAACTCTTTTGATTATTTGTTTTCTAACCAATGATCAAACCTCTTACCACCACTCTGACACAGCTTAGTAGCATTAAAGTATCCTGTACTCTTATCTATAATCAACTTGAAATCACCAAAAATACCATACCAATAATTGTCTTTAATCTGTTCGTAGCAAATATCGTTTAAACTAAGAGAACTATCCATAGTACCCATATTTATTATATAGAAAATCTTTATTTTTAACTTCATTTTCGTTACCAGCTAGTTTTACTGTGTTTGATGAGTTTCTGAAGTCCCTAGCTTCGGAGGAATTTTGAAGTGGTCTATATCTACACCACTTATTTTTCTGAAACAAACTTGTCTTCTGATGTTTTGTTTTGTTTTGTGTCATGATGGTATATTTTGCAATCGGAAAATCTTCCGTTCGGGGGTTTGCACCTTTAGATGTGAGAAAAATACTTAACAGATAGGAAGCTCCGATCGGTGCTACCAAAAATAACTAATTATCTTTTATGGCTATTATACCATAAAAGTTGTATGTTTGAAAGGGAGCCAGTGCTGGTGGCCCCCAGTTGTAACTTTAATTATCAGATAATAACTTATCGTATAAACAATCAATTTCTTTAATCAATTCTTCTTCTGATAGTGATGTCCAAAACTCATTACCCTTACCTTTACGAATATCTAGTTCTTGCTGCATTAGGTTGAATAGCTTAATACTGTTGGGATCTCTAAACTTTTTGTATTACATGATTCGGATATTTTTCTTCTGCTTCATTAAGAGGCTTATATAGATTTCTCTTTTGACATCTGATAGCATAATAAGGGAAAGGATCATTAGGTTTGTTCTTCTTATATATGATTAGGCAATTATCTTTTAAAACATCATCTGTATATGGTGCTGCGATTGTTTTAAGATGATTTATTTCCTTTTCTTGTTTCTCATTGTTTATACGTAATTGCTCCATTTGTTGTTCTATCTCTTGTAGCTCTGATTCTAGTTGTTCTTTATCGTTAAGGTATTGTTTAGCATCCTGTGTGAAGTAGTCTTCGATAATATCATAGCATTTGTCATAAAACTCTTTAGACAACCATTGAGCTATAGCAAGAAATATTTTTTTATAAACGTATGTTCCTGAGATGATTGTATTTGTTTCTTTATCTCCTCCTATTATTTGATATGTAGAGCGCCCGATGGGATTCCAGCTACCGGTTTTTTCATTATAGTATTCTATCAATTCCTTGGATTGTTTATTTTGAAACCAATTTTTAAACTCTTTACCACCACTCTGACACAACTTAGTAGCATTGAAGTATCCTGTACTCTTATCTATAATCAACTTGAAATCACCAAAAATACCATACCAATAGTTGTCCTTGATCTGTTCATAGCAAATGTCATTAAGACTAAGAGAACTATCCATAGTACCCATATTTATTATATAGAAAATTTTTATTTTTAACTTCATTTTCGTTACCCGCTAGTTTTACTGTGTAAGATGAGTTTCTGAAGTGGTCGGAATCCCGACGAATTCGAAGTTTGTTGTGTTGTTAATTTTTGATAATTTCCACAGCTAGAATTAGATACGTAAAGCAATCACTCATATATGAGGAGTTGCTTATTTTTGTGTTGTTAATTTTTGATAATTTTATCGGCCCGAATTCGGTCCACTTATTTTTTGATAATTTCTACAGCTCGAATACAAGCGCTGGAAATATATGTTATGGGGGTATCGTTTCGTTACCCCCTTATCTCGTTCAAACTATCCTTTTATGGCATAATAACCATAAAAGACAAACATTTATATTTACACTACAACATTACTCTTATCTATCCAACTATTATGTGAATCATCAAACCCTAGCCATTTGACATATACTTTATCACCTTTCTTTCTCAACACTTTCTCCACCAAGTATTCATCTTTGTGTTTCGTCTTTAATAGTTCTGGCTCGTAAAATCTACCTTGCACATCCTCTTCTTCCAAATCTTTAATTCTATATGTAGGCGGATTAGATGGAATAACTTCACTAATAACAAATACTTCTGTTGACCAATTAGGTGTATATCCTTTCTCAAATAACCCTTTCGACTTACTTATACGAACATGATCACCTAACTTGTATTTGGGCTTAACACGCTTATATTCTTTTTGATACACTTTCTCCAATATCGTTCTCTCATTCTTCTTATTAACTTCTATAGGTTTTAAACCAATTGTTCTATGAATTTGATGATTATACTCTTTAACTAGTGTTGGTAATATCTCTATCCATTTGTAGTTCCCTTGTGTTGTGAATGTTTTCCACATGTTCTGCTTAAGCGTTCTATTGAATCTTTCAACCACAGAAGCTTTCTTACCACTATAGGTTGAGTAGTGATTAATCTTATTTTCATCCATTAACTTCTTAAACTCTTTATTGTAAAACTCTTTACCTTGATCTGTTTGTAAGTTACTAGGTTTTCTCGTTCTTAATATGGATTCGAATGCTTCTGTAACATTCTTCCCACTCATATCTTTAACAGGAACAGCAAACGCATATTTCGAGAACACATCTATAATCGTTAGCAAATACTTATAACCTTTATTGATTTTGGAAACACCTTTTAAAACTCCACTATCCATTTCTACAAGATCAGCTTGCCAAAGATCATCGATACCTTTTATAACTACACTTAATCTGTCAAAGTTTTTTCTAGATGGTTTGTGAATTTCTTCTACAATGTCTTCTCTAACACCTTTACCTTCTTCTAGTCAATCAGGCTTTTTAACGAATTGAGTTTTAGTAACACCACATACAGAACAAATACCTTTCTTTAGATATCTTCCATTCTTTGTTTGTTCAATTCTAATGGTATCTTTCTTCGTATCTGTCGATTTCTTACACTTAACACAATACATCCTGTTTATTATATAGAAAATCAATAACTATCGCTGTTTAATATTATGCTATCAACATTCTCACCATCATCATCACTATCTTCGTCTTCTCTTTCTACATGCATAAGAAGCAATAGTAATTTACCATGTTTCAGATCAGAACCTTTAGATGGTCTCATTGCCAAATTATCATTTGTATTAAAGTGCAATGGAAAAGTTTCAACTAGAGAATCATTTAAATATAGATCTATATAATACGTATTGTAAGATGACTCTATATGCATTAACCTACCTTTATAAAGAAATTTGTATGTGATAGATAGATTATGTATTAAAAAGAACGGAGTTTCAACATTTTCTGATATCAATCGACTATGAAGCTCTATAACATAACTCCGTTTGATGAAGTTAAGCTCTTCTTTCAACATAGCAATATCTTTTCTCACAACTGCATTATCTAACTCCGGTGTCATTTTAACATTACCAAAGATATCCATATTTATTATATAGCAAACGTCTTTAGGAAAGCTCTCTTTCTATGTATATCACAACAAACAATAATTGTCCTTCTTCCATAGCAGAATTTTTATTTGGTTTAATCGTAATTATATCGTTCTTCTTAAAGTCAAAAGGTATCTCGTTAATCAAAGTATCACCCAAATATATATCTAGAAAGTATTTATCCAAACTTAAGTCCATGTGCATTATTTTCCCATTATAGAGAAATTTGTAACCGTTAGAGAGATTAAATATTCTAAAGATTGGCTCCTTAACGTTTTTAGCTCTTAATCGATATAGTAGAGCCATGGTTTCTTTCTGTATAACCAGTTTAGTAGTATCCATCCTAATCTTTTGAAAATCTTCTTTCTTTATGTATGTGTCTTGTAACATTTCTAATGCATCTTCAAATCGTTTTCTATCGTTCTCTAATTGGACTTCTATCGATCTAAGCTGACTTACGCTAACAAGATCATTTAAATTCTCCAACAATTTTAATTTTTCTTCGCTAATATCAACATCACCTTTTCTATCTTTAACATTGCCAAATATATCTATACTCATTTATTATACAGAAAATGTCCATCCTAGTTTTTCAAAACATTTCTTTAACATCTCTATTTGTCTAGGTGACCGTTTAAAATCAATATCAACATGAACATCGTGCTTTTTCAACAGATGGTACAATACACATTTCAAGTTAATAAACAATGCTCTTTCCGGATACAGCTCCCTAAAGACCTCGTGTAAATTTTCGAAGTCGTTTATAAGTGTTTCCTGCATATATTGTAATTCTAATGGTTTTTGATCGGTAAGGTGATAGTGTATTAAATAGACATCATCATAATATTTTGTGTATTTGTTTTTCTTTAGTACTTTTAGAACATCGTTTGTTGATATTAAATCTCTTGGTATATCTCTAAGTTCATCATTTAACACCTTGAGCATCTCTTCGGGAATAATTCTATCCTGTAAAGCTTGCAAACGAGATAGCTGTAACTTAAATCTTTTTGTAGTATCGTACCATGGTTTTCGTACGCAAGCAGCTTTCGTTTCTTCACAAGTACTGTAAACCCAGCCATTCTCTACAGAGCAATCGTCACAAATGTAACTACTCATACCTTTTGTTAATGACTTACTACCACAATTACTGCATTGTAATGGCCTAGGGCTATAATTTGACAACAAGTCCTTTAAGGTAATTATTGGACGTAACTTTCTCAACTCTTCTTCCGTGTACAAAACTTTAGGTATTAACCTTTTCCATAGATCAATAACATTGTATACGTTGTTTTTATCGTTTAAGTCTATCTCGCTAACATCCTGAAAATACTGATAAAAATTATATCTATCTAGTTCATCTAGTTCATCCTCATGCTTCTCAAAATAATCTAAAAACCTATTGTGTATAGCTTCCATATTTATCTTAAAGCAAAACTTTTATGGATACAAACCATAAAAGCACTTAATCATTTTTAATCATATACATAACGTCGCTAAAAGAATACCTTTGATTTAGAAGATTTAAGACCTTAACACAAAGATGACCACATATAACTGAGTTAAAGTCCTGTATTCGTTCGTCATTGTAAAGTAAGTTTTCGATACCAAGATATTGTACCAGTTGTTTAGGAGGAACACCACCATAAGAATCGAACACGTACTTTATGTTGTTATCTTTCCAATAGCATATCCAATGAGTACCAATGTTTTCTGATTTATCAAGGTTAACTACGCCACACTCATGTACATAGGGTTTTTGTGGAAGTTCATCACTCATAAATACGCCTCTAAATCGTTTTATCTTTAGTTCTTTAGCCAACCTCTCTATATCGAAGTTGGTCAATGGTTTTAGTTTTTTGACTTCTTTGGTTTACCTGCCCCTTGCTTTTCTTCCATAGCCATATTGTGTCTTTTTGTTCTTCAAGTTCTTGTTTGTTCTTCTTAGCATCCAATACAGTTTTAGTAATCGCTGCTGCACCACCTGCTAATGAGCCAACTGCTCCTAAAGCTGCTAGAATAGCTGGAATTGTAAAGATAAAACCGCCAATATGCTCTTTCTTAATCTTTTTCATTTGTGCAGTAGTTAAAGTTAAATCCATTCCTTTACCTTCTTTAATTTTCTTAGATTTATCGTTAAGTTGTTTCTTTGTTAATACATGATCAATATTTAGATCCTTTAGTTCGTTATAAGGAACACTAAACATACAACCTTTAATGGAACACATCTTCCTATTTATCTAAGAGAAAATCTTGGTTTGCAAAAGTACAGTTGTTGTTGCTCCACCAAAATCAATTAAGGAATCATTCTCATCTGTTATCCTTATCTCAAAATTGTCAACCTTGTCTTTGGATATAGGGAAAAATAATGGATAAGTAGGCTCGTAAATAATACTATGTTTGAACTCAGCATCCGTTTTGAACGATGCTATAATTCCTGTTTCTCTATGTGTGTATTCTGTATCTTTAACAAACATGCCATCTGCTATACTACAGTGAACATTTATAGTATCAAACGGATGAAACTTTGGCAGCTTACTTCCAATATGTGTTTTGTTCTTTTCTAAAACTTCAAAAACATTAAACCCGAGGACAGTGCCTATACTCCCAATTGTAACATCATTACTATCAGTTTCAATTTTAACTCTATTTCTTAAATGATCTTCTGATAATGTTATGTTGATGGATTGAGATTTTAAATATTCATTAAGACTGTTTAAGCTGTATTGTCCTTCTGGTATAAAAACTTGTCTATCACCATATGAGAAACTGTTTTTTGTGTTGTTATGTTTGGTGTCAGATATGTACTGTAAAACCCAACTAGTCCTATACTTAAATAGTTGCTCTTGTTGTCTAATTCGTAATGGAGTTTCTTCTTTAAAACAGAAGTATCACTCGGCTTTAAGTATTCGGCAACAGTATTCGGCTTTAAGGGGTATCGAAAAGACTGCATCCTCAAACTGTTTGAAAGGGGGCCAGTGCTAGTGGCCCCCAACGTGGGCGGTGAATTGCCGCCCCTAACTTCTGAAAAAATTTTCTTATCTTCTTCGTCTACATGATCTTGGATGGCGTTTCTAGGTTGTGAATACTCTAAGACAAATAAGATCATAAAAGGTGATGATTTTCTCTATAATAAATGAGTAAGAAAACTATTAATTGGGATGTAAAAGAGATGATAAAAGAAACAACAACTAAGAAAAGAAATGGAGAACTTATACCTGATGATATTCGTTGTCTTATCGTAGGTTCGTCGGGGTCTGGTAAAACGTTTTTGCTATTTAATTTTTTATTACAGCCACGTTGGTTAAACAATAATTACTTCTACATATATTCTAAAAGCATGAATCAGCCAGTATGCTATTTGCTGCTAAAAGTATGAGCAGTTAAAAAATCGATTTGAGAAAGCAGAACTAAAGTTTAAGAAGCAAATAGCAACGTTCTTAAGCGGTAATGATTCTATTGTACCTATTGATGAATGTGAAGAATACTCTGTTGTTGTGTTTGACGATTACATTTTGGAGAATCAAGATACTGTTAGAAATTACTTTACAAGAGGTAGGCATAGACATTTAGACTGTTTCTATCTTGCACAAACATATTCAAAAGTACCTAAACAGCTTATAAGAGATAACGTCAACTTCCTATGCATATTCAGACAAGATGATACTAATCTTAAGCATGTGTATAATGAGTTTGTTGGGGGAGATATGTCTTATGATAAATTTAAAGAGATGTGTTCAAAATGTTGGCAAGAAGATTATGGTTTCATAGTAATTGATATGACAAGGAAGGTAAACAATGGTAAGTATAGGAACAAGATAAAACACTTTATAGACGTTTGACGTTTTAACGTTTGACGTTCTTTAACGTTTATTGACGTTCTTTGACGTTCATTGACGTTCATTGACGTTTGTTCGTTTGCTATACAATAAATGGATGAGAAAGAAATTGATAAGAATATTAAGTTGAAGGAGTTCTTGATAAAAGGCTTCAAATCTTGGAAGAAAGAAAGAGCAGGTATATATGATAAATTTAAGACACAAGAACAGCCTGTAATTGATGCTATTCAAAACTTGGGAAGTGAGATCAAAGAAGTAGCAGAACAAAATAAAAATCTAATAACTGAACTTGTTCCAGTTGCACATAAGACGGCTTCAATAGATCCCAGTCTACTAGAAACACCTAAAAAGATAACTTACGATAGTTCTCCAAGTAGTAGTGATACGCCTATAACGGGAGAAATAAAACAAATGAGGAAACAAATTAAAGACAGAGTGGAAGGAGTAGAACCTTTAACAACAGCACAGTCATTTGGTAAGATTGCAACGAAATATTATAGTAAAAGAAATGACACTGTGTTTGGAATAAGAACTGTAGAAGAAGATGGAAAAATAATAAACAAGATAGGAAATTTGGAAGTTAAAGTGAATGGCGATGATTTGATAATTAATGGTAAAACTTATAAAGGAACAGAAGGTCTATGGGAATTGTTAACGACGAATACTAGTAAAACCATTGAAGATTATGATGATGATGATTTTGAACAGTACAAGGAAATAATTATAGAATCAGATGCTGCCTTCCAAAAATATAATCGAGATAAAAAGGTAGCATCTAGTAGAGGTTCAAAGTACATTTATATTATCAAGCCTATTTGGGATAATTATATTAAACCAACTTTACCCCCAACTCCTAAAAAGAACACGACACCTAAAAGGACTGGTGAAGGAATTAAACAATATACAGAGATACCTAAAGAATATATATGGGTGGATGATGTGAGAAAGTTAATTGATCGGTTAATAGTTATAGATGGAGAAGAAAAGGCTGGAAATGATAACTTTTACAATGAGAAAGTAGGTATAGTGAGTATGATTAATAATAAGCTTTCATAGTTTATTCCTAATGATCCAAAAGGTATAGGTTATTTGATTAAGATCTTAAACACATTACCACCACGATTCTGGAATGATGAGAAGCTTGGGAAAGGGTTAGTAAATGATTTGATTAATAAACTCCCATTTGAATTACATATTCCAGGTTTTAGATTTTCCGGGCCTGGGACTAAGCTTCAAGAAAGGTTAGAGAGAGGTGATGAAGGTATTAACCCATTAGATGAGCCTTGTAAAGAACACGATATATACTACAGAGACAATAAAGATACAGATTCGAGACATATTGCAGATAAGGAACTGGAAACTAAAGCATGGAAAAGAGCATTTAGTAGTGATGCGCCAATTGGTGAACGATTAGCTGCTTTTGGGATTGGTACTGCTATGAATGCTAAGGTTAAGTTGGGATGGGGATTATAAGTTTTAATTGTTATTATATCCTTCACATGTGAAGGGCCAATGATTCTTTTATGGGCATATCCCATCAAAGCGTTGTTTCAAGATTTTCTTTATAATAAATGAATAGTGTTGAAAGTTACGAGTTACAAAGCTTTAAATCTAACACAAGAACATTTAATAATTTGAATGAAGCTAACAAAGATATTGAGTTTGATTTCTATGTGGGGGATGGTTTCATACATCCACACAAAGCAGATTGTCATATGACTTTTGAAGTTGTTGGTGCATCAGTTGGAGGAACATTTGGAGCAAACGATACTATAAAACTTGTAGATAACTTCTTCCCATTCTTCTTTTCTCAAATTGAGGTTAGAAAGCATGGAGTTGTTATAGATAAAATCGAACTACCAGGGATAACATCTACAGCTGTCGGAACATTAAAGATTTCCAAGCCAGAAGTTGAATATTTAAAACAAGCAGGATTTGAAACAGATGATAAACTTGGTCTAAGAAAGGACTTTAGCGTTTTGTATCCATTAAGATTAATTCCAGGCTTCTTAAGTGATTATAAAGAGGTTATGTGGAAAGGTGGATTGAGAATAACATTTACAAAAGCTAACAACAATAACGATGTTTTGTACAAATGGACTGGATCAGGAGCAGCTCCTCATGATGGAAAAATAACAATAAAAAGTATGGAGATAAGAATGCCTATTGTTGAATACGAATCTAATTATGAAAACAAGTTAAAGTTGAGCATTCTTAAAGAACCAAAAATCATGTTTTCATTCCATACTTATCAATGTGTTCAGAAGACTGTTGTAGGTTCTTTCTTGGAGTTTGATGTTACTACGCAATTTAATTCTAGACAATTTGATATGCCTGATTTCGTAGTTATAATGTTCCAAACTGATAGAAGTGGCAAACAAACAGCAGATGCAAGTAAGTTTGATCATTGTAAGGTAAAGAATATCTATCTTAAAAATGGGACGAATGAGGTATTTCCAAAAGAATCAAGAAACTTAGATATTGCTAACAAGGATTATTTCAAGATGTACGAAGATTATACTGCATTTAAGAGAATAACGTGTGGCAACACCGAAATGTACTATGACCCTAAAGAGTTTATAGACAACAGACCAATGTATGTGATTAATTGTAGTAAGAGAAAGAATGTATCAGTAAATGAAAGAACAAACATAAAGATTGTTGTAGACTTTGCAGAAGGTGTGGCTGGTGATACTATATGTTATGCGATTTTAATTGGGCGAAAGAACTTTACATATGATCCCAAGAATGAAAAAGTAGTAGAAGAGTTTTAGATAGTAATTTTCCCTGTCCTTAACCCCTAACCTTGCTTTATAGACTTAGTCTATCAAGCGCTTAATCAAACTTCAACACGCTAACGAAAATGAACCACTTGACCCTTAAACAACCATACGACAACCAGTTATCATGAGTGTGTTTAAATTTCAAACCAAGAGCTTCTAACTGTGATCGATGATAACGGAGCCGTATGGTTCAAAGGTAAGGACGTTGGGGAAATTCTTGGATATCAAAACACTAGAGACGCTGTAAACAATCACGTTGATATTGAAGACAGGCGCGAGTTTAAGTCTTTTACAGACGTCGGGAAAATCGACGGCCGCTGTGATGGTAAAGCAATCTTCATCAACGAGTCTGGCCTATATTCACTTGTGCTCGACTCAAAAAAAAACCCGAAGCAAGAAAATTTAAACGCTGGGTAACCACTGAAGTTCTTCCATCAATAAGACAAACGGGACACTACAAACTAACACAACCCAACGAGCTCTTCGAAATAATCACCAGCTTCCAGAATCAACTAACACTTAAAGAGCAGCAAATTTCGGAAAAGGACAAAATCATTGCTCAAAAAGATAAACAGCTCGATAAACAAGTACAAACCATAGTCGCGTTAGCAGAAACAGTTCAAAACGAAAAAAGACCATAGAAGAATTAAAGCCAAACGTAGTACCTCAGACCAAAGACGAGTCTAAGAGGAATATGTTTGTACTACTCGAAAAGAACGTTACAGATGACAGCTTTGATTACTATGCGTTAAGAGTTCAACAGTGCAACTTAGACCAACGCCTTGCCGACCTTAAAGAAAGATACCAGAAGATGAGAGTTGTTTTGCAGATGTATGATCCTAACTCTATCAATTTGTTTAACCGTCTTAAGGAACAACCAGGCATCACGACACAAGGTAAGCACATCAGAACTACCATGTCATTAGAAGACCTCTCAGAGCTAGTTTGCAAGTTGAATAAGAAAGACGACACTGACTGATTCTTTGTTTTTTGCTTCATCAACGAATCTGGTCTATTTAAATGTATGTTTGTAATGTTTATGGATGTTTTTCCATCAAACGAAATTGATAAAAAATGATTAAATATTTTTTGGTGAAGATAAAAATTGAAGATTGATTTTCTATATAATAAATACGATGGCAAAACACGTTGATTTTTTAAACAAGCTTGGAAGTCTTGAACAAAAAGAGGTTATTGGATTAAGAGAATTAGAAATAAATACAGAATATAAGATTGTGAAAATGGAAAAGATTAAAACTAAGTTTGGGAAGAGCATATTAGCCGAATGTGTGAAGTTCAAGGTTTTTCTCCCACCTAGATTTACAAAACACTTAACAGATAAAATGATTGATGAGATCGTTAAAGATGGAATAAAAATCAAATACACTGGTCTAGAAGGTAACTATCCAACTGTTGAGTTCTGTATGTAAATCCAAAAATGAACGAAAATGAACAAAAATATGTTGTCAGAAGTAAAAATGGAGTGTTTAGAAATGGATCCCCAAAAGAAGTTCATTCTTACTAATAACTTCAATGTAATTGTGAAAAATGTGCAAACCGAAGTTCAAGTAGTTTTTGATATTAACGGTTGTCTATTCAGCTTGAATTACGATCAGTGGACAGAGTTTAAGAAGTCATTGTTTCCTATAGAGAACGAGGTTAACAGAAGATTCCATTATCAGTATCCAAACTTGTAATTTTAAGTATGTTCTAAGTGTTTTATGGTGATAAAGCCATAAAACTGAGATTTTTAAACATACACAATGCATAAGGAGAAGCAGTACTTTTGAATGTCATTCGAATTTTAAATATCCATACATAAATAAGAGATTTATTTGAGTTTTTTGTAATTATATCCTTAGAGTTATGCAATTTATAAGACATTCGATAGATAGGAAATTTATTTGTCTATTGATTCCCGTTTGAATTTTGAAAATCGGATAATAAACAACGGAGATATAAGAAATTCGGAATAGTATCCTTAGAGGTATGCAACCCACAATACATTCACAAGATGGCAAATTTATTTCTCTGTCGAATGTCGTTTGAATTTTGAAAATCGGTTAATATTCGATGAAGTTACAGAGAATTTTAGAAAAAATTAAAATTTCGGGAATTTTTTACGGATTTATTTTTGAGTTTTCGGGAAAATGTTATTCTTTAAAAAAGTCTTAGAATTTTGTGAAGATTATGCTAGTATTTTTTATTTTTCAAATGTCTGAATTTTTATTTTGCAGTGTATACCAACTCATATTTTTTTCCAGAAATTTGTCAACTTTTTTATTTGATGAGTTAGCACATTATAACTATGGGGACGTAAGACTACCCTATTAAAAATATTTTGGGTAAACACTATAATATTGAGCAAGTGAGTTGGCAACACTGACATTTTTTCTTTTTTTGAACATTGATGTTTTAGCTATATTTCCTAGCTAGGTGGACATTCTAAGAAGTTACTCAGCTACTCAGTAGATAGTGCTGTATATCATGTAGTTTATCACTTTGCTAATAGATGGCGTTGCTTGTAGAGGTATTTGTTTATATATAAGGACTGATTTTCTCTCCTATATACAGCGTTAATCCGTAGCTCAGTTGGTTAGCGCGCAGTTCCATAAAGCTTGTGGTTCGTAGCTGATAATGTAAGTTCGAATCCTCGCCATGGAATTGCAAATTTATATCTACGGCCGGGGTATAAATTTGTAATTTCTCAAGGAACTGTAAAGTGAACTGAGCTATACTGCTGTCTTTCATCACAGATGGTTACAGTGTCCACACCTCGGACTCATGTGTGGATATGGCTGGGCGTCTCTCTTACTTGGGACAGCAAAAGGGGGGAAGGAAGAGGGAAGGAAGGGGAACCTGGCGCCAGGGATGGGATGGGATGGATGCAATAAGATTGTGAGCTGTGTGGGTGAATGTTGTGACTCGTATTCAGATAGGTAGCTATACTGAGGCTGGGTGGAAAGCCACAAGTTCACTTACAGACCTCAAAGGAAGGAAGGAAAGAAAGAAAGAAGAAAGGCACATAGAAATTGAACAAAAAATCCTAGGATCTATCTGGGGGGAAAACAACAACAACAACATCAGCGCTGACCTCTCAGATGGATCCTAGGATTTCTGCGATGGCAGTTTTGCTAAAATGAACTCTGATTTTTTAAACATATTTATTTAACCTACTTCTTATGATCTCGTGTTGTGTTGTTCCAATGTTAGTACTGGAATCGTTCAAAATGAATCAGTGACAGATCACCTGTTCCGAAGCTATATGTATTCCTTCTTATTGAGTTTTTAAAGCTAATTATTAACGGATTTTCATGATTCAAGTGTCAAATGAAAGCTTATAAACTGGAGATTAAGATGCAATAAATATTTTGTGTAGGATTCCATTGTAATATTTTAGATGTCATAAAAGCATATTCAATCTCACTTTGGGGTATCCCTCTGTGTTAAAGTGCACAGTGGCGGTTTCATAGTTTTTGTCAGTTAGGGGATGGAGGGGGAAGTGCGCTCGTAGTTAGGTCAACATGCTACTCATTTCAATAGGAAGTAATATTGAGGTCTCAAATATTCAGTAATCATAATAAGAAGAAGAAGAGGAAGAAGAAGAATATAGAATATAAATTACTTATGAGAACAGATTGTATTAAAATCTATAAATGCGCCCCTAGCGTTAGGCAAAATCTACAAAATTGTCGGGATTGGAGAGAACTGTCAGAATCATTAGGACACACCCTCTGTATACGTCCCTACATCTAGCTAAATGTTAAAAGGAATGTTTCGAGGGAAATTTCATGTAGAAATTAGGGCTACTGAACTCACAAGAGCCCTAAGAAACATTACTTTTAATTAATGGTTATGCCGGCTAAGCTATAGAAGACGTCGATGATGAGAATGAAAGAAATTTTGGTATAAAGAAAGTGGGAGGAAGCGCAACCCGGAGAAAACCTACACACACATTCTTTGTCCAGCATAAATCCTAGTAGGCAGGAACTGGGTGGAACAGGGTAAACCATTCAATTCACAACACTTCAGTAATAATAATAATAATAATAATAATAATAATAATAATAATAATAATAATAATAATAATAATAATAATAATAATAATAATAATATGAAATATTACTACCTAACTTGTGTGTGTATTTCGCACAATATAATTTTATATTATCATGTGGAAAAAAGAAAGGCTCGCTGGCGCCCCATCCCTATCTTTTTCGATGTGCCTTATGGATCCGCGGTGTCCAACGTTGGTCGATCCCACTATCACCTCCTGTTCTCTCGATATAAGTTACCAACATTTTGCCTAAAGGGGGCTCTGCCGTGGTCCCATGACTCCCCATGACAATGACTCTTCGTTCTTTTTGCATTGAAATCACTTATTTTTCTGAGAACTATGAGTGCACCCTGTCCAACGTTGCTCCCATCACTCAACAATTGAGCGTTATCTCGATATAAATTGCTAATATTTTTTGTAAATGAGATATGGCGTTACAATCATTACGTTTGAAGAAGAATTGAGGAAGATATTGCCCTGCCACAAATTACACGTATTATTATTATTATTATTATTATTATTATTATTATTATTATTATTATTATTATTATTATTATTATCTTATGGGACCCCTTCTTTTTTCAATATTTATTAATGATTTGCCTAGGAAAATTAAATACTCAATATTTTCTTGTATACCGATGATTTAAAATTATTTAGAATAGTAAATAGTGAGTATGATAACTACTTACTACAGGAAGATGTAGATACTCTTAGTACATGGTGTAACAGTAACTTATTGAAAATAAATTGTGAGAAGTCTAAATACATATCATATACTAACAATACCCAATACTACGTGAGCAAATATGTAGTTAATGGAGTAACATTGCATAAAGCCGAACAGATTAAAGATTTTGGTATAGTGTTTGACAGAAATATGAAATTTACCGATCATATAAATGATACAATCCAAGGGACTACAAAAATAATAGGGTTTATTTTCAAACAATGGCCTGAGTTTAGAAATGCCAGTTCATATTTATATTTATAGAAGATGCTTGCAAGATCAATATTAGAGTTCGGTGTAGTTATTTGGAATAGTATACGTATAATATTAGCAAACAAAATTGAATCAGTACAAAAATGTTTTATTAGGTTACTCTGCTATAAAATGAATAGAGAATACTACTCACGTATTTATAAATACCGGTGTCAATTTTGGGTACTGCAAGCATTGTGCGACAGGAGAAAACTTATTGAAAGAGATTTTATTAAGAAACTACTAGACAGTAGCTATCATAGTAAATATTGCTTGCATAATATAGGTATAAGAGTACCAATGTACAAGAAATATATCAACATTAGTTCCTTTGAGTCCGAAATCTGTAATTTTAAGAAGATTGACTAATTCTTTTAATTTAGTTTAATTTATTTTTATCAGTATAAAAGCATGGATTTTAGAGCTTGACAAATATTAATTTTAGTATTTATGACGACTATTTTGAGACTAAAAAAATAGTGGTAATTTGACAAGGAATATATTAATCCGATAATATTTCACTTTATTTTATCATATGTGTTTATCTTGTCTGATAAAATGCTGTATTTTTTCCGTTACGCTGTTCATGGCACAGAAGTAAACATTATTATTATTATTATTATTATTATTATTATTATTATTATTATTATTATTATTATTATTATTATTTACCACAAATGTTGCCTACCACTATTTGCAATGCAATATGTTACTAAAAAGCAAATCAAATAACATTCACGCTTCTGGCGTGGGCGAAAATACCGTGCGACTAGTGTAAATCACCAATATATGCATCAACTTATGAAAACATAACTTATACGTTTCTTGAAACACAAAGCACTAAGGACCGACGAAGTCAAATTGACCTTCAATCCGAACTTTGATTTCATCATCGCTTTAGATTTCGACAAAATAGCGAATTCAGAACTTACAGCAAAATATATATTTGTCGAGCTCAATAAAACTAGTCTATTCTCTTTGCCATTTGAAAAGTTTTCCGCTGTACCTGTATTTGGGAGGTCTGGGGTGGATCTCATATATCACATAATTCCAACCAGATAAAGTAATAATGGACTTGTTTTTAGAATTTTCTCATATTTCCTGTCATGTCGCAGTTACACGGGGTGACACAGACTTTATGAACACGAAATGTGAACCGTAGTCGTTTTGCATGAGATCAACTAAGCGACACGAAACTTTCAACGAAATACTTCTCTTGACACGACAATTCCAACGATATATTACTCGATCACCTTTGCCGTTTGTAATTTTCAAGTTTACTTCACGTACCTTTGTACGGGAGTCGTCTAAGGTGGGTCTTTCATACCTCAAAATTCATCCCTTTAAAATAATGAAAGGCATGTTTTTGCGTTTTCTCATGTTCACAATGGTTTCGTTGATACACAGGGTTGCAACGGACCTTATGGAACACTGTGTATACTTTGACTTCCGAAGGATCGTTGTACATATGTCATCATTTTGCTGTCAGCGTACCAGGGGCAAACAGACTAGTGGTTCCTGTTTTCTTCCACAATATAAAAGCTCTCACACTCATTCAGAGCACACTTGAAAATGATGTCCATGTTATCGTACTTATCACCATGAAATTGACCGAATTGGTTGAAGAAGAACTGGAATATTTTACCAGAAAACTTTCCAACTGGCTACTCCGTTTAGACAAGTCAGTTACGAGTGGCCTTCCGAAAGTGAAATAACGCTGACATAGCTTTAATTTTCAATGTAACAGCCAATCTTTTCTACCTCCTCTATCTTCCCAAAGTGGCTACGTAATGTTGAAACACAGGGTACGAAAAAATATTGAGTATGTACAGAGTTAACTTTTACTTACTTCTCATTATTACTTGCACATTTCTTTTTCCTATGTAGTTTATGCCATGAAAAGAGGTTATTGCCAAATATTCCTTCAAGATGTCCCTATTTAAAATAAAATATTGGTTTGCAAAATTATTCTAACAAGATTATCTGCAAATATCCGTATAAAATAACCTAACGGATTGTTAGGGTATATATGGATAATGTGTCCAATCATATCTTTAAATCACTTGTATTTTCGAAAGTATGTTTTGCTAGTGTACAGAAGCCATTATGTAATAAGAAATATGTATTAACATACTTCTATGTATATCGAAATACACAATATATAATACAATAACAACGTACTTAGTTTATGAAAACCATACAAAGGAATACTAATGTAGATAAATCCAGATAAATACCTTATGTTCGCATACACATCAAGTGTTAAAGTTATTAAAGTTCTAAATACTATCTAAAAAATATGATGTCTAATTCTTTTGACAAATAATTTGCATAAAATCTCACACAAGATTGGTATTGGCATGGCATTTATAAATTAATAAATCAAGAAAGAATGTTGTCATCTTCATTGCAGTGAATTATTATGATTATTTTGATCTGTATTGTATTATGGTGCTTCGCTATGTCATATTTGTTTGAAGAACGTCCGATTTTAAAACAGAACATTACTTGTAATCTCCATTTTCAGATCGCGTATTGTGAAGTCCGTAGTAATTTCCAAGTAACTTTCGAATACAGTAAAATAATTTAAAAATGAGTTTAGCTTCCTCTTTTATTTATATCCAGTTCATGTATAAAATTTATTTAATTCTTGATATTAGGTTTTTATTGGATTAAATTACCCCAAAACTAGTATCAACTGTAGTAAACTAGCAGTACACATTTTCTGAATAAGTCTTTCCATATCCAAGAAAAACTAAAATTTGAAACAAGTTTTTCTGCATTCGAAAAACCGTTGCGTAGTCCACATCAGCGTGAATTATGTAATCCATGCAAAATACAAAAATGCGTAGGCGGATGTTTCTCAACAATTTTCAAGGGGTGTGCAGGGAATTCCTACAGAGAATAATTCACACATGTACTGTCATTCCAAAATAGTTTCAGAGTATACTAAGGTTAGACTTTAGAAGAGTGAACACTAATACTCAAGCAGAATGGCGGAAATATTCCGGATCATTACTTTTCCTTTATCTGCAGCACGCCTTATACTGAAGATGTGCTCTGGGAAAGTTCTCGGTCCCTAATACTTCCCGCTATAGTTCGAAAGATTTCGCGGTACTAGTGACAAGTTACAGGTATTGCTTATTTGGTATCAGTTTTACTTCAAAACGTATTTCCTATAAAGAATCTCTTGCACCCCATTGCATTTTAATGGAACTTTGTTTTTTGGATTCCGTATGCATTATTTATTTCATTGTGATATGAAACCCAACTTCATTGTTTCTCTAATTTGAAACACTGACCCGGAAATACGTAGGTTTTTCACGATTTTGTACAACACTAGCACTGAGACTATTCTCCTTTACTCAGAGATCAATACAAAAGTTTTATATTATATAGATTTAAAGAATCATCCATTATAGTTTTCCAGTACAGTTCATTAACACCGTATAATTGGATAAATAAACAAAAAAAAGATATAAATAAACTATGACGAACTGGATTGATGCCAATCTATGCATTTGATTGATCATAACAGAATGATTTTGAGGTGTGTAGGTCTTACTGCGTAGCTTCCTGCAAAAGTCGTAAAGATTGCGTTTCTTGTGAACCTAAGAAATGTTTGTGTCACCGGTGCACTAAAGGACGAAATTTTCACCCTGCTGAGATATTTCTTCAAATATTATTGAAACACAAAATTGTAGATTGATTTAACATCCCATTTTAGCAAGTATGTTTGCGTGTATATGGAATATATATTTTGCAATGCTTAATCGATTATAGGAAATAACTTCTCGTATACGAAGGAATGGATTTCTGCCACTTCCATTTGTAGCAGAGTGGGACAGGAGTACATTTTTGGAAATGTTAATTCGTTATAGGAAACACTTTCTTGCTACGTCTTACGGTTTATGTTTCATGGGGATAGTGTAAACACGGATGTATTTGATTCGTGAAACTTTGTGTTTCAGTAGAATATTAGGTATGAAAGATTATACCTATCCTTAGAGAATAATTTCGATTCCAGAAGGCTATTCCTCGTTATCTACTTTAGTTTGTTTTTTTGTAGTTCAATATTGAAGCCGGAAATTGTAATGAATTTCAACCCCTTTTACTTGTAGTAGAAATATAAGGGCGAGGACGTAATATAATCGTGGAACGATTAATTGATTGTAGAAAATTTTAATCTATTGCATTGTTTACTGTATAGCAATTATTGTTAAAAAAAGATATATTTCATTTCTACAATTTCTACTTTGAAAATTAGGTTCGGAAAGGTACTAGATATCGAGAAGACAAAGATGGCAAATACCTATCAATAGACCACATCGACACTGAACAAAATGAAATTGATAAATTTATGTGGTTGTGTATTATTTGGAGCAAAATTGTCAATAGAAAATGAATACTATGCTTAAAAATCAATATATTCAGGAAACCAAGAAAGTTCTGTCGCATTTTCAACCACCACCTTCGAACACCAATATTTTATCTAAGACGTAACTGGAATATCAAAATAGTCCCAAACAGTATCGACGCCTTTCTGCAATGTTCTCAAAGGTCATGGACAAGAGTTCATCACGGTTCAAGTGAAGCTGGGATTCAAGCGCATTTTGCGCCTCTACTAGATACTTGAACTGGCACTTGAGCAAGTGATAATAGGACGGTGGGATGTCAAGGCAATATGGTGAATGCAATAGGGATTCTTATTCAAGGCGTAGAATGTTGTCTCACGCCATCCTAGCCACTTGGGGCTTAGCGTTGTCCTGTAACAGGAGGACCCCTTTGAGATTCAGAAGTACTGGCTCCAGACTTTGCAGTTTTTCTTGAACACGGCTCAATTCCTAACAGTACGCAGTTGTATTGATACTCTGACCAGCCGGTAGCACTTCCCAATACACGATACTGCGAGCCGTCACCCAAACACACAAGAGTACATTCTTCTGCTGCAGTACTGGTTTCGGCTGGTTCGGAACTGGTTCATGGAATGACAAACAAAGATGAGGCTCCCTAGAGTTTCGTACAGGAACCACTTCTCGTCACACGTCGAAACCTTGTACAGAAATTGCTACTTCCTCAGGCGAGATTTCAAACAGACACAGGTGTCTGCTCGTTTTGCCTTCTGGCCCTGAAACAAGTCATGTGTGGCCCATAGACTCAACTTGCAGTTCTTCTTTAGTTGATAGGAGGCGCTGCGAAATGGTTTCTCCACTCACACTAAACTGCAGTTCCTGTTCCTCAGATCTCTGGCAACTGTTCTGAACTGCCGCGTGAAGATCTTCATTTTGTTCTGGTGTTGGTATTCCGGCTCGTGGCGCGTTTTCGAGTGTTTTGTCACGCCCCATGAACTTGTTAAACCACTGCTGCACTGTTTACGTAGTCACGATACTCTCATCAAAGCCTTGCATATCTTCTGGCGCGCTGCAGCGGCATTCGACTTCAGTTTGAACTGGTACCACGTGTACCCTTTATGACACTGTGGAGTTCCTATGTCTACTCAGTCCTTACGCAAGTTCACGGAATAACCGAACTGCCACAACAAAGTATATGTTGGATATACCCACACCAACAATTATTCTTCGTTTTGTCTCCAATTGCATGCAGCTCATGGTGTGAGGGCCAATGGAACACAGACCTCCACATAACGCGACAGAACATTCTTCTTTACTTGTATATTTAATGATAATAATAATAATAATTCATATTGTTCATTTACTAGGATTATATAGTGTATATGGCACGTAGAAGAACCAAGGGAAAAGGGCGAAGTGGGAAATCTCGAGATGAAGCAGCGCCGCCTCATTGTGCCCTTGTCAAAGAAGTCCGCGGGTCTGTGTCTCAAAAGAATCTCGTCAACAGAACCCTGCGTCTGAAAGGCGTTTGTCAAAACTGACCCGTGTCAAAAATGCCCAAGATAAATAGAAAAATGTATATTAGTAAAGAAATTATTCTGTTTGTAGCGCATGTTTTATTTAAATTGAAATAGTATGATGTTAATATCTGTACAGGATTAGTCAAAAAGTATTCGAAGAGGTCAGTAATATCGCGAAGTGTGAAAGGAAATCTTGCATGTGATTGTCGGTGGAAAGATTACATTGAATTTTGCTGTGGTCACCATTGCAGACACACTGAATTCCGATATATTGGATATTGTACAACACCTTCTTATGGAAAAGGTTATTGTGGCACATCAATTTATATTTGAATATTCCCATAAACGAGAATCTGAATTGATTTTGAACTTCTTATGTACGAGTTATATTGTCCTATAGATGACACCTGGATTTATCAGGTATTAGCAAAACTAATATCGGAATAAGCGAAGGTTCAAGGAAACGAGTGCAGAGAAAGCTTGAATACTGCAAATTTCATTTATTCATTGAACTGATGCAGATGACTGATCTCCAGATTGAATTTTGCTACATAATCATGCGAAATATCGATGGGGGCGTATTGACCTAAATAAAGGCACTGTATTATGTCGATGCAACATCAACGTTAAACAATTACGTGAATCGACATAGCTATCACAATTGATACAAGTATAAGTCATATTGGATTATAGAACACAATATTCAATGTCGAACGATGCAAAATGTTTGAGTAGAGATGACGGGAAATATTGTTATTGGTCTTTTCGAATTGACGGCAATTTGACTAATAAGAAATACTTGGCAATGATTCGTGAAAAGATTGCCCATGTATATCAAAGTCTCTACTCAGAATTTTATTCGTGTTTCCTTCAAACAAGATGGAGCACCGACACATTATGGAAAATTGTTCGAGAGTACTTAAATTAAGCCTTAAGCCTTCATGCAATGCTTGCAGGTAATTTTAGCACAATCGAGGTGTGAGAAATTACCGACAAGAACAGCCGATTATAGTAGCTGTGCTTCAGTCTCACGTGGTATACCCCAAACCAAACCAACATTATTGGAGTGTCAACGAAACAAAATGATTTCCTCGTGATATAATGTGCACTGCTTGCTTGTTGTCAAACAATCGACGTGAATAGGTTTGAGCACAGTATCATTCACAGATATTCTGAGATTAAATATTATTTGTTCTTGTACACACTCTCCCTAGTGTATAATATTCAGTTACACACATTAATATTTTAAGCATTATTTTATTTAGATCATTGACATTTTTAAACGTCAAACGTAAAACATTGGATTTTCTAAATGAAGACGATAATTTAAACTTAACTCCTTATTCTCTTTTCTGAGACGATTCTCAGGTGTACTAATGTTTCTGGCACATCTTTATATTTGAAAAAAGTTATGTGATATACAGTGTTGCTAAATTCAAGATGTCTGGCATGGTGTCAGCACACCTACTCAAAGCAGTTCTTGCATTAATAAACAGTTGAACATTGCTCCCTCCAAGCCTCTCTTTACTACTCCACAAAGTCCTACACTTAGGACACATACTTCTGACAAAGAAAAACATACTAAAATACAAAATATGCTTTATTTGCACACTGTATAAATTCATATTCTGGTAGTCATATACAAAATAAGATATGTGTCCACAAAGGTCTAGTAAACTAACTAATATTTGCTGTCTGATGAATGTTATGATTCATACCAAAATGTTAGAAACAATAGTGAAATAAGCAGACTGGTATTTCAAGCAAGCATTTTTTTTCAACAAGGCAATGTATGTGAAGTAATTTTTAAATAAATATTGCCAAGTTGTAGTATACTTATTTAGTTATAGTCATAAATAAAATTTAATATAAATAAATAAGTATTTGATTACAAATTTCCATCACCCTTGAAAGAAATCTTAAAGTGTGTTGCCATAGTAAATAATCCACATTTTACATTTTTCTTATTGTTGTAATGGGTAGGACTCTTAATTTCATTAAATAAATATGAATTATAGATTTAATTGTTGCTGCCGTGGTACACAGGTATTGAGGAAAGCTCCCGTCAATGATGGCCGAAAGAATGGATCACTGATATGTAAGGAAATTATCCGTTGGACCATTACTATTTACCAAAGTCTGTCCGAAGTTTATTTAATAAACTATCTAGAGAACTAATTATTTTCACAAATGGTTTATAATGAAATAGTTAATATTTGAAGTAATTTAGAATTTTTACTAAGTAGGCGTATACCCTTAACTTACTCATGCCTGAGAAACAAACATGGTCGCCGACCGTCTATCAGCTTTGACATCTATTCTGATTCTATACGTATAAGACTCACAATGGAGAAAGGTACTAGTTCATAAGACTGAGAGAGACAGAAAGAGAACAACTAACGAACACCAGAAACAAACACTAAACCACTCAACAATTCAATGTAACAAAACTATAATAACATTGTCAATGGAATTCTGATTTTAAATATCTAAAGGCGGAAAAATACCGAAATCGAATTTGGAACAGGTCCTTTACAAACACAGCATTTCAGCGCCCGACCCCATGCAGACTTCAATCCATTTATATATAAACAATAACTCATCGCAGCATAGAAGTGTTAAAATATAGAGTTTCCTGTATGTGGCATCTATGCGAGGCATCATTTGTCCACGGAACAAAATATATATGCCATAATCTTCAATGTCTTCTCAAAAACATTCTTGTACTTTGAATTGATATAGATTTGTAAGATCGAGTTAAATGACATTTGAGTCATATAACCAACAGTTTCGCACTACGTAATTAGTTACTAGCGTCTCCATTTGTAACTTCAAATCATACGACCCAAGATAAAAATTAGACAATTCCTTGGACAATCAAGTTATAAATACTCAACCTAAGAGGAAATGTAATTAGTGCTTACGGGGAGTTTCATCTAAATCTACTAAAAGATGATTAACTACTTCTAATTTGGATATTATTATTTATGTAACGTAGCGTTTGCACCCCTCCAAGTCCCTCTAAGTGTTAAGCATATGAACTGGAATGCTCATCTAATGAATATGCTTATTTTCAGCAACATGTATGTCTGAATATTTAATTCAGAATTTTCAATTTTGTGTATATGCAATAGTTATTCTCAGTGCATGTTATTTATAGTGATCCGCAATCATTAAAATTATACATTCTAGTTTTTCAAATGCTTATGGTTTAAAGCAATCAGAGTATTTTCGTTTACATTAAGTAAGCTTATCTTTCTCTGATTATCATACTTACTGTTATATAGTAATAATGCTTCCAGACTTCTGAATTTTGTGTTTTAGATGGTGCAGCGAAAGTTAGTTAATATCGTAGTAGTTTAGAAAGTAATGCATCATAAGGAAGTGGGATTAGATATATTTATAATACGCTTTATTTGAGTATTAATTGAAACTTAAAATAAAGCGAAACATTCCTTCCATGAACCAAATCTACGCTCAAAGATTAACATACTTCAATACAATTAATTGAACACAAGGAAAAAGTGGATACTAATGGTTCTGAAAAGCTACGTTTTTGCTGAAATTTGTTGTCGTATGTAATGTTGATATGATCGCATAAAAATTGTCTTCAGACAAGAGTTGTAAACCAAACGACGAAATGACTTAATAAACAGTAACTGTTTTGACACTTGTTCTTGAATTATAAATAATGTAACGATGGCGATATATGTTAGCAAAAAAGTCTGGACAAAATTCTTACATTCAACTGATTATTTTCGAAAAAAACTTTAAATTACAATGTTTTTAATTAGCTATTATGTAACAAATTGGTTTCAATACGGAAATAGTTCAACAAAATAACAGAATTCTCAATAGAAAAGTCAACAGATTAATTGACATCACTAAGGATTGTTTTCGAGTTGACGGAAAACGAAGCCTAAATATTTGGAATAAAGGAGTGAAGATATAGTTTTCGATAAAAATCAGTAGTCGTGTAAAAGTGTTTGAAACTAATTTTCAAAGAGTGTTAGCATAGGCGCTGTTGGTCCATTACCACCGAAATCATTGTTCAAAGTTATCATGGAAATGAAATAAGTCAAGTAAAACCAAGATATCAGTCTTTCTCTTTCTTTACCACATCCATTCACTATTTCCATTGATAAGCAGTTGACATTCTGTCTAGATTGATACTTGTTATATTCAGTGATAGTTTTAGTTTATCATCATTCAAAAACAAAGATGCCAATACAACCACTTCCATTACACTCGCACACCAATGCTATTTATGTATCTCTTAAATGCCAATGTGGGGGTCAGTAAGTGACCCCAGGGCAAAAATTCTAAGAATGTATGAATGAAATCCCATACCTAAATGCATTTAATTTTCAATGTTGTTTTTCAATCTTGTATATTATTCCAAGGATCATTTTATACTTTTTCAGTGACGAATGAATGAATGAATAAAATATTTGTTTTATTGAAGGTAATTTTCTTACCTTTTATGAGAATGCATATGTTCTATATTTTATGAGGTTAGGTTAGGTTAGGTAAGGTATGTATGAGGTAATTTTTTCAAACAATAATTTCAATTATTTTTAATGTTAAATCATAACTGTTGTATTATTTATAAGCATATGGAGGAAATATGTCGTACATCCATTTCCCTTGCATTAAAAAAAATCTTTCTTTTGGCATATTTTTATACTTTCAAAACTGAATTACATATCAAAAATTTACAAGTATCACAAATGAGAATGAGAATTGAATAACCTCAGGCAAATATCACAAACCCTTTTCGCTATCTATTTCCTCATGTGCTGTGTGTTACGGACATATGTATTTGTTACATTTTGTACATGCCTCCACATACTTTATGCCCTTGTTACGAGTACACAGATAGCAACGACCTTTAGAAGGCAACTTTTGACAACAGAATTACTTTGCATTGTGGCTCTGTATGCACCTCTGGATACGGCTCATCTTCCTTGATTACACTATACTCGAAGCTTCCAATACTTATACTGTATTTCTTGTGAAGACCGCTGGCATTTTCTACACGCTTTTCAATGTTGAATCTACATAACTGACGTGCAAGTTGTTGAGAATTTATTTTCTACCTGATGCTTTAGGTGAATGTACTTGAGCAAATTCTTCGTTAGTTTCTCGAAAGATTATGTAAGAGTTGTAAGCTGATATGTCAATTAGGTTACACAAAATTGCTACAGGCCATCGACGTGTTCCTCTTCGGCAAGTTTAGAAGTTCACACATTGATCAAGTGCGTCTACACCAGGTTTCGTTGAATTGTACTGATGGATTATTTCGAGCTTATTATCAGACAATTGCATATCATGGTGCTGAGTAAGAGAACTGTAAGAACCTTCTCTTTTTTAGGTATATAACTAACCAATGGTAATTTGCCGGACAAACCAAACCTGGCAGTCCCACGTAATGCAGTTTTTAGTGCAGAGGGATGAATTTCTAATGATAAGTCTTTCTTGTTACTCCTAATGGTGCCAAATCTGTGATTGTCTTTTCCAGCAATTCATAAGCAAGCGGAATTGATGCATATTCTCTATCCATCGTGATGTTCCTACCATGCATCTTTAACTTACCTTTTTCTACCAATCTTTTCGCTATTTCTGGACCACTAGTTTACCCACTTCTCACAGTTTCCATCTTTAATGCATAAGGTACTCCAGCAAGACAATACCTGTGTTAGTAACACAGATCAAATTGATTTCAATGAAATATTTTCCACATTTATTAGGAATGTAATCTTTGAAGAGACAACAGCCTCGAAAAGATACTAGCTTTTCACCGACAGTAACTGAGTCATGAGGGTAGGGAAAACTTACTATCCACCAGATTCCATGAATCTCTAATTGGGGCAAATTTATTTTCCTTTTTGCGAGACTCACGGCTGGTTACATTGTCAAACCACAAACATTTCAATAGTAACTGCAATCTGTGTTCGGATATTGCGGCTCTGTACAAGGGAAAATTGACCATACTATAAAGCTTTCGAGTACTGTCTTTAGTCTTTCGATATACACCACAATTCAAGAGAATTCCTATAAGTGCAAATATGTACTCCTTTGTAAGATATCTGGAATATTGAATAAATATGCCCTCACCTGATTGCTTGAACATGAACAGCTTTTAATTCGTATATTTTAGTATGCAATCAACAACATTATCGTCAAAGAACAACTGAAAACTTTCTGCCGAGCTGTCAGAATGAACTCTTCCTCTAACACCAGGTTGAGTTCTCATAATATTTTCTGATTGAGGTTGTCTTATTTTTAAGAGGTTGAGATTTCAAATCATACCGGACGGAGCTTTCATATCACCAGAAAATTGATTTACTTTTTATATCTGGACGTGAGTTTCTTCGTAGCTTTTCAGTATCTTCCTTGCTTTCTTCGGATTCACTGGTTTTGCTGCTTTCGCCTTCAATTTCTTCAAACGTTATTTTTTTTTGTCTTTTCGTCATGGCTTTCATTCCAACTGAAAGGCAACACACAGAATATTCACTTATCCAAGAGAAGCACTGTTGCCAATCATACTGTTGGCTGTCATACTTCCCCCTTATGTTTATAATTGTTACTTGGGTTCTACCTTCAAAATAGCAGTACAACTAATTGATATTCTTGTTTGAAACAATTACCTCATAAAATATAGAATATGCCTAGGTATTTTAGTGCATTATTTTTGTAGTACAGTAGTAGTACTAAACTAGTGTAGTAGTAGTAGTACAGAATTACTACCATTAGTAGTACTGGATTATTATTACCATTACCAGTCCTAGTAAGACTATAGTACTACAATATGAGTATAGTTTCTATAGTACTAATATTTTTGTGCGTTTGTGTAATTTATAACGACATGTAAATTCTCGATTTTTACTATACTCTACAGGTTGAGTGCAGGTTGAAGATACTAATTTACTTAAGTTGGTTTTTAAGGATAAATGACTATAGCTATAATGTAAAATATATATTTTTGCACCACAAATACTAATCTCTTAACAAAGATACATAAGCTTTGAAAACAATAGCAGTGTAACAGTTTCTAGAACTATCTGCGCATACTAGGTTTTTCAAGAGAAATACCACAACTATATTATTCATAAATTATCCCAAAGCAATGGAGAACCGTAACTATCTTTAGGACGAAAATAAGCGAGTCACATATTATTTGCCAGTTCACTTTAATGATTGTCAATCCAATTTAACTCAAACATTGTTTACTATAATGTCACTTTATCATCTTGAAAGATTACATGTAATTATGTGACTCAGCGGTGCACATTCTTACTCAAAATATTTACAAACATGTGAGTTGTAGTGTCAATATTTAGATGACATTTATAACAATGAGAAGAGGGAAGTCTTTGTACTGAACACGTACAAAGACTTCCCTCTTCTATATTTTGTGTTAGAATATATCTTATGAAAATTTAAAATAGACAGCATAAAATCTCTCAGAGACTACACATACAAACTAAAATTTATATAATGTTTATTTATAAATTGTGTATAACAGCTTAATCAGAATTAAGTTGTGCTCCAGATCTAATTCATAACAATATACTTAAGCTGTATTTTGTGTAACAAAAGTTATAAATATATGAAATTTTACATATGTGTCAATATATATCTATATCATAATTTTATCGAATATATTTGCCATAAAATAAGTTGCTATTCTACGAAACACCAACGTAATACAATATAAAATTTTCCTCCTAATGTCACTTTATGTAGAAGTTGTATTGTTTGTTAACATTTTACATGCAATTCTGATGCATATGAAATAAAACAGTTCAGCAATACTCATCACACTCAAACCAAGGAACAGTCCATTTAGACCAGCCAGAGCTACTGCAAAGAAAGAGCAGTTATAGTATAATTTTTCATTTTTACGCAGTGCAATACCTTGCTCACATACACAACGTATAATACGATATTACTAATATCACCTAAATATGGGAATAGTTATAAACATCGGTAGAAACATCTTTAAAAAATTGATTTTCATAACCAAAACTCGCTACGCATGAGTCGTGGAAGAAACATACCAAAGTTTCTCCATTTAACTGGCGAATTAACTCGATAGTAGTTAGGAAGTATTGGTCATATAATGTATCAGTACAGTTATTATTTGGGTTTCTGCTTAGGAGTGGGTCACTATTTTGTCCTGATAAAGTATCTAAGTCATTTTTATTAGTGTGCAAATATATTTCTCTACATAAGAGGAAAGAGTAGAAGAAAGAGACCTTAACACGTATTATAGAAAAATAATTTACATAGAAAGACAACATACATAAATAACACGTATTATAAATATATCTAATCATACTTCCTTATGATGCATTACTTGGTAAAGTACTATAACACACAAAATTCAGACCTAAGCAAGGTCATTTACCATGATCTAACACATAAAATTCAGACCTTTCAGAATAGAAAAGAGAGAACTTCGAAAGATCAAGAATTTCAATTACCTGAGAAGTATTTTGACAACAGAGGAATAGCCCACCGAAGAGATGAGTTCAAAAATTTCCATAGCGAAAGAAGCATTCAACAAGAAAAGATCACAATTAACTGGCAACCTCAATATTGAACTTGGAAGAAGTTGGTCAAATGGTATATCTGGAGCCTTGGACTGTATGTTTCAGAGACTTTAACATTAAGGAAGTTTGGTTAGAGAGCTTTGAGATGTGGGGCTGGGAGAAGATGGAGAAGATAAAATGGACAGAGAGATCAACAAACCAAAATGTTTTAAAACGAATAGAAGAGAACACTTTTAGGCATTATTCTTCGTAGGAATGCCAATTGGATTGGACACACCTTGCAAAGAAATTGTATTTTTCATGCTGTCATAGAAGAAAACATGGAAGAAAAGCAAGGAATATTAAGAATAAAACACAACTGTTCGAAAAGATTTGAGAAAAAGAAGAAAAAAGTGGGAGATAAAAGTGGAAGCTGAGGAGAGAAAAACGTGAAAGAAACATTTCCAGGCCTAAATCTAAAAATAAAGAAAAAAATTTTTTAGTCCCTGGCCTGCCGAAAGACAGAATATTTAATAATAATAATAATATTAATAATAATATTAATAATAATAATAATAATAATAATAATAATAATACTTATAATAATAATACTTATAAAAATAATAATAATACAAGTGGGCAAAGGAAACACCAGTAAGCGCCACTAAAAATGAAATTGTGTTATTAGGTACAACGCCTTGCAATGGGACCTTATTGTGTAGGTAATTTTATTTGGGAAGCGTTATATGTCATCGTACTGAATGGACTGTATATAATGCTGTCAATCCAAAGTGCCATACATTGTAAAGCAACCTATACATCGAAGTTGGTAGTACAGTGTGGTAAAGAAAGTACTGAAAGAAACTAGTAACATTGTTCAACAGTAAAATTTCTTTCTTGGAAACTAATAAGCGATTCTGAAAGATTTCTACCATTGAGCTCGAAAATGATAATAGTCTCTGCTTATCAGGTCTCAATTTTTGGAAAACCCTGAAAACATAATTACAAATTTCTACATTCTGGGACTAATATGAATTTTTTAATTAAACATATCCTTTTAAAATTATATATATATATATATATCCTGCACACCAAGTGCGTTATTCATACATTGCAATATGTAAATACAAACGATCAGTAATCGAAAATACGTTACTTCCAGCCCCGCCGTAGACGAAAATTGAAAAAATATTGCGGGAAAAAAGTGGAAACTTTACCGTCGGATCTAACTTTTCCCACTTACACCTGGCGACAACTGAGCATCAATATTGTATGTTTACTTTCTTCCTTGTTGCTGTGGTGAGCTGCATTTTCTCTTAACGTACTGTGCTAATAGGCGATAAACAATATTGAAACGTGTGTTCTTGTGACTAATAACTTGTGGATCTTTTGTTGTGAAGTGGGTAAAATTTGAAAACGTGGTGTTTTGCGTTTTATAGCGTTACACTTTTGAAAGTTCCTAGGAAGTGTAAAAGTTATTCACACAACTTCTGTTATGTGTGGACGGATGACTCCAAAACCGAAGCTTGCTAAGATAACGTCTTTTGTGAGAAAAGCGTGTGAATTGTATTTTTCATCGAAAGTCGATGTACACAAAGTTTGAGCACGGAAATTCTGTTGTAAATCCTGTGGAGTAAATCTAAATTGCTGGTTCTCACAGGTGTATGCCATTTACTACACCAATGTTATGGTTTTAATCACGTGATCATGTACACGACTAATACTTTTGTCTGTCAAATGTAAACTAAATAACCTGAAAGAGTAAATGATCAGTACAATACCCAGATCTACAATCAGCTAGAAGACCCATCCCACAGGTTCAAGGACGTGGGAGGACTGATGCCCTCATTACGAATAAAGTCGATAAGTGGCGTTTATTCTTGGATTCGTCAAAAGCAAGCATGAAGTGCGTTCTTCTCCAGAACGATATACCCTTTCATTCCAATTAGATATTCCGTTAATTTAAAGGAGGAGAATTCCGTGTGTGAGAATACTTCATACACTATGCGACAGGCTTTCAATAGGATGTAAGTCTGGAAAATGGACAGGATAGTCAATTTGCTAAATTTATGAGTCGTCCAGTTCCTTAAGGGCTCTTGTCTATTTACAGAAAATCCCAGAAAACTGAGAAAACCTATAGGATCGATACATTTTATGGAACTGGAAATACTTGAGAATGTATATTGTGTCATATGAACACACCGAAGTATTTCCAGTTCTATCAAAAACACAGATCCTACATTTTTCATAAGCTTTCTGGGATTTTGTGTAAATAGGAAAATAACCTTTTTGGAAGTAGGCGACCCATATTTTCGTTTAAATAGCTCTTCATCTGCACTTTCGAATATGGTTGCGACTTGTCATGCATAAAGATCAACTCTGGCCTGCCTACATATATGAGACCACTGTTTGATTGTAGCTAGAGGTTCCGAAGCGCTGCTGTATAATGATTAAATCTATAGCTTAAGGTGGAATCCGAGTCGAATGGCCTCCTGGCGGGGATCAAAACCAGGTCTCCCAAGCCAAGAGACATTTACGCTAACCATATAACCATGAAAAACTCTTCTTTTCTGAAAAGACGCGAATGGAGAAAGAGTAGTGTTCCGCAATAATTTTGGTGCGCGAGGTATGTATATGACAATGCAACATTAGGCTTTAACACAAAAGCACCACAACTCATGGATCACAACACATGAATCCTGTTCGACAGAATTCTTGGAATAATTTCCCAGACCTGGGATCAAAAATACAAGAGAAATGATACCTCAAATTTTTGTGGTTTGTGGTGCTGATTTAGAACAAAATAATGGAAAAGTCTATACCAGGTCACGTTTTCAACAAAAATTTAATCTTACTTAAACATGTTTTTCGGTGATGAATGTCATTCTTCACTGCCTGACCACCATTCTACCGTGGAAATACCTACAGAACACCAGTCTGTGATACCTTTCCGTTGCAATCTCTCGGACGTCGCGTGAAACCTGATCTCAGATCGTAAAATTGGCTCGCTGACCTCTCAGGATTGCTCCCAAAGCGAGCAGCAGTCATCTTCTATTTGTTAGAGCTTTAGTTGGATTGATCCTGGTCGTGTTCTTTTTTAAAGAACTGAATTTGACCAACTGTTTTGGTATCATCAGAAACTATACAAAAGAGCTGCCACATGAGAGATTCAGATTATGTCTTTTCAATCAAGAGGATCTTGTGCGCACGGTTTTGGAAGTAAGATAGAATAGGTGTAAAGTTTCAAGTTCGTATAGATGTTTCATTCATGTATGCAGTGTCGTGCATGTGCTGGTATAGTCACAAGTGCATACTTGAACATAAAAATAACTGTAACTGTTCCTTTCTCCTTGCTTTTCGTGAAACATGCCTACGGGTCCGAGACGTTTTTAAATTTTCCGATGATTTTTGTTACATATACTGCGAATATAGATTTATTAAAAGTCGTATGAAAAGCATTATAGCCTATATAAGATAACTGTATCCTGCGTATGTTGGCATGGAATTCGGAGAGAAGGACAAATAGTGGGCTACTCATAAAGTGTATGTGCAGTGTATCAATGATCTATGTTTATGGCTTAAAGGAGCTCCTCTTTGGTAATCGTCTACTTTATGAAGGGTAATTTAAAATAACCAAATTACAATTATATGTATGTGATTTTCTTCCTGAAACTGCACCAGAATTGACGTTAACTGTTTAAACTCAAATGAACATTTGTTTTTTTTTTCTCGACCAGAGGTGCTTGTACGTTCTGGCAACATTGGTTTGATCCATTGAAACTTATCATAATAAATCAATTGCTGACAAATCAATTTGCCTCACCAAGACTGTTGCTATATAAAACCCGCTGTTGAAAGATAGTATATACAACATTGTTCGAGCGAGTTCCTTTTGAAATCGGATTTTAGCAGAAATATCGATATCGCGTTTTGCAAAAATCTTGACGTTGCTGAGTTTCTTGTTTCCACTTGCAAACAGAAGATATTAAGTCTAGAGCCACTATTCAAAATGAATCTATTCTTATCTGAGAAGAGGACACGACCCCACTTATGATATTGCTGACACCCATTACTGTGGTTACCAACGGAAGAATACTTAATGGCAGTTGAGCATGGAGACAGCCTCAACGAACACTGTCATTGTAAATGACTGTATAAAGCCACTGTAAAATGCGAGATTGAGAGCCAGGCCAGTTAAATACGTTCGAAATTGCACTGCCTGCTTGATGTCGGTCAGAACTAGCCTGTGCGTGAAGGTAGCGGTCATCTGCTACTCTATATTACTTGAACTTCTTGAACGCCACATTTTCTTCTAATAGTGTTGACTTGGGTTCGGAACTCCCTCGCGGCGAGCGAAACAATGCTCTGTGCAATACTAAACTACAGGGTTACAATGATTAAACTTCGTCTTTCTACCAGTTCCTCCATACCTTTACACAATCTTCTATATCTTTATATCTTCTATATCTTGACACAATCTGTGCCGTTCTATAATACATCTATCAGTCTCAATGATACTCCAAAGGTACACTTAACTTATTACACATCAGTGTCAAACCCTATCTAGCTCTTCATAAACTCTATTTCATAATCACCTCCAATATAATCTGACCTTTATTATGCTCTAACTTTCATTATATTTCAACATACTATATTTCTTAAGTACTGTAACAGCTTGTTTCCTATTTTTAAACACTCGGCGCCCTGCCTCCATATTCTACATTTCTCTCCCCTTTACATAAATCAAACCCTACACTAACCAAATCCAAAACATAACAGCGAATATCTTACTGCAATCTAGGATTCCAAATCCAACTCCTTTTCTTCCAGCCTCTCTATTTTTCCTTTTGTTTCGCTTATAAGGTTTGTCAATCATGAAATCGATCTGCGCTTGCTTTTCCATGAGTTTCCATGAGCTGGCTTGCTCTTGCTCTGGTACATGGTCGTTCATTTCAATAGTGTTTGCCGCTGAGGAATGTCCGTTTTCCTCGAAGGGTGCAAAGTCGTATTACTCGTGGTATTCCTTCTTCTTTCCCTTCTTCTTCCGCTATTGACGCCCCATTTAGCGATTACTTCTTTCAATGTCTTTCTTGAAGGTACTGTAGAAGTTTCTATGAATTCAAGGAAAGGGTATCTAGCATATTTTGCTTCTATGCCATCAGGCGTAATTACATGGATTGGCTCTGACTCATTTGTATCCTTTTTGTAGCTTCTCTGTTTCTTGTTTACCTGAGGGATAGTGCCGGGCATACTCTGATCTTCGTTTAAAATCTGTTCATTAGTCTTCTGATTGGACGATGTCTTTGTCACAGAAGCGCCAGTGTTCTTGTTTACGTGTTTCAGTTTCAAGTTGGGATTTAATCGTTTGGTAAAACATGTCTTCGCAAGATGCTCTAGAAAAAGCATCTATAGCATATCTTGGTTTTAACTCAAAAATCTTACCATTATGAAATCGCAGACATCTTTTACAGATTTTTGAAAATCTGCCTATGCTTGATAGCGTCGCTATTTGCAAATTACTTTTCATTAGTACCGAAGATTCAGAATGCTTGTACTGAAGTTGACGTTCTAAAAAAAATGAATAACTTCTGCATCAACAAGTGTAAAAATAGAGTACGTTTAGTTGGCGTAAAAATAGAGCAGGTTTAAGAGGCCTAATCACTACAAAATTACACTGTAAAACGCCGGCAGTTTTACAGAAAGTGTGTGCTGGCTCCAAATAGAAAAAAGATAATCGAAATATGGGTTGAGTTGAGTTGACTTGAGTTTAGCGTCCCTTTTAGCAGCGAGGCTATATGAAACCTGGACCTACTGATTAACGTGGAATCTGAACCACATTAGCTCCCGCCGGGAATCGAACCCCGGTCTCCCACGCCAAAGGCCCACGCCTCCCTTTGCCACGAGGAAGCCCTAATCGAAATATGGAACAAGAGCGTGGTAAATAATACTATTACACATGAGGTACCGTTATTGCAAGTCAACTAGCAACGTTCCGTTTGCAACCATTTAAAAACGAAAAAATAAATGCCGATTTTTTAAATGGTTGGAAATCGAAAGCAGATAAATGAGTCATGATAACGGTATCACACGTAAAATAATATTGTCACGTTAGCTCTTGTTCCAGTTTTCGTCTATCTTCTATCTATTTCAAGACATCAAATAATTTCTTCAAATTGAGACGTGTTTTATTTTCACCGTGATGGCGTCTATTACAGCGTTTGCACACGTCCCCGGCAATGCCGGATCCGGTTCCGACAATCCCGGCGATGGAGTCGGCGGCAATGTAATCAAATGGTAGCTGGCACACGCTTTCCGATACGGCATAAAAGCCGGTGGAACTCCCGGCACCGGCAAATGCAGCCGGACTAGCCGCCGACATGTCGGTGCCGGCTCTGGCTCCGGTTTTGTCGGCGGCAATGTTTTATTATGCGTAGATGCACACGCAGCCGGCAAAGACGGAGCCGGCTTGTTGGTAGGTTTCTTCAATCTAGCTACAGTGAGTGAGTGGCAAGGCGTTGTGTATTCTTGTTTCTTTTCCTGTATTTGGATATTTTGTTTACTTCAGGTTTTTTTGTTATTTTCTTTTCTTCACATCATATGAATATATAATGAAGAATGAAATAATAAAAATGGCTGTGAGGTACCACAGATATAGTGGCTTGCTATTTACATAAATTCTCAGCAAGGGAAATTCGGATCTTTTTGAATTATCCAACTACGGCAACGCGTAAAGTGAGTTTCACACATGTATATATGTATATTGATTTGTTATCTTCTACAGCTGAAACTTACTTAAACGATTTAAACAAAGGGGTCGTAGGATTCGTTTTGATAGAAAATATGTCTTAGCATATATGAAGTCATACTTTTTAAAAAATCAACTTGGCGGAAATGAAGAAAATGGAGATACGAAGAAATTATGAATCTAGGATAGTTGTCCAGTGCTTATCCTGTTAATTATGCAACCCAGTATGTACGGTATAAATATCCATCATAATCGTAGAAGTAGGCATTTTCAAGCATTACAAAGGTTGTAAATAAAATTAAAGTAAATAAAAACTACAACACAGCTACAGAAAGAACTGAAAATGCACAAACAGAACAAGAAAATTTCTATTCTTGTGGTTGCATACTGTTTTACCTTATAGATCGTAATAAAAATATGTACTCTGTCTTGTCTGGTATTTGTTCCATAGAACGATTGTATACTGAGTGAATAGGCAGCCGCAATGTTGCCTTTGTAGAGCTTATTATTATTATTATTATTATTATTATTATTATTATTATTATTATTATTATTATTATTATTATTATTATTATTATTTTAAATAGCTTGATCTCAGCATGTTTCAATTTTGAGAAATTTAAATAGATGTTAAAATTATGGCAACAAAAGTGAAAAAAAGAGAAAGAAACCAAAAGAAGGCCATATACCTCGTGCGCACACATCCACACACACAAAGAGCAAATATACCTTTGTGTACTAAAGAAAAGATATTTGGGGATTTAGACGTTAATGCTTCTACGTCACTTGATTGACGTAATACAATTAACCTTGTTCTTTGCATTGAGCTATTTCTCAGATATTGAACGACCCTTCCATTTATTGAAGTCAGTCTGTAATATTACACGGCTCTTGCAAAAAAAAAAAAAAAAAAAAATCTGAACATCGCTGAATATGATTACTAATTCGTTGCACTAAGAAATCGAACGTTTGTTTAGACATGCGAAAGTAATTAATAAAAAAAATTCGAATCATATATACGCAGCTTTTCATATAATGTATAAAACGGACTCATGTTCTCTCCTTCACGTTCAAACTCAAACTACCTTTCGGCACCGGCATTACCGGGATGTGTGTGCAAAGCAGCGCCGGCACCGACATTGCCGGATCCGGCTCCGGTTTTGCCGGCTGCGTGTGCAAAGCAGCCCCGGTTCCGGTTCCGGCATTGTCGGTGCCGGATCCGGCATTGCCAGGGAACTTGTGCAAATACTCTTAGTTGTAACTGCGTTTTTAGTATTTTAGAGACCATACGAGTGTTATTCAAGTTTTATTTGTATGTTTAGGTTTATGGGAAACCAACATGTATTTACTTACTGAAAATATCCAAAGATCCATGAAGAACTTTTAGCTTGGTTACTTCGTTAGAAAATTTGATACGAACGGTAATCTCAAACGTATGGTACAAACTAACTGACCCGCTGGGACTAAAACAAAAATAGAATTAAGCAAATACTGAAATAACTAAGAACATACACATACACATTTTCTCGTCATTAAGGATATTAACTATTACCTTGCATGCATTCTACGCTTTAGAAAGAAACAAACTGAATATATATAAAATAATTATAAGTACTTATAACAATTTAACATACTCATAATCAAATTTAGTCCTAAAGTTTTGAACATTATTTTCGGAACTCTAAAAGAATTAGTTAACTTAATACCAACCTCAAACGAAAAGCAAGCGGAAAAACACAACCTTACTATTGAAAAATATGTATCAATGTAAATAAAGGAAACGATATGAATAACATTTTCTAATTGATCCAAAAGATTGCTTAACATATTAAGGACAATGACAACCGGGACGCAGACTGCATGGGTAAGGGGATTTTACTTCGCAAAAGGTTGGAAGAAACTGAACAATATAATTACATATATTAACTGTTGTACCTAGAGTCTTAAATGTTGCATGATAGCAATATGGTTTATAGTTTTCAAACACTAACATAATTTATAGAATGTGATAACATATAGAGATGGTATCTTTCTCAAGAGAGCCATTTCAGATTCTGCTTGGTGGGGCAAAACTCCTTGATATTTGGAAAATTTCGCGTTTTTCACACTTTTACTACTACTCTATTGATAACATCTATATAAATCTCAAATTCAGGGTGAGCAATTGCCCCTCCCTGCCCCCTAAATGACGCGCCTGATCTTTCTCCTAACAGAAAATCTATAACACTCTAGCTTTCCTCAAAGTTATGCGGTCTATTTTCTGCATATATCGATGTAACTTTTTCCATTGGAATATTAGGAACACTGAAGGACTTTCATTAGTATAAACTAAATAAGTAGTTTTTCAACGATAAAGAAATAAATATAGAAGGAAGAGTTTCCATAATTAAGGTGTTAAGTGTGAGTTTTTGAAGGCTAATAACTATACCAGAATTTGTTGTAGCTCCTTCAGAAATAGTATTATCCTTTTTACTCTGAAGGTTCGGCATTTGGACACTATAATTTAAATAGAGATACTTGTAAGTCTCTTTAACAGGACATTTGGTTATTGCGCATAATGGAACGAAAGAGTTGCCAATCTCTCATATAGTGTATAGATACATTTAAAATTCATAAACTAAAATACCTGAATAATCAAACTATTCATCCCCTAAAAATAGTTTTCCCATTAGTTAGAGAGATATTGAATTCCCTAAACAAAGAAATATTTAGTTACCATTGTGAAGAAGTGATAATCCACAGACTGTACCGCATAATAATCATGGAAAGTTATTCGATCCAGAAAGCTGTTGGGATGCAGAAAGAGATACTGCCCGCGGATAGATATCGGATGAACACTATGTACGAAAATGGGTTTCTTTCTTCAAATCATAGAATACAAGCACTGATGTTTGCAATACATGCGGCCGACCATTTTCGCTGAACTTGAAGAGATCATTGCTGAATACGCATGGGCAAATTTCGTTTGCATTTCAGGAAGATCAATACTGTAATAATTTTAACTGATAATGGATATGCTCAAACAAATCACTCAAATATACTAAGAGCAGTCACGCAAGTTTAAGCCTCCTTCAACATAGACAACAAGTAAATGATTATTATAACCGTTGAGGGTAGGATAGTAAATAAAAATTTCATACTAAGTTCCAGTACCATGAACGTAATTAGTGTCATTGCATACTTTCACAACTTCAGACATCCACATATCAATTCTTATTGATAAACTTTGGCACCCTCTTCAGTGGCAGTGAGCTGCGTAATGGAGAGCTATTATATGTGTATCACAGGAATTGAATGCCACATATACTTTGCCGAATGTCTGCTCCCACGGAATTCCTAAGGAGCTTACCATAAAAGTTGTTTACAACTATGGTGCTCGGATTGCAATGTTGTCAAAAAAATTGTCTTCAGTTAAGATTGTATAGAATAAACAGGCGCACTATCGTTTTATATACGGTACAATTTCGTAAGGTATGTCAACAACGTAAGACTTCTCAATTCGAAAATAGTTAGTTTAGCAAATTTTTCCTCGTGGTTTTGATATTTAACACGTATTAGTTCATGCCTGTAGTCGGTTGTTGATATGATTTACGCATCCGATGTCAAATCGCATAATATATTTACACGAACCTAGTTAAGATTTACACGTAGGTCCTTGTACATGTAGTACATCTTGCACCGATATACCGGAAACGTTTGATTGGGTTTAGTTGTAAATATTTTTCTCTTCATTAAATTCGGATTTTATCCTCAACCCTAGAATTGTGTGGATATATGATTCCGCCCATAAAATAACACTGTTCTACTAAGTTTGGTCGTTCACTATATATATTCTTTACAGGATACACTTTATGCGTGATCTTGTAGTCTGACGATAAATTTCAGAGTTCATTATTGTACTGTTCTTATTCACTGTGATTAACATTAGATTCTTATCTTTGCAAGAAATAAAAAATATAGATAACATTCTTTTTTCCCTCCAATTTGCTGAAACTGGCCGATTGGCACTGAAATTGGAATATACCCAATTGTATGTGTGTTGTAGTAAACCTTACTTTTAAAAAAACATTATGAGCAACGTTCGTTGTGCAACTACACACGGTCCCTGGGATATTACCAAGCCCGCAACCAAAGGAGGGAAAGGAGAGGCCAGGTTCCCTAAACTTTTTTGGCCCCTCGAGTCCTCAACACAAAACACAATTCAGATATGTGTAAAATAATTTGTAATGAGTTGCCCCCATAACATATTCGTGCCCCCCAGAAACCTTTATGGCTGGTTTCTGGCCTGCATATTACGCAATTTTTCCTATGACTTTGAAGGATCAAAAACCGGTTCAGTTTGTTAGTACGCCTTTAATCAACCAATCTCAACCCTTCTTTCTATAGAGTAAATTTACATCGTTGCTATTCTCTATGCGGACCGTCTCTATGCACCAGTTTAAAAGACGTTCCAGTTCTATAATAGAAAACGATTTTTTTTTAATATTTGACTATGTGATAAAAACAAAAGTCTGTTGTTCACACTGTTCGATAGAAATGTTCGACTCACAAGCATTTCATAGAAACTGCTTCACCCAATTAACAAAACTTCAGGAAAAGTACAAAGAGCCATTGTAAGTAAAATGTTGAATTGATATTTGTTTTATGGAAATCAGAGTCTACCTAAGAATGATTGCATTGAAGGGATATTGATATAATACGTTTGGGTCAAGATATGTGTGTTAAAAAAGAAGTAAAAGATAAATATAACGCGCATTGAGTCGCAACACTACAGAAATTAAAAGAGAAATAATGAATTATATATGTGCATTAATAATAATAATTTACTAAAATTGACATCAACTATATTTCTTGTCTCAACAGTGTTATTTTTTATACATGAAATGATTGAGTGAAGTATATCTATATTATTATTTAAATTAAAGAAGAAATAGGAAAAGAAATTTATTTTTATGTAAGTTCTTAAAATATAACATTCTGAATTACTCACAGACACACACACACACACATAAATATATATATATAGTTAGGTGTTAAAAACTCTATACGAGAAGCTACGTTATAGTTCTAATTCCCCAATGAAAATAGTGGTATGTTGTTAATACTGAGAAAAAGTAATCAATTCCACAGCCATAATCAGTGATCATATTCTTTCTGGAGTAGGTTTACATGTCTAGACTATGTGTGTAATCGTGACACGTACAAATAATAGCACTGCTGACATTCCATTAAACTCCCGGTAGTCAGACTAATGAGTCAAGGAAATTGATAAAAAGAGAGTTCATTGTCCAATTTTATATTAAAAAGAATAAATTGTTCACTAGACGGTATGATCTCAAGCTATTAAATTTACACAAATTAGCTTTCGAAAATTCAATTCAATGTAAGATAGTGATCAAAAGCTGTTAATGCAGAAACTAGCTTCTTTTAAAACTTAAGATATTAGTTAATAGTTACAGAAACGTACTAATTTTTATGGTGCATCATAGAAATCACTTCTAAAGATTCACAGTTGGGAAGACAATTACATTTAGTTCTCATATAGGAAATGTTCTTAAGAATACCTGAAATAAAAATATCAAATTCAATAAAATATATTAAATAATTACGAAATTATACACACTAATAATAATCAATATTATTCGAAATAATTTAATCTGAACTGTGAAACAAAGGATTATGAAATCTAGAAAGTTACACAAATAATAATTCCATATTACACACGTCAGACAATACACAGTTTACAATGCAAAACGTTAAAGACATCGTTCCTATTCAGGATATAAAATGCACAAAAACTACAATGGGAAAATAAGCTATATTTTGTATTAACTTACCATATTTCCAATTATTTCCTTGTCCAAATTTACACTCACCTGTATATACCCCAGAATTATATTCGTCCATCACTTATTACTCAATTCGATTAAGTTTATACGTGTTATAAGTAATTATAAAATATGGCCGTCAGAATCCCGCGGTGAGGACATACTAGAAAAATAGCTGTTTAAATAAAGTGCGAAATATAATACTGTATTAAGGATAATATTCCTTCTTAAGGGGTTTTCCTTAGTAAGACAGTGAAATTATCCCTTGATTCAAATTGGATCGCTATTAACCAAAAGATTGTGCCGTTGTTGCGGGTTGGCAATGCCTCTATTACCAACCCCTCCCAGAAAGTTAAACTTTCACGAACACTAAATTAAATAGAAAACCATTTCGCAAAAGAGAACGAAAGTTTCCTTTCTTGAGAGAAGCATGTTTTTTACGATGCCGCTTAGCGCACGTAAAAATGAGCATATGGCTTGAAAAAAATAATTAATACTGTAAGCACATTTGAAAGTTCGGTCTTCATTGGTTGCAGGATTGAGAAGATATTTAACCTGACAACGATACCTTGTAATAAAGTTAACATAACAAATTGTTATTAACAAGACAAACAAAAACTCAAAGTATAACAAGAATAAACTACTATAATGGGCACGTAGAATAAAACAGATGAATCTTGAGGTATCTTCGACTACCTACCGATTGCATAAACACACTTGCTTTTTCATTAACATCACGGTACATTACATGTTTTAACTTGAAATCGGTTTCAATATGGATACTGCTTTCAATTATAATCCAGAGCAACAACATAAGACAATATTCCAAAATTACTATTTTTTTCTTTTCTATTGCCTTCTATTTAGCTAACAAAATTCTTCAGTATATTGAATGGCTAATTATTCTACATTAAATACTCACGTACAGAATAATGAGGGCTATCAACATTAATAAAAATAAACTTTTTTTACACAAGTTGTAAGATATATGTCCCACATACCGTTGAAAGGGACAAGCGATGGACCCTTTCACTAGTTCCCTATACCTCTCTGAGAAAAGAGCTATTAGCCACTCAGAATGAAGAACCTGATTCACGTGACTTCTTACCAATAGCAATGGTACCAGATCTCTCAATTCGAAAATAACCAAATATGCATATACTATTTGCTGCAGCTCGTCGAGCGAAGAATAAATAGAATACGGGAAAAAGGACGAAAAGAACAGAAGGAAGAGCAGCACTGTTCTATGATTTACCAAATATCTCTTTTAACCACTGTAACTAATACATATAAATACAGAGAAGTGGGGGTCACTACACCACAATGTTACTTTTGACCTGAGTCTACGACCCCTACCCTCAACCCTTACCGAATTATCATACCCTATTTGCTCAATTTGATGTTGGTGGGGGTGGTCACAATATTTTAAAACTTTCACAGATTGTATGCATTATATATGTTGTAAATATGGTTGTTTTTTCAGATACATAGATATGTATTTTCCGTGTCTTTAGTGTGTTGAAGACTTCATGAAATAGTACTAAAAATTTAAGGAGGGCAAGTAACTTATATTTTTCGCATAAGTTTTGTAATACTGTTAAGTAAACCATATGTTCTGTACGAGCAATGAAAGTGATGGCAACTGTCATAAAGAAATAACACTGAAAACAAATGTGCTTTTGAACAGATGTTCAGCCATTTTTCGGCCCTCAAGGTCAAACTTCAAACATTTGTTTGGCACAGTTCAAGATCTTACTTTCTCTTGTGTCCTTCCTGCCTCTACCATTCTTTGGGTGCTTGAATTATGTCAATTTCGGAACAAAAGTGTCACTTCACCCAACCTTTTACTTCAAACAACTTTTGCTCAATAAAATTACTCACCCCCTGTGCCACAACATGTGTTACGCTCGCCGCGTACAGTGGCGCTCTGTGTTACTTGGATCGGAAAGCGGCCACACGCAACCGATGGATACTGTTTTTCCGCAACTGACGCTTCAAATGCGCAGTACAGGCAGCGAAGAAGCAAGCTGTGCCTTCGATTTCTGTTCTACCAGGAATCGAAATAAATCCATGATCCTTTTTATTGGAGAGGGTTCTGCAATTATTTAGATAACTATCCTATAATAAAAGATATAGTTTAATGCTGCACATTTTAAATATTCTCAACTCTATCCACCACGATATTGTGAACAAGGATGTGGACATGAGACAAGTTTCGGTGAAGCTAGTCCCAAGAATTTTCATAGACGATCAAAAATCTCGTAAATAAACGTGTTTTAGAATGTCCACTTCGCGATATTACTCGCTGTTTTTGTATGTTCATTTCACTGAATTTTCATCAATTTTTGATTTTTTCACAATTTCCAAATTCAAGGAGTTATACTATTTACTCATCATAGGATCATTGTAAAGAGGTGCATCACTGTACCTGTCTTATAAAAGGGACTGCATCCCTGTATTTATTCATAATACAATATAAGGGAATAAGTCCCTATCAGAGAGAATAAAATAGGTCAAATACTTTCACCTTTTAATATTTGATAATTTTTACCCATGAAAAGAAACAACGTCGACCCATAGATAAATACGCTTCTACTATACTGTTATGAAAATAGTAGAGGTCTCATGACGACATTGTTAGTGTATTAACACTGTTACGTGATTGTATTTCTATATATTTTTATCACACACCCTTGCTAAATGTGATGTGGTTTAGTGGAAAGTTAGTATATGTTGCTTCTACAGTGATTTATAATTATTTAACTGGACGTACGTTCAATATTCGAGAGGATTTAGTAAAAATGACACAAATCACACTGTTAAAATTTCATTCTTATTTCCAAAAATAATACTTTTGCTGACAATATTGTAGAACGCGTAAGTAAAACTGCTATATTCCAATATCTGATTAATTTTAAAACAGTTCAAAAATTTAAGGTTACTGAATATGTTTTACATAACAATAGAACGTAACGATATTATTACATATCTTTATCGTACTGAAGTCAGTTAATCTTGCAAGTTACTAAAAGGAAAAATAATACGTTTCCTAGGGCAATTATTACGTTTGAGTAATGTTCCGATGTGTTTCAAATTGATATGAAAATGTACAATTTTATACTTGTATACACTTTAATGAAAAGTCAATAAATTTACAATTCTGAAGCCTTCTAAAACCTGAAAGTTGACGTCGTATTTAAATAAACCATAAACATTATAATTCGCTAACTTGAATATTCAAAACCGAATTTCAAGAAAATGGAAAATTGATCCTTTATTATAGAATATAATTATAAATTTTATTATTCAATTTAGGTGTTGACAAAAATGATCTTAATATTAATTTTCACTTACCCATATGATTCCACACACATTTGAAATGATTGTGACTACGACATATTAATTTTCCTCCTGAAAATAAACACACAATGTTAAGGGACGCACACAACATTATAAGGTTAGTGAATACTTAGTGAATCCTTATTTGATGTGAATTCTTAGTGGAAAACGTGAACGCTTTAGTGGGAGGCATAGGCGCCGACTTTGGGGGGGGAAGGCACTTTTGCCCCCCCCTACCCCAATATTTAGAGGTGGGGTCCTCGCCCCTCCAATATAATCCGGCCGAGGAAAAATTAACAAAGAGGAGCAAGAATGTCTGTTGCAAACTTCGTCATTCCTTTAATTCAACGTTAGAAATAGCCTTCTAGGAATGGGTACGAGTCGAGCTAAAACTCGACTCGACTCGAATTCGAATCGAGTTCCGAGTCGAGTCAAAAGTAATTTTCTCGAGTCGAGTTCCAAACCGAGTCGCTGTTTTCTGAATCGAGTTTCAATTTGAGTCGAGTTTGATAAATGACTCGCTCGTTCAGCTCGTTTCAACTCGTTTTAAAATCGTGGCATGGTTAGACTGGAAAGCGAAAGCCATGAGAAATGTAAGCGATAAAGTGGAATACTTTTAGTATTGTTCACGAGAGGGGACACTGCTTGTATCTCGTTTCGTCTCGATAACGAGACGACAAACGATTTAATAACGAGGCCTCAAATGTCGTTAGCACCAATTTAAGTATATAATTTAGTTCTTACCATCAAGACTGAGACCTGCACGGTCGAATTTTTGAGCCCAAACAGAAGTTCAACCGGGATAGTGATGTAAACTTGCTCGCCTCAGTTCAATGGAGCGAAATGCTCGAGCCGGCATAGTTGGGATGAGCCATAGATTCGCCCCAACTGAGTTATCAGCTCTGTTCGTCTCGGTTTGGCTGAGCCATCGGCTTAGATCGGCTCACCCAGGCCGACAACCCTAAGCCCGAGCCGAGCAGTTTTGAACATGTTTGGCCAGCGCCCTATAACTTTTAACAATATTTGGCCTTAGCCAAATCGTTGCTTCTCCAGAACTCAAATGTAGAATCTCGTGAAAGATGGCCATGTTTCCTAGACTTCACGACTACCGAGGTCGGCAGTCAATTAGTTTTTAGTATTCAGATAGAAACCACCTATCTTTCATGTTTATACACGGTGTTGTTATAATAATAATAATAATAATAATAATAATAATAATAATAATAATAATAATAATAATAATAAGTTGTAGTACCAGTAGTATCATTGATAATAATTACACTGTCTATGTAGGATAGTTGAAGAGAGTACTTGAAAGTACATAAAATTTAGCTCCATTTGGCTCGTTCTGGCTCGACTCGACTCGAAACTTGACCTGAATTCGAGTCGAGTTGGAGGAAATTTTTCGAGCCGAGTTCTCGAGTCGAGCTTAAATATATCTATTTCGAGTCGAGTCGAGTTTCAAAGAAAACTCGCTCGAAGTCGCTCGTGGCCATCTCTACAGCCTTCTTATTCAATAGAAAAGGCGTTTTTCAGACTGGTGTTGAATAGAGCACTGAAGCTTCAACCAACACTCTGGCAACACTGACTTGACAAGTGAAGATCAATACAGTGTGATTTTTTCAACAGAGTAGCGGATCGAGATTTGAGGGGGGGCAGGGGGGCTTCATCAAGCAGTTAATTAAAAACGGATGAATACGATGATAATATATATTTATCCATTGCTTGGACCCCCCAATATTTTCTTCAAGTCGGCGCCTATGGTGAGAGGTAGTGGTAAACAAAGACTTCAACAATTCAAATACATCCCAAAATGACCCCAATTATTATATTTCAATTATGAATGGTATTTAGGCACTTTAAATGGTGAAGGAAGAATGTCGAACATAAAATTAGTTCGGCGTGTCCTCAGGAATGAACTCGGGAGGAAAATTAGTTCGACGTGACATCAGGATGCTTTTGTTCGTGTGATATTCTGATTGTTCTGAACGTTATGAAAACTATGATGTTGATATTCATCAACAGATAGCACCTTACACCAAACAACATGCGTGCTGTAATCCACTTGTAACGTACATACGTAGATGTCGTTTCCACTTACGTAGTAAATGTTAACTAACGGAAACGAAGGGTGAAATGTAGTTAACTCTAATGATACAGTTGTTATGTGTGCTTATATCAGAGGATTTTAGAGTAAGAATATTCAGCTTCTGACAATCCTACAGGTATACGACAATAATATGAATTCAGATTAACTAGTTAGACACCTTGACTAGTTTATTTCTCTAATAAGTATATATCGAACTGTTAAAGTAAATCAACATCGTAGTACAGAGTTGATATTGATATTGACATTTATAAAAATATATATTATATTGATAAAAAGAATTAACTTGCCGTCTAGATTCGAAGACAATTAATGTTATCTTGTAGGAGCTTCAGGAACTGTTGCGTTGTTCAGGGGATGTCAGTGAGCAGTGGAACAACAATGAAAGTCTCGAATTTACCCACCTGCGTCATTATCTTTCGGATACAATTTTGCACACTGCCAGGAACATTGTTAGAATTACTGTCACGAGAATATCAAGAGTTATGCTCATTCACATCCCATTCAAACAGGAAGAAAAATCTTCCCAACAATCACAATGAAAAATGTAAACAAGTTATCGAGTACGCGTTGGTTAGTATCGTATATAAAGAACTTTAAACTCTGGTCAGAGGAGTAACTATTTAGTCCCGCCATGCTTGCTTCTTCTATGAAATACTCCGGTTGGTTATGTGCCGCATACAACTTTTAAATTAGAGGCGATTTGAGGTACTATCCCTACAATTCTTCATAATCGAAAATAGAAGCTTTCAGTTTTCAACGATGTTAGTATGTTAAACTTTCTGTACAATGTTAGTATGTTGAATATTAGCGATCAGGTACGATAATGTGTTTCAAGTTTTGGTTGTTTAGTTGAGATGTAAGATCAGAAAGATACCAAACGAAGACAAAGTAAAAATGAAGAAAATCTGCAGAATACTGTTTAAATGAATCAGTAAAGTAATAAATTGTTATATAATCACAAATGTTATATATTAGAAGTTTGCTACACATCCATAAAATTTTGACATTGGATGTTTTTATCAAAAGGGTTAAGCTTTGGATTAAATCTGGTAAATCTTTGTATATTCGGTATACTTATTCGCAACACTGCATTCTCATTGCCTGTTGCTGCTTCGCCTCGTGCAGCATTTTTGTAAGATCTTTTTTTAAATAATGGATCACAGTTTCAGTATAGGAAATTAACCCGGTGATCTTGCATCGGATAAGAATTTTGAGAGACCTCATGGAGATTAGGAGAAAGTAAAGTAAAACATATTAAGAAGAGTACGTAATTCGTAATCAACCGTATTGTTTAAGACAGGAAATCTTTTTAACTTCTTTAAGTAACATTATTATCAATATTCGTAACCTCTCCAGTTTTAAAATCAATTCATACCAAAGCAGTTCAAAGGTGAAAAAAGGTCTTCTAAAAATAAGAATAAAACTAGATTGCCTCCTACGTCCATATAATAACTCGTACGCACATTTTTTTGGTTGTGAAAATATTGAGCCCCTCTCCTTGGGTTTAGAAAATCAGAAAATAAATAACTTGTTGAGATTGGTGTATTTGATGAAAATTTTGCAAGCATCGAACTAGATATAATTACTAGTGGGTGTTTAAAATTTCGGTGATATGGTCTTTTATTGGTAATAATTTGCTATAATAGATTACAGATACTAAAGTTTCAAAATTGAGATGTAACGTTTTGTCATCAGTGATGTTTTCCATAAAATATTCCATTTTTGGGAAGTGCTATTCAATTACTCACCTGACTCTTCAATACTATGGGAATATAAATTTAAAAAAATAAGTGTGTCGAATTAATTTTATATCTGGAAAACCCTTTGATGTTGTTAATGGTAATATTTATTTTTGTAGGGGGCATTATATTTCAAAACAAAGGGAAAGTGCAACAATATCGATTGTTTTTAACAAACTTTCTTTGGCGTAAACTTAGTTGTCACAAATAACCCTAGTGTTAGTGAATATCCCGGTTTCCCATATCTATAAACCGAGCGAGTCAAAATTCCCTTGGCATAGTCCAACTAGGTAAAGATTGAAGATACGAAAAAAGTAAGAGTGGATTTTCGTTGCCAATGTGTTAAAATTTTGGAATTTTCGTAACCGGACCACCGTTTAAGCTCGGCAGTGGCATCGCACCCAACAGTAAAGAAAAATGCAACGTTGTCACGTCAGTGGACGACAAGATAGAATGAAGTAATCTGGAGCGCGAAATACCTTGTGTCAAGGAGAATAGAATGGTGACCAAATTAAAGAAGAAAGTCGCAGACTTATTTTCGGGGCCCACGACAGTGGGGTCATCACCACAATGGGGAAGTGGTAAGAGAGAGGAGGTGTACGAGGAAGACAAACAAATGAAAATGAGTCGTGTCGTTTTATGATAGGTTTACTGTAAGAGGTGAGCGTGCGGACGCCAACATCCCAACTAAAGTTGATTGTTTCTATGACCGTGTTCTACCCTTGATTTATTGATTTAGTTATCTGTGGAAGCAAAGGGCTAAGGGAATGGTTCGTGCCGCAAAAGCCAAAGGCACTGCGGCCATCTTAGGTAAGATGACGAGTGGGGAAGGCAGAAGCCCTGGGCAGTGTAGAGACGGTAGCATCCTGGCATTCGTCTGGTGGGACTGCAGAAAACAATGGAAAACCGCAATCGAGATGGCTAGATCGTGTCATTGTTGTGTTTGCTTCTGTATTTCTTTTCAATATGGTTATTATTATTATTATTATTATTATTACTAGTAGTAGTAGTAGAATAGCAGTAGTACTATGATTACGTAAATTGTGACTCGGGTCTAGCCATTGGTTTTTGAGTTGCTGGTATTGACTCCACGCACTAAACTCTCTTGGAGCAGTATATCAGTGTTGTTTCCTCAGGAAATAACGGGACAGGAAATCCACTTGACTGTTGTTCTGTGATATACTTGAACAAAGTTCTCAAGGTCGCAAACTGTACATACGCTGATCATTTGTCTGAGTGAATTTGATCTTATCACTAGACAGTGCAATGGTGGAATTAGTACATAGCAATCGGATCTACCTGTGACACGAGGCTATTTGTTCGTGGGGTTTCTAATGTGGCCGCTATCACATACGTAATCCAAATCAAGTATTACAACAACACCAACGCATTTTGATACTGATGGCCTGCTTGATAGTCCCCGTAGTGGACGACCACGAACTGCAACATTCTGGAACGTGACTATTGAGGGGCTTGCAAAAGTGACAGTTAGTCCTGAAAGATCAACATGGAAGATTTCATAAAAGGCGTCCATATATCAGAAGTCGGTCTCCAGCATTTTCTATCATCCCTACAAATTGCATTTGGTACAAACCTTACATGGGGATAACACAGACAGACGATCAGAGTTCTATTATTGGTTTCACCGACACGAACAGAACATCCTATGCTAGTGACTGACATTCTAATCAGTGATAAGGCTGCTTATACCTCAATAGCACAGTCAACAGACACGACGGTAAGTATTGGTGTAGCGAAAACCCCCACATAGTTATTGGAGCGAATAATAAAGCTGATTCACGAGTGAATGTATGGTGTGGAATACACGGCAACGTCATATTAAGTCCGGTTCTTTGTCCCACAGGGTAACATCAGACAAGTATCTACATGATCTGCACATCATATTATACCGTTATCTGGACGAAATGCCTGTGGTATCGCAGAGTGTATTTTATTTCCAGCACGATGAAGCACCGCCACATTACGACAAAGGCTCAAAGAGGTGTATCCTGGCCCACGTATTGGTCGATGGGATTAAGTGGAATGGGCGCCCAGATCACCTGACCTCGTGCCATTAGATTTTTACCTGTGTAAGTGTAAATCCCGTTGTGCATCGAAATAGATCCAGAACGATAGAGCAGCTGTAGGAGAGTATTCGGAACATGTGTAGAGCAATAACACCCCACTCACTCCGGCGTGAGCATGGTACTGTGTGACGCCGTATTGGTTTGTGCTACCAGCAGGAGGGACATCAAGTTGAACACCTATTGGCATAGTGTCCAGGACGGTTGCGTCTGGAATCATGTGCCGTACGTGCGTGAGATGTGTATATTTCTTCTCACTAACATGTACAGTAGACCTGTTAGAAAGTGACACGACTTACTTTCATTTGTTTGCTTTCCTCGTATTCCTGCTCTTTCCTACCACTCTCAGATTGCTGTGCAGATGCCTTTGTCGTGGTCCCCGAAAATATGTCTGCTTCTTTGTTCTTAAATTTGCTCCGCTTTCTATTCTCCTTGCCACAGGGTATGTCGCGCTCCAGATTATATAATTCCATCTTGTCCTCCACTGGCGTCGCAACGTTAAATTTTCCTTTGTTATTGGGTGCTATAACAGTTTCGAGTTTAAAGGATTGGTCCGATTACGAAAACTCCACAACTTTAGGTTGACAACTCATATTTGGCAATCGAAATTCTCTCTTATCTTATTTTCATATCTTCAATACTTATCGAGTTACCGTGTCCCTTATATAAGGTAAATTCCTGGTACGATATGCACACCCGCAGAATGTATTCTATGGGAACGTAAACAAGCATAAGTGAAATAACACCTCGCTACGAGAAAATCAATTCATTTCTACTTGATGAGAGACATAAAATTACATGCCCACATTATAATATAATTTAGAATTTCCAACCGTGATAAAGGTGACACCAAAAGAAATGCACGAAGAACTTAGAGAAAGAAAGACACCTGTCGGTGTATCACCAGATGAACAGTGTTGCCAACCATAGTTGAAATTATATTTTCGAATGACCTAAGCAAGAATGAAAATAAAGACAAAAGAGATTGTAAAGCATTGTAATCTTTCCGAGATACAACGTGAAACATGTGAGAAATGCAAACACCGTTGACAGAAACAGCATTGCCATCTTTTACACACTATTCTTCAAAGCTTTAACCAGATATCGAATGTCTCAGAACGTTACTTATTGATCTAAAATCCACACCAATAAAGTGTTGCACTATAGGTTTTAAATCATCTACGCCGTTCCAAACTTATTGTACCTTTTCCAAACTCAACTTTTCTCTTCTGTTAATGCCAACACTGTTCAACGTACTCTTTTTGACTAGGAGGCAGAGCAAACAGTTGTTGTCAATATTTAATTTATTGTGTAAAAATGTTAGTATCTTACGCTTGTATGCGCCATGGGCGTCTGCATTTAACAAATATTTCACATTATTTCCCGAAATGTTTGCAACTCTGGTCTGCATTTACGATCTCTTTTGTCTTTATTTTCATTGTTGCTTCCAATAATGGCATCAATTTAGGTCATTCTTTTTACAAAAAGGAACATACCTTTGTCTTCGGTTAACAACATTCTTCAGCTGGTGATGTTCTCAATTCACGGGCAAGGCCCTTTTTTCTCTATTTGCTTCGTGCAAAGTTCCGTTCCTCTGTTTTGTTTGGTTTCTACATTACCATTGTTTTGCATTCTAAATTATGTTATAACAAGGAAACGCCATTCCATGACTTTGTCATCAAGCCGACTAACGTTCCTGTAGGAAGCTGCTATTTCATTAATGCGTGTTTTACAAAATATAATTAGAATATAATTTATACCAATAGCGTGAAGAGAATGAGAAAGCATTAACAGTAATGACAAGCAATAACAGTTTAAATTTCAATCTACAATTTATAATATACTGATTGTGTTAATACACACAAAGTACAACGATTATGTATAATTTGTATGTAATTACTAAGGGTTGTTAGTATTTTATATTTTATATTTTATTTATTATTTTTAGTATTTTATTTATTTTAGCAAAAGTGCTATTTTAAAGGCACAAGCACTTAAGAAGAAGAAGAAGAAGAAGAATATAAAGAAATAATTTAAGGAGATACTTCTTTTGGTCGTTGCTATATCAACTTTTATATCTGGTTGATATGGTAATGTAGAAATAGATTAAACAAAGAACCACATTGTTGTAATTGGATTATTTTAATGTGTCAAATAAGGTATACGTGGAAAAATTTATAATCTAAAAGTGTATAACTGTGATGAAATTCATTTGTGATAACGTGAAATTTATACGTATTCAAAATATATTTGAATCAGGGAAGGTAACAAAGAAATACGGTTACATATTTATATTGTGCCGGAACCGTGTGACCTTGAGATTAGCTAAGCGCTTACGTAAATACCTCAACATCACGGAGTACAATTTCCTACGTAATAAAATAAAAATATAACGAAAATATAAAATGAATACCAGTACAGTAGTTGATGACATTAGTATTCCAGGAACTGAGAATTCATCAAACGTGGTTCATCTTTTACGACAGCTTGGACAGCATGACACAAAATTTGGGATTCCAGATTGGAGCAAGTGGCACAATAAATAAGACAGCAGATGGTGCAGATGGATTCCAAATTGGATTCCAGACTAAAATAAGTAAATCAACAAATAAGATAGCAGATATATTCCAAATTGTATTCCAGGCTAGAACAGGTAACGCAACAAATAAGAGAACAGATAGATTCTAAATTGGAACAAGTAACGCAGCAAATAAATACCAAACTGGAAATTATCGACAATAGGATAGAGCAGATTATACATAGATTTGCAGTGGTGAGAAGTACTGTTGATATAGTAGAAACGCAAGTCAATGAACATAAAAATCAAATTCGTAGATTGCAGGAAGAGATGCAATCATCAAAGAGAAAATCAGTACTGCAAAGTGTAATCCTGATCCTCCCTCAACGTGGTAAATGAGGAACATAGGAGAAATGAACAAAGACCCTTTGAGGAAAACAGCAACCCATGAGAAGGTTATTCTGATAGGAAGGGCACCATCTCTAATATTAAGGACGAGGAAATAAGACCAACGAGGAACCATACCCATACAAAGACAAGGCATCTAAGGTATTTTAGTTTTAAGTATAATCCCGGGAAATTCAGTGAAATCAGATCTTTAACTGAATTCAGCGGTAGAACTGAAGAAATCCCAGCGAGTACCTTTTCGGAAAAACTCGAAGTATAATATGATTTATTTGGTATAAATAAGAATATGGAGATACTTCTTTTTTTATTGCTATGACAAGTTGTTTATCTGGCTGATATTATAATGTAGAAATAAGTACAACGAAGAACAATATTGTTATAATTGGATTATATTATTTTAATGTGACAAATAAGGTATGTGTGGAAAAATATATAATCTAAAAGTACTCACTTGTTTATAGTTATAGACATGTAAATACGTAATAATATCGTAAGTGGAAATTAGGAAAGATATAAATAATTTATACATATTTTTCGAAATACATGTACACGGATCTCATTAAATTAAAGGACAATATGATGTCAAAGTTTCAATAGGCAACAATATCGATTGTTTTTAAAGTGTAGCATAAGTTTGGTAAGAATCAGTTTAGAGGATTGCCAGGAAGAAGACCTTTCGTTGTTTCTTTCGTTTTACTTAAAACGTTCATCGAACAATATGGATAAAGTGAGTTGCATCTTAATCATATATACATTGTTCCAAACATGGTTATATATTCTACTAAATCTGAGTATTGTTTCTTCTTAATCTTACTAGCCAGTTAGTTCAAACTTTAAAAATATAACAGCGTTAGATGGAGAAATTCAGAAGAGAATGTTTGTCATTAGTACCCTACTTCACTATTTTTTATTCAGCAACCCTATTTTAGATATCTGATCCTTCATCTTACACTGCAATCTTTTCTATGTGTGATTGACAGACTGTTTGACAAATTTGTTCAACCTACTAGTGTCCGTTAGCAGTTAGCCCATTTTGTTCAGCCTATTAACTGCGGTTGAACATTTAACTAATAAATAATACTATCCTTGGGAGAAAAGCATGAATGTGTACAGATATTAATGATTTCTACAATTCCAAATAGTGTTCCATTTTAACGAATATTTTAATTAACGCGCCATTATTTCATAACAGTACATTTTGCTTAGCATATTACCTATTAGCTTTGATTTGTAATAGTTTCAAAGATGATTAAGACTGGTCTTGTTTTAATTATCTTTAGTTATGTTTGTAATTATAATTCTTATTACACATTTAAATACTAATTTACGGTATATTTTAAGTGTATTAATGCATTTCTCTTCTTTTGCAATGGAAAATTTAAAGTAAACAGTATGCTCGGGCTTATCGTCGCCACCGGGCAATCCCGAACATAGTTACATTTTTAAAACATCTCACTGATTTGTTGAAAAATGTTAGTTTTGACTTTACTCTGCAATTTAGTAAGCAGGGAAGACTTCAAGCTTTCTATTCACAAGAAATCTTAATTTTATCTTTAAAAACAAAAGCGTTATTTATAATCAAATCTTAAGTGTTCGTGAATACCACGGTCTGCTTTATATATATTTATATATATATATATATATATATATATATATATATATATATACTTTATTTTAACTGAACAATAACAGGTGCATGCATAATAATACATACTAATAAAGACCTCTAACGTTATTCTTATATACTAAATGGTATGAAGATTGTAAGAATGTGCTATTTGAGTAACGCATGTCAAGAACAAACACAATTGAAAGGAAAACTCATCTAATAAAATCGACACTTTACAAGTACCACTTAAAACTCTAAATTTCTACACTATTTTATAACTTCGGCGTTCTACCGGAGTTGAATATACACAATTTTCTCAGAAACAATTTATCTATTTTTAACTGAATCAGTCTGAATTTATTGTTCCAGAAATGTTCGTTTAATGCCTGTCACTTGTCAAATCATGCACTCTATTTAGAAGTGTCACGCGAGTCGATAATATATTTTTGTCTATTTTTCTTAAGTTTGAAGCTACAAAATTCTGCGTCTGTGCCGGTACTCAGGCAAGGAAGTGCTGAAATTACGAAACATAATAGTCCAACTTGTGCAACTTAAGTTGATTTTCTTCTATAGCACAACATACCTTAGTCATGAAAGGTCACAAGGCATTAAAAAGTCCCAATAACTCCTTAATATATTGAAAGTGAATAACTCAGCCAGTAATTAATTATAATATTTATTGTATATAATAATTGAGTGATAGTCATTATATGTAAATCATATATTTTACACAATTTCATTTATCAGAATTTTATTTAAGACATTTATCAGAATTTTATTTAACTACCGAATATTCGTATAATAATGTGTCTCCATATTCCTCGCAGGTAGTCTTTGCAGTACATTGTTTCCTAATGGACCTGACGTTTCAGAAAATTAACACATGATTAACCGTTAAGTTCAAGCCTCAAATCATCTCGGTGTCGAAAGGAGGCAGATTTCTAATTAAGTAATCTATCAAATTTAGATCAACCGCAAAGCTTCTGCGATACTTAGAAGTCTCATAGATACTAACTTTATACGTAATATATATAAGTAAAATATACACGTTTGATGTAGTAGGAGGTGTAACGTACATTAGAAAATAAACAAAAAATGCGTTTGCGCACATCTTTAGATCAGAATAAATACCACTGAATTAAAGAATTTAAAAAGAAGGCGGAAAGAAGGATAATTGTTCAGAATAGGAATCTAGCTCAACTAAATCGGGGAGAATTATTATTATTATTATTATTATTATTATTATTATTATTATTATTATTATTATTGTTTCAAAATTGACGTGAATTTATATCATATCCAAATCTAAATAATTTCTCATCTCAGGTTAAAATGCCAAATGCAAATGCGCTAACTAAGGTCTAATACTAAATAAATTATGTAATAAGGAAATAAAGTGATTCTTACTATATACTTTATATATAGTCAAACAGAGTTGAATACAACATTTAAGGAAGTAAAATCTCAATAAAACTGATAGACACTGAATTGTTTTTTAATAATATTAAAAAACTTGACCTCTTCACAACAAACTTTAAAAATAGATACAAAATATTAACATTTACGAGGAAATATATAAAAAGAATTTACCAATATACTGTATAAATTGAATAATAGATCTTCCAAAAATCAGCCACGAAATATACCACCTTAAATGATCGAGTATCAGATGTTGATCACAATCAAAATGGTCAAGTATAATGAAACTTACGTCGATATCCATTTTATCGAAACACACTTCAAAATAAGGAGATATACTTATAACTCAAATATCAAATAGATATGTATATATTAACATTCTTACAATGAATTATAAACAATTCTGGAAGTAACTTCACGATTAATTATACTTGGAAATCTCAAATATCGAAAATTGTAAAGACAATTCTCCGCCAATTTTGATTTCGCTTTTACTCGGTGTTGCACCTATCCCATTCCGAACTATTATATTCCGCCCAACCCCGAGCTTCAAACGTAAAATGAATAATTCCAAAAAAAATTGCGTTAGCGGTGACTGCTAAGCATACGGCGTAACGAAACTCAGCTTCCTCCCGACAGTAGCTAAAAACACTATAGAGTAGGAAACTAAACTAAATTATCAAAATTCTCAAGATACTTTTTAAACTACGGAATAGAGATTAGATCTCTAACCGTTACAGAGGGAATGTCAAATAAATACTTTTCAATTTTCTAATTAACAAATTAGAAATTCTAAAACCTACCACCTCTATTCTAACTCAATATATATTTTTCGTACTATACAAATGTTATTTATTGAGTCACTTACTTGTGTTTCCCATCTGGTGTAGAGTGCAATTACATAGGTAGATCATTTCCTCAGCTTGGCATTGTATTATACATGCTGAGGGACTGTAGTATTTAAAGGCCCACAATCCATCCGTCTCATCTGGAAAGCGGCATTTTCTCAATACAGTGTCCATTTTTTTAACTTCTTCATCAGCAAATGAGTATTTCAGATTATACACATCGTAGAATGAATACTTCTCAAACGCACTTCCTGTAGCATTACTATATTCAATTACATCATATTCGTCCAGTATTTGTAGCAACTGCCAAATGAATTTGAATATATTCAGTACTAAACATTATTACGGGAGACAAGAATGGAACACTTATGTATGAATTGACCAAAACACTTTACACTGTTGTTAAATGAATATTAGTATGTACATACCACATTATAATAGTTGGACAAATTAGATGTAGAATATTTAACCGTGATGTTAATTTCTGAGATAGATGTTGTATTCCATAATGTTTGTGTAATGTTACCATTTCTAGAAAAAATAATAATCATAATTCTTATTATTACCATATTATTCGTAGTTGTGTGATAGTAGTAATATTAGGAATTGTTGTTACATTAGTATATAAGGATATTAGAATATTGTAGCTGTATTTTCTATTCCGCTAGCACACTTAGACAAAAGTAAAGAGCTTTATAAAATCAGCTCTTAGGATTAAATACTTAATTAAATATTGTATGTCATTCAGCTCCACGGAATATGTAATTTTTTTTACAAATTCTTAACCCCAAAGTTGTTTTGTTTTTTTAAAGTTTTCAAATTAAAATTTTAAAAAAATCCTAAATCAATTTTTAGAATAATGAGATTTTAGCTTCACTTTTAAAATATGGCAACATTCTTCAAATTTAGCATGTAAAGCAAAAACCTTTATATGAAATTTTGAATATGAATATAAGTTGGATAGATATATTGAATATAAATACAAAACAAAATAATAATGGGATCATTGTGCTATTGTTATAAATTTATGTTTATCTGTTAAACTATTTAGGGATGATATATTAATGGCATTTTGAGATTAGTTGCAGATTAGTTGAGATTAATGCAGACTGTTTGGAAACATCGTTATGAATAAGTATACTAGAAAACTGAAACAAACAAAAGGTTCTGGATTTCGAAAATTTTATTGCAAATACTGTATTTTACTTAGAATTGCCACAGATGTTCTTGCTTCTCAATGGTAAGACTCCCTATATAACATGAAAAAGCACTTTTTTCACAATCTCTTTTAGCAGTTCTAAGAAAACTAAAATTTCTCTATCCCCGGTGTGTGACTCCTCGGCGCGTGCCGGCGTATTCTTGAGAGTATGTGTGTATTTTGTAGGGGAATTAGTATGTTTTGGTGTAGAATTGTAGTTACAAGTACTAACTAAATATGACACTTATACCTCACGATAAATTATTTATTCATATCTTTCAATATCTTAATTTTTATAACCTCATTTTTTTTCTATAAATAGTTAAATAGTTTGTCAACTTTTTATGTACACTGAGAAAAAAAATGTAGGTGGCATACTTAAAAACGTAGGTTACATTCGTAATTCCTGTAGTTTCTGGACTTAACGTACAACCGTATATAGCATCCTGCAGCAAACGTATAGCTGAAAAAGTATGTATTATACGTACTGTCTACATAAGTGCAATGACGTCATTCGTGTGACGTCATCTACAGTAACAAGTATATACGGAGGTAATATCTAGCTTTGTGACGTCAGGGTTGTATATAGTATGTGGGTTAATAATGGCGACACTCACTGACTATCAGGACGGAGCATAATATCAAGAAGTATGCAATATACGTTCTGTACGTGTGTTTCTTGCGTTCAACCCCGAGACAGCATCTATATTGTACTTGTGCCCCGTACGTACGACTAGATACAGTGTACGTATTGTACCTATGTATTATACAGATTTTCCTTATGTCGCACACAGCTTGTCCCGATACAGCATACAGAATATCCGTATGCACCATACAGAGTGCACATATGCAGCTTACAGACTGGCTATATGCGGCATATAGATTACACGTATGTCGCGTACAGGCTGGCCATATGTAATGTATGGATTGGATGTGTGTAGCTTATAGATTGTCCATATGAAATATACGGATTTTACCTGTATCGCATACGTATTGCCTTGTTGTAATATATGAATTGGACATATTCAGGATCTACATTGTACGTATAGTGCACCATTATTGAAGTGCTGCAACATACTGAGAAATGCATGATACATTCTTACGGTAATGTTGCCACATATTGCTTTTCTCTGTATGGAAACAAAAATAGCTTAAAATATGGTTGATCTACTTTGTGCCAATAATAATAAAATTAAAAATACTACACTTTTCAATCTTAGTTTGGAGCAGTGAAACTGTCCAGAGAAATGTATTTATCTGCAGGGTGTAAGTTTGGACTTCCTGCTAATTCTTTGGAAAGCTACTGCAAAGCCAAGTGTTGAAAAGTGGCACAAGAGTTAATTTTAAAATTATTGGCACAAAGGAGGGTAACCACATGTTAAACTATTTTAGTTTTCATACAGAGTAAATCAATATGTGACAATATTACTGTAAGAATTTATCATACCTTTTGCAATAACTTAGTAGCAGCACTTCAATAATAATGCAAAATGCACAACCATGTACAATCCTATGTTCAAACTCAAAAAAGACCTACGTACAGTCATTTATTAAGCCGTTATCATCCATTGCTTGTACAGTCACGAAAGAAAATATTCTTCAGTTGACAAAATTTGTTTTCCTAAAAACTCAACAATAAATTAACCTATCAGAGTACCGACTTTGGCAGGTTGTCAAGTTATAACTATTCGAAGAATAACAACAAAAAGATCCAAATTAATTAATTTGTTGCCGAGCTATTGGCAAAAGAAAATTTGTCAACTGTCAAATACTTTCTTTTCCGTGTGTACTATATAAATACGACTTTACCTCATTCTTTTCCTTAATAATATCCTCTTCCAAAATGCAGAAGTTGTTACCACAAGAGGCGTGAATAGGATTTTCCAGAAATAACTTCTCTGCACATTTTAATTAACAGATAAGTTATTTTTTAAAAGACGCTATAATTAAAAACATGGTGTCAGCTGAAAACGTTTTCCCTCACAAGATGATTCCTAAACAGTACTCGCCATTAAAAATGCAACTTCAAGGAGACAGGGTAGCTACACCAAAGTTCCCAAGCCGATATCTAATAGTAAGTGTCGAATATGCTTAACCCTTAACATACCAAGCGGGGTACTCTAGGGACCCCAGAGAGTGATATTTGGTGATACTGCCGCAATTATAAGAATCAATTTATTCTCGATTTTTATATGTATTCTGCAACCCTTTGCGATATCAATTACATGATTAGATCAACGATGCGTTTCTTTAAAAAATACAAAAAATAAAAACACTTCAAAATGTAAAAACTCCATTGTTAAACCTGTGTTTCAGATTAACGAACACAAAAGTATGAAATTGTATGAAGAACTGAATAGTGTTCAAATATACATAATATTTGACGTCAACAATGTTCATTTAACTTAAGTATGCTTCTAGACATCCAAAAAATAATAGTTGGAGTACCCTCTTCAATACTATGTTGAGAAATTAAAATAATACTTGGGGTCCCCAGAAGACTCCAGCTTGGTAAACAACTTTGACGACTTAGGCTTGGTACGTTAAGGGTTAAACTTACCGCTGTATTCGCTGTGTGACAACGTGGTGATAGCAGAGCAGAACTGACCCAACATTGACAACCAGAACGACTGTAACACAGCGAGACATCGAGAGGATGTTCTCTTCTGGTATGGTAAGCCATGCGTCTTACGATCCAGTGCCACAGCTCATCAACTGTAGCTGGCGGAGTTCACAGGTATAAGAAGCTGTGCAGCCATCGACCAAACATATTTATCCTTCCCTGTTCTACACATTCTGCAAATTTGGACTTTCCTGGATGTATCCTTCTTAGTTCAACATTTTAAGTAACGAGCAGTGTAATAGTCTCATACATTATTTAAAGAAAGAGCGATGATTCTCAGAATTACTCGGAAGTTTCTAGTTTACAATTATATACATATATAGATAGATAGATAGATAGATATAGATATAGCTATATAGATAGATAGATGTACAATAATTTAAAACGGTTATATCAAAGTTTGCATTCAGAGCACAAAAAGAAGTATAGCTCTCGGAACATTGATTTTAGCCAGATAATACCACTAGTAAACTCAACCACACTCAGTACCGTTAGTTGCTTGGTATTCTCTATGAGGCAAAGATCATCGTATCTCATTGCGTGTAGATTTTTGTATTTTTTAACACTAAAAATTGTTTGTCGCTAATCGAACCCAGTAACATATATATACCGACAGGACGTACGTTAGTCACAAGGTTACATGAGTGAAACACTAAACTATTCGATTGACACTTGTGGCCTTGTCAACACTAGAGAAAGGTACAAAGTGATTAAATAAATACGAAACATAGTACATACAAAATATAGCGATGTATGAAGTCTCCTTTTCATACGATTTGGAGAAAGGATACATCTGTAGAGAGCAACATATATGATATCTCTGGATAATTTGGATTAGTACAGAATTCGAACAAAAATAATTTTGAAATTCGTTAAGTCCAACATTTTTTCTTTCTTTCTTCGGATTCTCAATAAAGTTGACTACTGAAAAGCTGAGTTACAGATTTTATGTTAAAACATATTCACTATACCATTGCCTTATTCACAGAACAATACATTAGTTATTAATGTATGACTGAAATAATAGTGCTTCGTGCAGATTTACTTTATCCAATCGGAATTGCACAATGATAAAAAAATGTTGCAAGGTATAATGTTCTTATTTACAGAGAAAAAGAGTTGAAAGGACTTAACGCTAACAAACATTTTCTTTAAACAGACGTACATTTATTCTAATTTATGGAAGAAAGAAATAATTTGCGGAGCAGTATATTTATTAAGGTTACATATTTGTACAAAAGAATGTAAATACAATCGGGTCTGTCTTCAGAAAGGACGTGGTTTTAGCCACAAATTACACTGCTTCTTTTCGCTGTCTTTCATGCAGAATCCTGGTTTTGTATTGATGCATGAAATACCTGAAACAAAAATCCAAAAATATTTAAAATGTTACATTTTAAAATATTTAACATTTTTTAGATTAAATGGACAAAATCTGTTCGGTCAGGTATGGACTTTTGGGTTTCTGGTAGAAAAATGATGAATTGTTTTTTAAAAAAAGTGTTTGTTGATGCTGAACAACTCGGAATGTATTACTATGCAAAAGTAAGTGGGTACCCACTGGCATTCGAGGTACCATGGGGTACCTAATATGTCTGCATTTTTAGATATGTGGAAATATATGTCTCTAAAATGTAAAGAACTGATATCTGTTTAGTTCAGAAAACCGCAACTCGGTAAGCCTTATGGATACCGAGGTATGGGAAAATAAAGGATAACACCATAGAAGTGTGAGTTTTGCGTACTAGATTGTGCAGTTTCGAAAACGTAATTACTGAGGGCTAACGACAACCTCAAAAGTAGTTTCAATTCAATACACTACACACACGTCCTTATGGGGGTTTTCGGGTACTATTGCATTCGCAGACCTCCCATTTCTAAACATTCTAAAATATATCTTAATAAACTTATAAAGAACGTTACAGGTGTGTATTTACCGAAACCGCAAGTCGGTACGTTTAACAGTTACCGAAATATGGTGAAATAAATAGGAACACCATAGGTATGTGGGGCTTCCATACTTGACAGTAGTTTAGAAAATTAATGAAAATATGACTAATGACTATCAAGATATTGTCAAATAAAGGGAGGACCCACACAGTTATGGGGTTTTCGTGTTAGGTGGTAAAATTTCCGAAACCGATCATGAAATCTGAATAAGCACCTGTAGCAATTTCATCCTAAAGTAATTGGGTATTTCCATGGGGTTTTAGAACATCATGGGTCTAAAAAGATTAAGTTTTAAAAGCTTTGGAAAATATAATTTGACATTTGTAAAGAGTATTAGAAAAGAGAATAGAGTTACCCAAAACTTCCAGCCAGTACATCTTACAGCTAGAGAGAGATCGTGAAATAAAAGAGTTTTAGATCTTGAAATTTCATAAAACAACTTTTGATCTTAATAAAAGTTAAATAAGATGGTAGTTATATGGGTTAAGTGAGTACCTCACACTCGTCAGGGCAATTCCGATCGAAAGATTAATTCAGCTCGAAGTTTTCTTCGGGTAAATCCAAGCGTGATAATTCCTAGCGTACAAAAAGAATGAAAATTCTTTGTCAATATCTAATATAGCAACCGAGATATAAGTAATTATGTATTTTACGACGTCGTAAAAATGGAGACCCACATGATTTGTACTGTTGAGTCTTTGCTGTAAGAAGAAGAAATTTCAGAAAACTACCGTATATACCTTAATAGACAATTAAATGGGTGGAGGCACGGTGGCTTAGTGGTAGAGTGCGTACCTTTGGTGTATTGGGTCCCTGGTTTGATCCGTGTCCAAGTCAGTTTGTAGTCGACATTGTATTCGTGGGTATTCTCGGGGTACTCCCGTTTCCTCCCACCTTTACACTCCAATTCTATCATCAACATTCACTTGCCTTAATTTCATTTTAAAATTAAATGGGCAGTTAAGTGTGATCGTATCTCTGTGGATTAAGAGAATACTCCAGTGTAGTTTCTGCAAAACATACTAGGTACACACCCCACCACTAAGTTACTGTGTCCTCACTGATTTAATTGTATATTAAGGTATATACAGTAGGTTTTTGAATTTCTTTCTTATAGCAAAGACCCAGAAGTACAAATCCTTAAAGATCTCTATTTTTACGTCATAAAATAAATGACTCGTTATATTTTGGTTAGTATATTAGATATTCACAGGGAATTTTCACTCTTTTACACAGTTCGATGAACCTTTGAAACTGCCTGAAGAAAACCTAGAACTAATCTTTCCATCGAAATTGTACTGAGGTACTCACTTAACCCATAGAAATACCATCTTATTTAATTTTGTTGGGACCAATAATTTTTCCGAAGTTTCAACATCTCATACTCTTTTATTTCACGGTGTTTCTCTATATGTTAGATGTACTAGCTGCAAGTTTTCGGTAAATACATATTTCTAATACTCTTTACAAATGTCAAGTTATATTTTCAAAAGCTTTTAAAATTTAATCTTGGTAGACTGTAAGATGTTCTAACACCCCATGGAAATATCTAATTACTTGAAGATGGAATTGCTACTGGTGTTTATTAACTTTCCATGACCGGTTTCGGAAATTTTATCATCTAATACGAAAATCCCATACCTGTATTGGTCCTCTCTTTATTTGACCATATCTTGATAGCCGTTAGTCATATTTGAATTCATTTTCCAAATTGTACCTTCAAGTATGCAAGCCCCACATACATATCGTGTCGCTCTTTATTTTCCCATATCTCGGTATCCGTAAGGCTTACCGAGTTGCAGTTTTCGGTAAACAAATATCAGTTCTTTACATTTTAGACACATGTATTTCCATATATCTAAAATGCAGAAATTAGGTACCGCATAGTACCCCTCTACCCCATTGGGGTACCCACTTACTTTTGCATACCAGGGCAAAAACACCAGTGGTCGTTACTTTAAGGTTGAAAACATACTCTTTTGTCTCTTCTGTGAGCACCGTGAATCGGTCGGAGCTGTACCATAGTTGGAAAGAGACACTGATCCTTCCTATATATGACCATGTAGTCAGAATTCAAAATCGAATAGCCGTTGAAGGAAAAACAATATTTTAAAATCCCTTGTATTGCACCGGTAGTAGTCATCTCAAAATCGAAATGTTCCAGTGGTAGTTAGGGTTTTGTACCAGTGTTCGTCACTCAAATAACTTGACATAATTTATTCAGAAACGCACTGTTTATCTGTTTAAAATTAAGAATAGAGTATGAAGTACTAATCTTAATAACTGTGCATCACTTTTGGCACTCAAGAAAGAAAATAAAAAAGTTTTTACATACTTTTCAAAGCAATTTCAGTAAGAAAAATGTTAACTGAATTCAAAAGTTAACTGTATATTATTTTAACGTTAAGAGTACAATATTAATTACTATATTTAATAACTATAGTGACTTTAAGCACTCAAGAATGAAAATAAACATGTTTGTACATACATTTTTAAAACAATTTGAGAAACAAAATAAGTTAACCGAATTCAAAACTTAATTATACATCACCTTAAGATTAAGAATGAACTATAAAATACTGAGGTTAATAATAATGCATTACTGAAGAAAGAAAACAAAAATGTTTTTAACTACCTATATTGTATTTACATGTTGTTATTTCTCATTAACATGCTTTTTGATAACGCACGATATGGGCTAGGGGTACGCACGAGAAATGATTTGAGACTGTCACCTCTCGCAAAGGTGTCGCGAAAGTTGTCTCGTCTCGAGAACTGTATCTGTTTCTATTGGAAGAGCTATGTCTCGTCTCGAATTTCGTAACAAAAATTCGTTACACATGCAGTTTTGTGTAAAAAGTGAAATGTATAAATACAGGAGAGAAAACATTGCAAACAAACATTATGTTAGTATGTTGAAAAGGGGCGGACTCGCCCACCCTGCTACCCTGCAAATGCAGGGTGGGCCCCTCAAACAGGTGGGCCCCTCCACCAATTTTAAAAATATGTACTCAATTAAACCTACCAGCATCAAAAAATGCAGGGTAACTCCCGCAAACTTGTGTTTTGCATAAAAAAGACGTAAAGTTAAACTTTCATTAACAGACCTTATTCTTCTCCACGTTTATCGACTTGAAAAAGTTCTGTCTATGAGACAATCAGGCCCTAAAACATTGCGGGGTTTGTGATACAGCAGCTGTTAAAAACGAGCACGTTAACTACTACTTTTTAATATAAGAAACACAGTAGATTTCAGGCTGTTATTGGATTTGGATACCATTGCCTACTCCGGTCCTTTTACAAGCCGGCGAATGGCGATGTTTTAAAGAAACAATAGTGTCATAGATATTGTTATTGTGGAAAGTGGAGGTGGAGCCGGAACGCTTTTGAACTGCATTGTCCTCAGACCAAGCTTCGAAGAAAGAAATCGGATCAGGCTTCGTTGTTTTTTTTTTCAGTGCGGTAAAGCGAAAAGAAATTAGTCGTCACTATCAACGATTGTTTTATACATACCTCAAACAATTACTATGAAGTTGCTGCCCTCGGCTCGTGTTTTATTTGTATATTACATCGAAGAGCAAATCCGAGAGCAGCAATTCAATTATTCGAACACCAGTTACGTGTCATTTGTCGTGGAAGACAGATGTGGTTGTGTCAGTATGTATGATAGGAGTGATTCTACTGTAAAGAAAAAATATAAAAGTGGTGCTAAAAAGCGAGAACACAAACGAAGATGTGATTTACAAAAAGCTGCATCTGACCCAAAACAACGTAGGCTATTTGAATCTGTGAAGCCCCAAGAAACAAATGAGCGTGATGTGACTCATTCGAGTACTGCAAGACAGTTGCCAGGTATTTTTTGTTTTTTGTTTTTGTTTTTGTTTTTGTTTTTTTTTTTTTTGTTTTTCTGTTTAAGGTGTTTAAAAATTATAATGTATACACCACGTCTTTGGATGATTTCAGTCAATTGTAGCTTATCTTTTATGGCTATTTTCACTTGAAAAAAAGAAATGAAATCTTTGAGTTTTACGTAACAGGATTATGCCGGTTAGGCTAAAGGAGACGGTGATGATGAGTGATGAATGAAATGGTGGAATGAAGAAAGCGGGAGAACCCTGAGAAAACCCACGCACACGGTGTTTGTCCACCACAAAGTTCTCTTGGCGGGGGCTGGGATCGAACCCGGGACCCCCAGCACCAGAGGTGAACGCTCTACCACTGAGCCACCGGGGCCCCTATTTTTACTTGAAATTACACAACTGTAACAGGCAAACACGAAATTAACTGAACTGTTTGCTGCCGCATAGTGCTTTCAAACGGGTCAGATCAGGCTTTCATGGGTCGAGTCAAGCCTGCTTGAGACACGGGTCGGGTCAGGTCACCTACGCTAGGGTCAGGCTACTGTAGCCACAGGTCGGCTCGGGTCAACTTTCTATTCGGGTCTTGAGTCGGGTCGGGTCGACGTTCAACTCAACCCGACCCTCTCGACCCGAGAAGGATTTAGCCGAAACGGCCATAAGAAAGTTGACCAGAACCGACCCGTTTTTAGAGCAGCCCTGACCCGACCTGTGATCCAAGGAGGTTCGACTCGAGCCCTGACCCGATGAAGCCTGACCTGACCCGTTTGAGAGCACTAGCTGCTGCACACTTATGCTGTCAGTCAAATCCGTGTGTATATCGTGTAAATGTTAACTTCCCTTTAGTTATTTAAAGTTAATTTAAAATAAAAGTGTAGTAAAATGTAAAAATTATTTGTGATGTGCAAAGTAGGTATTCATATGAAAAGAGAAGTTGGGCCAGCCGAGGAATGGGCGGACTGCACTAGACGATAGACGATATTTAATCTTTCTGCGACATGAAGATATGATATTATGACTTACTTCTGTCAAGGAAAATCTTGTGTTTCGAAATCTATCGCAAATTTACCTCCAATCGAATTCTTTGTGTTGCATTGAGGCCACAAAGTGACAGCTTTTTCAAGTTTCAAACACTGACGCCATGTCTGTTGTCTCACCTGACACGCTTGGGAGGGGAGGAGTGGTCTGCTAAGAGCGGGGTGTACTTCTTCGAGATAATACAGCAATATTTAGACAGTTTGTGTATGTGGGTTACAACATTTTCTTCCCGCCAAAAAGACAGGTACAGAGAGAGAGATTGCGGCACATTCGCGAGCAGACTTTCGACTGAAGTAAGTGGTATTTTTTACGTATCAAGAGGGAGGGGAGCCCCAGATCAGCTATGACAAAATACGGATCTTCGTTAAGTAGGGTGGTTGCAGGTTTGGTTACTTAAAAAAAGTTTCAGATATGTTATTTTACATGAAAACGCAATAAAAATTGCCTCAAAATTAATTTTAAAAATCAGATGGCATTTTCTGAAACACCAGTCTTTATTTTGGGATTTCCAGCAGACATGGGTAAAATCATGTCAAATTTAACTAGTTTATAATTTTAAAAAATCTGTTGTTCATTCTCCGCCGGCCCTGAAGAGGCTACATGCTCTTATTCCACTGAAAAACTTTTTCCGTCATATGTAAATGGGGCTGTGCAACGATGAATCATCGCATTCCTAAACATTAATTTTCTCGATTATGAAAGTGATCAAAAATCGGTTGCGTTCATTGCTTGGACAAGATGTGTTGGAAGACTTTATTTTTTTATACATAGAAAGATCATATACGTTTGATTACGACAAAGTGATTGACGATCCAAAGATCCAAAGAATTAGGTAGATCTAGCTCCAAAGAATTAGGTAGATATTTGAAATTGTGAGTGTAACTGGGGCATAATGAAGATATTAATATTAGGATACATTTCTGGAATTCATATTAATATTATATAATATTAGGTTACGGTATGCAATTCAGTAGAAAATTTCAACCAACTTGATATTAGAACTGATTTATGAGGAAAGAAACTCACATTATTTCTGTCAGTGCTTTAATTATTTAGTGTTTCAAAGTTGACTTGAGATTAGTTTTTACTTATTGCACATGTATATATTTTGGGTTTTCTAAAACATGACACTCATTTGTTTAAATAAATGGTTTAAATTCATTACATAAAAAAACAATAGCACTATATAAATAACTGAAAGCACCAATTCCGGTATTGTGTGTGTTTACAATAAAAAATGATAATGCCAATTACACACTGTATGAGTTACTATTAAAATGTTCCTACTTTAGATTTTTGTAATTAATGTTTTGCTTTTGCATGAACATATGGGATACTATTTATGGGTTCGAAGATGGACTTTTATATGTAATACATATGAAGAATGCCAAGTACATTTTTTACATTTTTATACAGTGGGCCCTCATTTCAATTTAGCAGGGTGGGCCCTATGGTTGCCAGTCCGCCCTGATGTTGAACATACTTTTTTGTATGTGGTGCAAAATATCTTCATCTATGGGGTTACTTTGCACCAAAGTTTATATGAAATGAAATCTTTGAGTTTTACGTTCCACGCTTTTGCCGGGTATGCTAAAGGAGACTATAATCATGAGAATGAATGAAATAGTAGAATGAAAACTGTGAGAGAAAACGGGAAAACCCCGAGGAAACCACACACAGTGTTTGTCCAACACAAAGCCCATTTGGCATGTGTTGGGATCGATCCAGGAACTCCACGCAGGAGAGGTGAACGCTCCATCACTGAGCTACCACGTCCCCAAAAACACAACCTCAGAATATACTTCATATAGAGTAGAAATGAAATGAAATCTTTGAGTTTTACGTCCCACGGTTATGCCGGTTAGGCTAAAGGAGACGGTGATGATGAGTAATGAATGAAATGGTGGAATGAAGAAAGTGGGAGGAAACGGGACAACCCCGAGAAAACCCACGCACACGGTGTTTGTCCACCACAAAGTTCACTTGGCGGGGACTGGGATCGAACCCAGGACCCCAAGCACCAGAGGTGAACGCTCCACCACTGAGCTACCACGACCCCTCATATAGAGTAGAAGTAACAAGATGTAAAAAAAAAAATGCCCCGTCTGGAGGACATGTAAGCTAAACACCAATACAATTGTTACAGATTTATTTACTTTCACTGTTTAGGCTCAACATCGCAACACCAATATCATTATGTCACATCATTTCAAAACTATGCTAACTGCAACGTAGACCTGCTTTGCTTCGTAATGTCCAAATAGTTGATTACTGTGCTCGAAAGCAGGCAAGTAGCATACAAATTTATGATGTTGAAGGCGTTATTTTTCACAGCTATGGAGAAAAGACATGAAAACGAAAAATAAAAAGAAATCTTTGTTTTACGTCCTACGCTTATGCTATGTATGCTGACAGTCACAAATGAGTATTGAAAATTGATGATCTTGGAATACGATTTGGTGGAATAATGAGGGGGGGGGGGAAATAGACATTGATTAAATATAAAATTGAAAAGAAATAAGGGCCTGACGCTCAAATATTTATCTATCTGGCAGCCATCTTGATCCCTCTAAAATATCATGAAGTACTTTATTGATTCTAAACCCAATAATAGTAATAGTAATTATAACAATAAACACAGAATATACCTAGATATAATTTACGCACCTTGAAGTGTAGAAATTAATGATTGCAATCCTCAGCATTCCAATAGTTCTTTGGTTTCTCCAAATGAAGATTCGGACATCGGTTTTCTTCTCAAGCTATAATGGGGTACAATAATCAGTTGCAGTCCAAAGCAAAGTCACTAAGTTAAGCATGAATATAAAAGATTTTGTGTTAAATATTTCAATGTAAATTTCATGAAATAGAATTCATTAGTTAGTTACATACAAACTCTTACGCATGTAAGTCAGAATCTACTTGTAATAACTTGTAAATTTAAACAAACTAAATTATACTACAGTTATAGGGACATCAAACATATATTCCATAAGATATATAGGGTGTCTCAAAAGTCCCCTGACTCGATTATTATCAGAGTTACAACAAAATGTAATTGGGAAACCGTCTCCAAATATGATGTTTCCAATGTAAGTTGAAGGAATTTTCAAAATCGGATGAGCCGTTTGGCTGTACACTCTTTATGCGTCCAATGTTAAATGAAAATGCAACGTTGCCATTTACCTGGACCCACAACATAAGTGAATGAAGTTACTGATTTTTACGCTAACATGTCGATGGCTAGCCCCCATTTCAAACAGTAACTTCATTCACATATGTTGTGGGTCCAGGTAAATGGTAACATTGCATTTTCATTCCACATTGGGTGCATAAAGAGTACAGCCCAAACGGCTCCTCCGATTTTTAAATTGTGTTCACTTTAGATTGAAAACAACATATTTAGAAATGGTTTTTCCTCTTACGTTTTGTTGTAACTCTAACTGTCAGAGGACTTTCGAAACACCCTGTATACATCATACGAAGTTCCTTTCTAAATTCTACACGGGTGTAGTTTAATAGAATGTGAGATGGGTAATACACATTAGGCCGTTTGGGAATACTCTCACAGACGGCCGCCATTTTGGATTAAATTTGTTTGTTATAAACTGGTGGGTAATGTGATATATATATGGCCACGGGTAATGTGATATATATATGCTAGAATTTTCTCAGTATGTCAAATATGCAATCAGATTCCATGGAGCTTAATTTGGTGAAAAGTTATTGCCAATTGAACGTTGTATTTACCTATTTCTTCTAGATGTAGAACCATACCGTTAGCACGTGAGCAATGCATCGAAATATTCAAACTGTGGAGCGGGAGGAGTGCCTGTACAGTGGTTACCGATTGCAAACAGAATCATCCACAATGTGACTGTGTTACATCTTGCAGTGTCACAGTAATTAACTAAATTTGAGGAGACGGGCACATTCGTGGACATACGTCGTAGCGGATGATCGTAGACAGCTACAGATGAAGCAACGCCTACAGCAGTGCTGACTTCTTTCTCGATGTGGCCCCAGAGGAGCACACGTCATTTATTAATGCAATGTGGGTTGAGTCATAGGGTCTGCGCGTGTATAAGTGCATCCGTACAAGGTGCAAATGAAACAACATCTCCACAAGAACGATGTTGATCGCCAAGTGCAGTGAGTAATTATGGTTAACATTTTTATGCAAATACTCTTTTCAGATGAAGCTGACCTCTACGTAAATGGGAAGGTTAATAGGCAGAACATGCACAATTGGTCACCTGACAACCCCGCGTGCAAGACAGCTCCAACATGACCAGCGCAAATAAAATTAATTATGGTATTGGCAGACAAATGAGGAATACGTCTAATCAGTCACTTTTTCATTCCATAAAAATAACTGCGGAATAATACCTCACGCTCGTACAGGGATAGATATTGAGAGCTGCGATGCCCGAGGATGGTACATTCTCGCAGTTTTTTCAACACCATGGCGCTTTCTTCATTATGGATTCGTATTGCGTCACTACTTGAACAATTCTCTAGAACATGGGTTGATCGACGAGAGGCAGTTGAATGGCTGCTCGATCACCGGACCTAACGCTGTTCAATTTCTAGGTAAGTGGAAAAGTTAAGGCTATGGTTTGTGCAGTAAATATTCATAATTTTTATCATCTAGAACAAAGTATCGCCATCGTCTGTGCACAAATTTGACCCTATATCCTACTTTGTGTCCACAGCAATTGGAAGAAGCTTCTGCAAATGTTTATTACTCAGTAGGAACATGTGGAACATATACTATAACCAGGGGTAAAAGTGGACTTGAAAAGGTGGGGGGACGGTAGGTAGCGGCATCACTCCACGCCGTTCCTCCTGCCTATCTCTGCCCATTGTACCATTTTAGGATCTGGGTGACGCCCTACATATTTTCGAGGTGGGGAACTGCATCCCCCGCGTTCCCCCTCGCTTTTACCCCTGACTATAACAGGGAAATGTGTTCGAAATGGGAAAAATCAGAGGCGGTGTGTTTTATTACGATTTTGACTCGACATATCGGCTATCTAAATGTTCAAATGCAGTGAGGTGTGAAGCCTACAAGATTGCATTTCTATTTACATAATGTCTGAAAACCACTGGAAAGCTTCTTTTAGTTATGGAGAAAAAACGGAGAGACTGATCCATCCATCGTGAACAACTTTCTGGAAAAAAATAAATAAAAATAGCCCTTACCTTGTATCAGAGAATTATACACGAAAGTGCTCAAAAACCGACTTTTAATATTAACAATTTCCAGCGGGAAAACTCCTGGACCACACACTCGAATAAGGGGTATTTCAAACTCCCGTAAGATCTGCCCCCCTAGCAATCCCCTAAATCCGCCCATGCTCAAAACACGACGCTTATAAGAATTCAGACAAGACGACACATACATACATACGAAAGAAACAATTCAATACGGCACATCAAAATATAAACTAGATGAACTTCTTTGAAAACACCTCATTTTACAAACAAAAGGTAGAAAAAGGTAAAAATGTCAGTATTGTCAACTTAGAATCTACATAACAAATAAAATCTTTTTATGTGCAAAGCTATTCGTCAATACGTATAAAAAATGGATTTATTAATGGTATTTAGCATTTATTCTTCCGTGAAGGTATATCTTGATCACTAAAAAACCAGAAACGGTATGTCTCTATCACTGGAAAAAAAACAGAAGGGTATGACATACCACTACATATAGTCTCACTTGGTTCACTGCCAATAACATTTCACAAGAATAAGTTACATGATATCTGATTGCATATTTGACATCCTCAGAACATTTTAGTGCATGGCCATGTATCACACTACCCACTTATCGTCCGTATTACAATTTCGAATCTAAGATGGCGACCGTCCGCGTGATGTAATCCGAAAGTATCCCTCTGCGCCTAATGTGTATCTCTTATCTCGCAATCAACGAAACTACATCCCTGTAGTTTTCAGAAAGGATGACAAGGGACTTCTGATGCATCCTGTATATAATAGTTGTATCAATAATGACGGGTATACCGGCTAGGCTAAAGGAGACGCTGATGATGATATAATGAATGAAATGGTGGAATGAAGAAAGTGGGAGGAAACGGGAGAACCCCGAGAAAACCCACTCACACGGTGTTTGTCCACCACAAAGTTTACTTGGCGCGAGCTGGGATCAAACCAAAGACCCCAAACACCAGAGGTGAACGCTCTACCACTGAGCCATCGAGGCCCGACAGGAATATTTGTTGAAGTCTACTGTCTTCTTCAGTACCAAGGTTACACAAAAATGAGCCTATGGTTTTGATGGAATTCGAACCAACATTATATGTATACTCTCTCAGCGAGAATCAAAGCTGGCACCAAGTTTACATATGCGCGTGCATTGTATTTTACTTATATAGCTCACAGAGCTATGGGCGAGCAAGCAAGGTACGTGCCCCGGGCGTGTGGTTGGAGGGGCTACTAAAAGAGAGGTTATATATTAGTACTTTTCCATTTTGGTGTTTAATACTTTTCATCAGAGTGCGAAATCATGAAATCAAAGTGGGGGAGACTGAAGGACTGAAGAGAGCGAGAGAGAGGAAAAAAAAGCTGCGCAGTCTTACACTTCAAAGAATTGTAGTGAAATGAGAAGGTCAGAATTCAAGATGACATTCGGATGCTTGGCACGAAGAAAAACATTGCAAGCAATTTTGAAAAAAAAAAGAAAGAAAAAAACTTAAATAATGTGATATATTTTGTAGGCTTTGGATATGTATGTTTTAGTTGGCATCAACAATTATTGGTGTGTTTTGTCACAATTGACAGTTTAGCGAGAGACTAGGCTAACTGACAATTTTAACTTTCTGAAAGAAAAGGAAACAAATGAAAACAGCACGTTACAAAGGATACGACTGATATTCATAGTTTGGCTTAGTATACAACAGGGGTGGATTCAGGATGGACTACTGGGGGGCGGTGGGTTGTAATGCCACTACTTACAAGATAGAGCTACTTTTAATAGATTCAACTCTGGGTGGGTTTTATTTTATATTAAAATACACAAAGTTTCCTCTTCTTGGAGGAGATAGACCCTCCCTGGATCCGCCCTTGTCTCAGGACAAGCCACACAGACAAGTGGTTGAGGCAAAAGTCAATTAATGACATTAGTATGCTGTTCCATCAAAATCTCAATCTTGACCTGGATGTAAGTTAGCCTGGTCTCTCACTGAACCCCTCAATTGAATGTTTAGTATGTAAATTAGGCACTTCTACATCACAAACAGTAAATATAACCTACCTTATTCCACGTTTTTAAATGCATTTCTACAACTGATTGTAACTTTAAAGGTTCTCGTGAAGATTAGCTGGCTGAGGTTACCTAACATAGCCATGAGTTATCAAATTAACAGTTGTGCTTCGTGGGTGATGATAATGATCCTGAGGTTAGATGTTAAATTGGACTCGAGAGCGGAACAAGGGCTGATCTTATTCGTGTCTCAGACGGGGCATGGAATGGAACGAATATGAAAATAAGGTTGCTGTAATAGTTTTTCATAGGGTTTGTAAGATGTTCGAAACACTTGGCATTTTTTTTATCAAGACTTGACATTTTTTTAAGAAAAAGATCAAGACTTGGCAATTTCAAGTTTCATCCCCCTCCCAATCTTGTAATGCTCGCTACGCCGCTGTAAGCAATACATATTTTCGACAATATTCGTTGTTCATCTGTTTCCGCTGGGTTCCAACGTGGTGAGCTGCATATGGGACTTTTAATGGTGTTATTATAATGAGAAAGAATTGCAAATTATGTTCATGTTCCTAAAAGAGGGAAATTGAAAGAGAAATTAAATTAAAAATAAATAAGGGAGAGAAAAGTAATTACTTGAAAATAAAAATAAAGTCTTTGAGTTTAATGTCCCACGATTATGCTGTTAGGCTAAGGGAGTCGGTGATTAAAGCAAGTTAATGATTATGGAATATTTGGTGAAATGAGAAAGTGGGAGGAAACCAAGTCCCCGAGAACACCTACGAGCACGTATATGAAAATGAAGTAAAACATACACTGGCCTATGCTTTCTTTGTCTAGCAGAGTCATAGTTTGGAATCGAAAATGTGTTTTGAATCCTTGTATTTAGAGATTGAGAGTGTAAGTAACGAAATCACTTAACACATCCATTAAGATTTCGGAAAGCGAAATCTAAATTTAGGTAAGGTAACTCCATGTATTAACTGCTTGCATCCGCTTCGTACATTGTTCGAAGGGTCACGAAGCAAATCACCTCATTTAGTCTACACATACCTAGTACTAGCGTTAATTACCTGCTTCGTTGGGTGAAAATAAGAAAATCAGTAATATGTTACGTTAGTCAGTCACTTTTTTTACTATTACGAAACGCTCTCTCATATCGGTTATTTTCGATCATTTGTAAGATCCGTCTCCCCTCTTTCCCTCCCCAAGTTGCTTGGCTGAATTTTGATTTAAATAGTATCGGAAGTGTCACTGTCCATTTCTGCGCCCCCGAAAACAATGGATTTAGATTAGGATTAGTTCACTTAACTTAGTAAGCCTACACAGCTTTGGCGCGGCTCGACTTGTTGGAAAGCAATCCAAAATCTAAACAAATATATCGATGTCATTGGGGTTTAGTAAAGTGTATCGTAAGTCAAGAAGATTGAGAATCACTGCCTCGATTATTCACTTCAATTAATCATCAAACTCCTTTAACCTGAAGTACATAATCGTGGAACTTCATAAATTATAATTTTATGGCATCTAGAAAATGCACATATCGCACATTACGTTACATTACCATTCAATCGCAATAGGTTATTACAGACATGTGGTTGGCTTGAAGCTTAGCGTCCTATTCAGCGCCAAGACTGTGCACTACCTACACCTACAGCATAATATGGAATCCTACTCGCATGATCTTCAATCAAGATTTGAATCAACGGGAGGATGAAGATTTTCCCTCTCGTTAAGTAATTTCCCCAACTCGCCAAAGAATTTCTCCCTTGCCGGGAAAATATTTTCCCTCATTTCATATTTTACATATTATATACTATATATTATATCTTGCATCACTGAGAAATAAAATGCTTGGATTGTATATCTGAAAAGTCGCCCCCTCCCTGCAGGCACGTAGCCGCGATTTCGCAATACGGGAGGTCCGTGACGAAATACTGTGGTTATCACACCAGGGGTTCGATCAATCTAAACTATTTTACTGACAACATATCCATATTGATTTGTTAGGACAATAAAATGAGGATATGTTAGTAAGTATTTTAATTAAAGAATTATGAAGAAATCTTGCGTAAAAGAATAGAAAAAAGTATTGACAAAGACATAGTATTCCGAGGTCATTCGAACTCGGTTCTTCTCGTCTTCTTTCTATTTCTCTTATCTTAGTTCAATGCCGTCAAGGATAGCAACGAGATCTCTTTCGGGAGTAAAGACATCCTATAAAATGGATTAGTGTTGCCGCGAAATTCAAAATGGTTCATATTATTGGTAATTCTGGGAATTGCTTAAGTTCTGACAGGCTATCTGAAAGAACCGGTTTATCGATCGTCATTTGTAGTCCATAGGGTTACTGGCGCAAATCCCGGGGGGATGAGGACATGTCCCCTCCAATCTTAGAACTGGGGGGGGGACTTTCCCCTCAATAATCCGATTTGAAATGCGTTTTTTGGAGACAAATGTGATGATTTGTGTCCGATTGCCACAAAGGAAAGTAAGATGAAATTGATGTCCCCACCCCAGAATAAGCCTTAAATCTGCCCGCCTCACAATTTTGAAGACAACTCTGCTCCCCTGATCCTCCGCAGCATTGTTTTTCAACTTCATAAATATTTTGAACATCCTTAAAAAAATTATGAGAACTGTCTTACCCGTCCCTCCCAATGTTGAAGACAGATTTGCGCCGCTGCATACGGTTAACATGGAGCTAGATGGAATTCGGAATGTTCCGTTACAATAATATCCAATTTCAACTTGATCCGCCCCCCCCCCCTCCCGTTTCCTCCACACAAAGCTCCTCGTAAGAAAGAGTAACCAAAACGCTTATTGTAGCTTTATATTTTTGAGGCTGATTCATCTGTTTCTTTCTGTTTCATCTTTCCTTAATATTTTTCATTTCTGGTTCCGATGGGAAGGGGGGGTCTGGACCCACCCCTTGGCTGCGTGCCTGCTTCCCGTAAAAAGCTTCATTCGAACCCTGAATCAAACAACTCCATCTGTAAAGCAGTGCTGAGTTAATTTTAATATCCTTTTCTGCAACGAAGCTGTATGAGACGGGGACTTACTGATTAACATGGACTCCGAACCACTCCCGCCGGGAATCGAACGCGGGTCTCCCACACCAAAGGCGCGTACGCTAACCGCTTACCGATGAAGGAGCTCATATCTAAAGCAGTGTAAGCAACAACAACAACAACAACAAAAAGAAACACACACACATACTAGAAGTTTGCGCAATTGGGGATCAAAACATTCTCAATGAAATATGAGAAATAGTAAACGTCAATCAAAGTGGGCTTCTGCTTATTCTTTACTTTGTTAATACTTAATTCCTTCTAGAAATAGTGAAACAATACTATGAAGACAGAGTACTTAAACATAATCGAAAGAATAAGACAAGGAAACAGAGTAATTTTCGCCTAATTAAACTAGTCATATATACTATACCTAACTGTTACATCGTATTTCTTACCATATTACGAAAGCGATATAACTTTTTTACCAGCCATAGAAGCTGGACGCAATCCAATACTGCTATTTAGACGCTGTAACGAAAGCTGCAAGTCAAACGCCTGACACTCCTAACTCTTCAAACTGTGTAATAGCTGTTTCAAGCGGCCTACAACTTATGACCTTGAAACTATGTGCTAGTAACCAAATTAATGCCAAGGTACGATACAAACACCCCAACTTGCCACAATGACGTCAACACAAGGAAAAAAAGAAAAACATCTAATTTTTGGTTCGAAAATTATGAAACAATAATAATAATAATAATGTAATTCTCAGAAACTCAAACATTAGTTAACTAGAGAACATAACAAGCAAAACAAAACAAAACAAAACAAAACAAAAAGAACCTTAAACGTGAGCTCTCCCTGACTGCTGTTTTTAAATTTCAGTGAGGCTGTAAAAATATGTTTTGTTTTATTGTTAAAAAACAAAAAGAAAAAGAAAAATAAAGAAAGAAAGGAAATAAATTTTGTTGCAAATATCCTAGTAAAAATAGGTTTCCTAGACACAAGTGGCTCCGCGTAGCGTAGTTGCTAACGCTCTCGCCTTCGGTACGAGCGGACCCAGGTTCGATTCCGGTAGGGGCACTCGGTCGAAAAAGTATCAAAAGCTTTTAAGTCCAGACATCCTGAATGATCCATTCTTGGGTTTTCCTCATTTCACACCAAACAAATGCCGGGTGGTACCCAACATATAGGTCCCAGGCCGTTTGCTTCCTTCCCTTTCCCCGGATAGTGTGCTCACCGAGGGACGTCATAACTCACATGTGACGGGCTAACAAGGTCATTGATGCCGAAAGCCCAGAAATCTAAATCCTAAATCTTCACTACACAAGAAAATGTTCGCGCTGAAAACGGTTTCTTAGCAATTATGTTAAGCAGTCCTGTAGTAAATCTCCATCAAGTAATAAACCGTCACATATAAAAAGGAAAGAATAAACACGTAACATTCATTTTGCGTACCTTGAAATGTAAAAAAGTTACAAAACATTAATATTCAAAGATTTCTCAAAATTCAGATTAACCCATTTCTTTCTCCTCAACCATTAACGAGTTACAATAGTAAGAATTGTAGTCATAAATCACATTACTTGTTTATTACTATATTAAAGCAAGTTATACTAAAGGAATATATAATTAATGGAATATTTAACTAAAGTGATAATTTACTATTGCACTTACCCAGGCTTTTGTTTCCTTCCGCTCTTCTTTTCCGTTTGTAAACAACCTCGTTTATAAACCAGCTCGCAAGCATACGACAGTTGTTTCATGACGTCATCTATGGTGCAAGAAAGAGGTGTCTATAGGCGGTCAGGACCTCACACACAGATGGACGTATATAACATATAGCTGAAGTATTTAACATACGTATACGTATACAAAATACGGAAGATTGTTAGATGTCAGACATCCTGCAGCGACATGATATAACATCCAAGCGCGTTAAAGGCAGTAGCTGTGTAGCATATGGATAAAGTACGCTCCGTACAGATTTCCTTAGTAAACATAACGATTCCTTGTATTTGTACAATATACCGCTGTCCGGATAATGGATTTTTCTCAGTGTAGGGGTGAGTGATATGTGTACCGTATTGACGTTACGAATACATTTTTTTCTTTCCTTTCTTTGTACTGTAGAAAGAGATAGTTTTGTAATCAGATATAATGAGATTTAGCTCTATATCTGGCAGATTCCCGATCTAGCCATTCTAATCGTCTGCCTCTGAATTACGTTTACGTTATTCAGAATGGAATAGCCAAAGTGCGAGTTTGAGTCTAGAAGAAAGAAAATTGCGAATTCTTATGAAATGTCAGATAGACAATATAATAAGCGAATATACTATTGGAATTTGAATAGGGATTGACGTGAATACTAGCATTAACGGAAGTGAATTCTGTTTTGATGGTTTGAACTATACTTCGTAGTGGTATAATCAATGAAATTATATTTTCATGCTTTATAAGTTGTAGCATTTAGATCGCCGAGATTGCATTTAGCGGTCTATTTGAGTACACATATTACGTTCACCTCAATGTTAAATAAGGTTAGTTCATTACTTGAATTATTAATAATATCTCGAAGAAGCCAGATTTTAGGCGAAAGCTTAGATATTAAAAATAATTAAGGGATATGAAGCTAGTAAAAGGCATATAAAGGCATTAGAGGTTGATTGTAGAATATGCCAGTTGCTTGTTCAAAAGGACCATTATACAATCCTTATTGAATGCTTGTATTGAGAGACTTTTCATATCTCATTTGGATTATATCTGAGATCGTTTAAAAAGTTTATTTGAAAAGCAAACTTACTTGTCTTGTTATTTTAAGATGTATTTTTACGTAAATTTATATTTGCCCTATATTGTTGGAACAATTGTCCATGTGTATCAATTGTCCATCTTATTGTTAGTATTTTTTTAAAAAGTGGTACATATATAAATATCTTCCCTGTTTCGGGAAATGTGTAATAGTCTAAATTGAATCAGCTAGTGCTCCGCGAACGAGCCTCGCGTTTATAAGAAGAGCACATTACATAATAAGGAAGATATCCCTTCCCAATTTCAAATTGAATTTTACAGTATTCCTTGTGTATTAAATAGTGATACAAATTTTCTTCCTCCTGGATAGTTTTGTTGTGCTAGCGTCAACCACCACGCTCTTCTCACTCAGGATTATCTTATGTGTCTGTGGTGATTGCCTTAGAAAAATAGGGAATACTGGAAAAAGCGCCTAAACATTTAGTTAAAAACGCCTTTTCAGTGTTATGTGTGCCCAAAGTAATCGATAATGTACGTGTCATTTATGATTGCTCCCTTTGGACCAACCTTTATTCGCAATCTTCTCATGTTACGTTACCACGGGCAACAGACGTCGCTATGTTCGCTACGCCTAAGGATTATATGACAAAGTTGAACTTATTACAGGGTTCTTCATCTAGAACTAAATCTAGCTACACACCAGTATTTAAGAATGCGTTTAGCTGGTAGATCCTTCTGTTTTGTGCGCTTTATAATGTGCTGGTTCCCCAGCTCATTGTTCATGCAAATAAGCTTGCAGAAAGAGCTGCATGTACATCTACTGTATACTGTCAAGTTTATGTCATATTATGAGACATACTTCTCCTTGAACTACCAAGCTCGGACTGCTCCTCTTTCGATCACGCCGTCGGATCCTTTTCTTTTGTACACTGATGCAACTCCGTCCTCGCTAGCCATCACTGATAAAGATGGTTCACCTATTTTTGTATACCATTTAGCGCTTGAATATCCCATTGTCGTGCTGGAATTCTTAGCGGTCTCCTTGGCCATTCTTGTGTTTGCTAAAAAGAAGCTATTGTGTACTGTGTGGACAAGTTAGCTGTTCTATAGTGTCTGTATAGACGAACTTGTAGAGTGCCTTTTGTACATTGTGTCTCTTATAGTATATATACATTGTAACTTCTTTGTTCGCTATGTTTCTTACATTGAACATAAAGCAGATAGGTTGAAGATAATAGGAGAGAAATATACAATTAAATCTCTTATACGTGTCGATTTGTACCTATAAAAGTATATAACATAGGTATATTAAATCACTTCCAAAATCGATAGGACATATGCACTTACAATTTCTTGGGGCGCGGAGGTTCAGTGGTAGAGCGTTCAACTCCGGTTCTTGGGGTCCCTTGTTCGATCCCAGCTCGCGCCATGTGGACTTTGTGGTTGACAAACACCGTGCTCGTGGGTTTTCTCGGGGTCCTCCCGTTTCCTCCAACTTTCTTTATTCCACCATTTCATTCATCTCTCATCATCACCGTATCCTTTTGCCTAACCGGCATAACTGTGGGACGTAAACTTAAAGATTTCATTTCATTTTTTTTTACAATTTATTGTGTTATCTTTGAGATAAATATCATAGGATGTTGAAGGAAGAAAATAAATAAGTAGTTTTAATGTCTCTCAACATACACAACGGATGCATAAACTAATCGATTTAATGGAAACACATGAATGAAATGTAACTACCAGATTAATATGGATTGAATCACGTTCCGCCCTCAGATCAGCTCTTACGCGACATAGAATAAAGGTGTGAATTATAATTTGAAGAATAATATACCATTCCCCTGCATGTATCACACACTTCTGATATGAGGGATGGAGGCGGAATTTGTGCCCAATTGGTGTCTCCAAAGCGCACCTTGGATTTTCAGTTATGTTGAGATCCTATGATATATTTGGCCGTGGAATCTGTTCAACGTTAAGTTATGTAGTACAAGTTCAGCTGAAACGCTAGACTCAGCATTATCCTGTAAAAAAGCTTTATAGCCTTCAAAAATAATTCAGGTTAATAGGACGTATATGACTTCTTAAAATTGCGACTTAATCACTGTTAGTGAGGAGACCGGTAAATTTCAACATACGATCTACTCAAAACCAGAATTTTATTTCCTACAGGATGGTCCGGAAGTGGGCGTTTCCCCCTTTAGGTTCAATAGTATAGTGTTAGTTACAGTAGAATGTCTTACACAGTTACCTTGAAGCCTTAAGAGTCTTAAACATAAGTATGATCACCATCCATGTCGTAACGCTGGTGAATTCTGCGTCAAATTCACGCAGATGTTTCACTGACATACTCCGGAGTCAGGAGGGTGAAGGAATGTTCCAGAACTGCTCGTAATTCATGCGTTGTGTGATACAGAATGCCTCTTACTTTTTGTTATATGAACGCTAGAGATGATTGTTTGGTGTGGTCAGATCGGGACTTCTTGGAGGCCAGCCAAAGGAAGCTGGTAAAGATGCACAACCACTTCCAATCCAAAGGCCAGGAAACGTCTGATTCAGATAATTGATCGCGAAATGCGCTGATGCTCCATCCTGTTGTATCACATCTGTGCCTTCATAGAATTTCCTTGCACCTGAGGCACCAACCACTCATTAAACATATCCATGTAAAAGTGTACATTAATATTGTCTTCGGAAAAGTAAGTCCAAAAACGTGTGTTGCCAGCCCTCATTCCAGCCCACGCCATCACGTGTGATGTGTTTCTCTCCATCTCTTTGTAAAACCGGGGGTTTTCCTTACACCACATTTCAACTTTTCGAGAACATTCTCCGTTAGATAACACTCGTCTGTGAATAGAAATGCACAAGAGCATCGTTTGGAAGAGAACGCTAAAGGGGTTATGCCTCTTTCCGCACAACCATATCGGCGTCACTCAGTTCACTCACATGTATTGGGCGGTACACATTCATTTTAGATCGTCGTTTATGTGCCTCATCATGGTGGTCAGCGAACACCAAGCTCCGAAGACCTTTAGCTGTTGATTTTAAAGTCGATTGCTGAACCGATGCTTCCACTTCACAGCATGTTACCCTTCGTTTTATCGTTCGACCGTCTCGGGAAGGTCTTTCACACTGCTTGCAAATGCATGTTTTTGCCACCCCAACATTATTGCTTTTCTTTGTGGATTAATAACAATGCAGTCTGTAAATTTTGATTTAACACTTTCCATTGTGTAAATGTGTTACGCCTTTCGTGAAGCCAAACCGCAAGAAACTAATCTTTGTTCAATATTATGTGGACTTTGATCACACATTGTTGATTACTCCATCTTCACTGCAAATAACTGTTACCAAGCAAAAACATCGGAAAACAAATAAACATGTATAGCAATGTTGGCAGACAGTGCCAAGCAATGTTCCCATACAAATGTGGGTAAAATATTAATATATATCTATTTACGGAATGTAAAGGGGTAGTTCATAATATATTTTCACAGTTGTTTGAGATATCTTACGTTCAAATGCGAAACATGAAATAATTAATTAATTTCCATAAAATGCCGAGAATATAAGTCCCATGTCATGCATTTGAATATGAAATGTTGGTGGTTTTAATCAAGTAACTAAATATAATAAGTCATGTATTGTAACTGAGGTACGAATACATGATATACTTTTGGCTCTAGTTGTTATGAAAACAGCTATTTTACTTCATTCCTTGTCTGTCTATGTAAAACATACACGAGTAAATGTAAAACTAACATCAGTATTCGTTCTGAAAATCATATAAATTAAAAGCAATGCCGATTATGTTTACAGTTTTTGATGGTAACTTTCAAAAGGAAAAAATGAAAACAAAAATTCACTCGAAATACAGAAAGAGTTTTTATTTATATACTGTATAGTAGTTTACTGTATTAAAAAGAAATTATATTAGAGAAAATAAAGCATTAACTACGAGGTGTTTAAGTGAATAAGGTGATATAGCACAAAAATGCCATTGGTTTACTTAGAGCAATACACGAATTTGTTATTGGAAAAGTGAAAATAGATTGTCTAATGTCCATTAATTAATTCATCAATGGTTTTACATTTCTACAATATTTTACATGGATTGCTTGCTTGCAGTTTTCATAAAATATGCCAGTTTAACGTCCCAGATTATTCTTTTAGGCTAAGAGAGACGGACGGTTAGAGCTAGTTAATGATGGTGAAAACATTAGTGGAATAACAATTTGGTAGGAAAGAGAAGTGTCCCGAGAAAATCTAATTGTACGATGTTAACTAGCACAAACTTAGCTCACTGGGGATAAAACTAGGAACCTCAGGTACGGGAAGAAAGCTCTCTGTCACTGAGCCTGGTTGTTCCCCAGCTTATTAATTTTTCTAAGGTGTTGTATATTTTGATAAATATTTTAAGAAGTAAGGATATTGTTTGATTAGGTATAATGCCACCCAATGGAATGTTTGTCAGGAAATAACTATACTAAAAAATTAAGTAATGAAAGTGAAATTAAAGAAATGACAGGTCTAATGAAAAGGATTCAATATTAGAAAAAGGAAGGTTGAAGTTTCAGAAAATTAACTAGATTTAAAAACGAATAGTGAATGATTAGCGAGAACTTGAGAAACAACTAAAATATTAGTGCGAGCGTTCCAATCAACTAACTCTTGTAAAATTAAATACTATCAAGTTTAGATCCTTTCTTCAACTACATTCTACTGTTATTCCTTTAATTGCAATTTGATCATATTTTACGTTAGGTCCTTAACCATTTGCTTAATAGACGGTGTTTACATTAATGTTTATATATCTTCTAGTTTTGAAACGATAACACAAATGAAGCACATTCATACATGTGTTCAATATAATAATTCGGATTAATATTTTATAATTTACTTCCTAACAATCGAAACAATGGATTATTTCTACTTAATTGACATAAGTTTTATAATGTTTTATAATGAATACATATTCTTACAAGTCCTATTAATTTGTGTAGATTTTGTCGAAATTATAAAAGCAAATTTGACTTTACATTTTTCATTATTTTGATAATTTTCATATCGGAACATATATGTGCTTAAACTATATAATGTAAACATGAATACTCACTCATTCTGTCGAGAGTTCAAAACGAGACAGGAGTTGATTTGATTCACCATCCAATGAAATTGTTCGCAGCAATTAAACTCAACGTTATTAAATGAACAGCTTAAGAGTATTGAGCTACAATTTAGTATCTCCTAAAAATTGAAAATGAAAAAAATGAATTCATGAGTGTGATATTTCTACAGATTTTTTTCAGCTGATATATATATATATATATATATATATATATATATATATATATATATATATATATATATATATATATATATTGCAGTTTTCCTTATTATTCAGAACTCAAATTGTGAAAATAGTTGCTTCAGAGCAAGTGAGAAAAAATCAACAAATATTTCATGAGAATGAAGTTACAATTCTACTACACGTCGTAAAAAAAGTACAGTAGGGGAATTGTCTACTCCATGCAATAGGTAGCGCTTTCGGAAGACGCTACCTCCTTCTTACACCTGTTAAAGACTGAAAAAGGATGAGAAAGATGAAGTAAGGTAAAAAAAAGTGCTTAGAAAGGTTAAGATATGTGAAAAACAAATCTTCTGGCAAACATTAAAAACCACGGAATAGACACTCACTGACATTGTACATTGCTGTTCACTGTTTTCTGTTCTTGCTTTCCAAATAGTAAAAATTTACTCCGAATCTAGAAACCTGCAACAGTTATCTGGTTTAGCGAAGTATCTTAGAGATTATAATCATCGTATCGTGGAATCATGTTTATGAAAATCTAAGTCAGTACCGGAACCAAAAATTAAAGAATGATCTTATATTCATAATGAAAGGCCTGTATTAGAAGGGAAATAAATATATTTGGAGTAATCTTTTCAATGCATAGTTTCACCATTTGGAAAGCAAGAACAGAAAACAGTGAACAGCAGTGTACAATGTCACTGAGTGTCTATCCTGTGTTTTATAATGTTAGCCAGAAGATTTGTTTTTCACATATCTTAAACTTCCTTCATGCTCGTGTGTTTAATGTTTGACAGAAGATGGTTTTTACATATCTTAACCTTCCTTCTAGCTTACAAATCCTTTTTGAGTGTTTAACAGGCAGAAGAAGGAAGTATTACCTTCCAAAGGAGTTATCTATTGCATGTAGAAGAAAATTCTGCTACATATATATATATATATATATATATATATATATATATATATATATATATATATATATATATATATATGCAGAATTCAAGAGATCACTTCATGAAAATATTAATTCACAATCGTAAAAAACATATACAATATGGAAAGTAAATATTAACTTTCCAGGAAGCCATGGTTAAAAATTGTATATTTTAGTGTAAAGAACTACCTAACTTAAATAAATTAATAATCAACCTAAATTGTTTTTACAAAAACTGGACTAAATATAAAATGGGAATGAACGGCGCTTTAAAATGATTATACCTAGGTAGAAAGTAAAGCCCATTTTCCTCTAACTACCAGTAAGTGTTGATTTGAAAATTTGTAATAATTATTACGTGAAGTTATTATTTACCTTGTACATTTTGGAGAAGTTTACAGCCACGTCAGGATAGTTAAGGTTTCCATACGACTTGTCAGATGCTTTCAATGGATGCATTACTTTGTCATATTCCGAAGATAGTCCTTCGAAACTACTTAAGAAATAGAAATCAGTAGTGTATAATAGGAAGATAAGAGTGCACTATTATATCTTTAGTGCACGACCATACGAGCTTAAACCAAATTTATTGCTTTCTTAGGCAAAAAATCAAACTTACTTTTAACAAATATATTTTTAAACACGCAATTGCTTATTAAAAGGGTAACAATGTATGCTAATGTAGAATACTACCAATCGGTTTATCCTTTTTTATATCTGCTCCTAAATTTATTTTGTACAATTTTCATCCCTTTAATTTGGCTTCTGCCTTTTCGCAAATTGAATGTGTATTAACTTGATTATTATGAGTTACTACTTGAATTTATTTTGTAAAAAAAATTAATACGAACACTCTAATGTACGTACCAATTAAAAATGGATAAAAGCAAGAATGTACAATATGTATTACTATAATTTGATAATATTAATAACATATTTTTATTTTATTGAGATTAAAATTTAATTTAGATATGAATCTTATTAAATTTTTAAAAGTATAAGAACTGAGGTTTATATTTAAATTGTTAGAGCACATTTAGTACATGAGGAAACAATCCTCAGAAATATTATTTTCTTTGTACACATGAATGAAATGTTATTTGTATTTAAATATGTGACTAATAGATTAAAAACCTCTTCTTCAGAATTTCAACGTTATGATTCATTCCCTAAGGAGCTCTTATAGCTTACCATTCTTTCATTTTCAATATATTGAAGAGATTAAGAGCATGCCGCGAAAAATCTACAAATTATTTTTTCTGTTTTAGTATTTCATAATTATTGAACCTCATCCCATGAGAAATATCTTCCATTTTCATATATTGTTCTTTCTACAAATCAATTTGCAATGAGGAGTCAAAGAAGTCAATTTTCTTCTTCAGTGCTGCTTACTGGTTGACACCATACTCATCATTGAGAAGGGTAAAAGGAGTGTGCCGTATGATCAACTAGTGATGATTGACAGTTTTGATGAGAGGGAAGTATGTCAGAGCAAGAGTTAAAATTGAAACAACATAAGAATGTTCTTCTAAAATTTTTTTTAACCCATACATATGCGGGAACAAAATGTTATTTTTGAAATGCTTTCGAACATATGACACATTCTCACAGATCAGTGCTGGGATTAATTGTTTCATTTGTCTCTCGATCTTTATGTCAAAAATTTAATGTCGGTACAATTAGGTCACTGAAATTTCACTTGTTAAATATCAGAATAATAGTTGTAATAATAGCAGTCCTTGAAAATAATTGTAACAATATGCCATTTAATTTTATCCTCAAATATCACAAACAAGGGCAACACTCTTGTTAGTAGACCTAGAGTAGAGTCATTGAATAATTACGTAAACTTGACTCCCAACAAATGACTTATTGTCTTCCTTGTGTTGAAGCAGTGAGTTGGTATCTGACATCCTCAATTTCCACTATTTCTGCTGATTCAAGTCCCTTTTCTCAACTCTTCCTCACCATCGAGCCCTTGGAGCTCAGAATAGCAATACTATATTAGAACGCAATACTGATACATCAGTTTAGTGTCCTTTAGCTCGTTTTACTTGTTATATGTTTAATGGAAGGTGCTTTAATCAGCTATAAAAACTCATTTGAAATATTCTGATTTACAAATTTGTATCAAAGCTAATGTATGCTCTTTTTGTTCAGTTATTAATTATTCGTGGGAAAAACTTAAAAGATAGAATTTACAATTCTAAAGTTCCTCAATGGCATTCAGAATACCATGGCTTCCTCCAACATAAATCATATGTTAATAACGTCTGAGACTTTCTTGTTCATAGTATAATATTCATAATATGTTTCATATAATTCTTATATAGATGTAATATTTTTAGATTAGTTTAAAGCTCTTGTTAAAGTGCACATCAATCTAGGTCTGCATTTACCCATCCCCAAATAGATTTAATGCTGATGAGGAAGTTGCGTCGCTTCTGAATGCAAGCAATGTTTTTCCTACAAATGCCTCATTAGAATTTGTGCTATTTTTTCTGATCTCTTGGCCGAGAGTGTTGTATAATTCCTCTTTGTCTTCTTTAAATAATATTATTTCGTCCAGTTCTTCTTTACCATCTACAATGGTTCTTTCTCCCGATGGTTCCCAGCTGTTTCAATGAATGTATTTCATTGATTATGATAGACACCTTCAACAAGCTCTTTCAGAGGTCACTAACTGGTGACTGCTGACTGGTGCGTAACTGCTGACTGAATGGTGGGCTAACTCCTTTTTCTGCACAAGGTAACGAATAGAAAAAATGTCTCCAAACTTCTGGTTTAAGCTCTCAATTTCTGTGTACATCTTTACCATACACGTATTTATTCACTATTAACACATGCTACAACAATATTTTCAATTATACAGGATATTTATACTTTAAACTGGCTTAATTGTACTGAAGTACAATACTTTGTAATTTATATTGATACTTTGACCCATACGTGCAAAAAATGATTTATCACATCCATGTTGCACTGTTTCAATTTCTAATAGACTAAGGAATGCTTCCCAAAACCTCTGCTCTAGATAACTATGTAAAAACAATGTATTTTCTTCTCTGATTACTTTTCCATGAGCATTTCGAAAACATTATAAACATTAATACACTAAAAATGGTGCCCTTATGGAGTATTGGAGACGTTACTTACGGAGTACAAGAGATGAAACGAATGTAGCTTAGTGTGGTAAAATCATATATTTTTTTTAATAATTAGGCATGGCATTAAAAGAAAATGCAAAGTGTTACATTTCCTGGCAAAATTCTAAATGTCGTTAGTGTATTGAATCTTCAAATAATATAGTTTTCGATGTAATATTGACTTTAATTTACAATAATTTCTAGATAAACTATAATATTTAAAAACTTTGTGGATATCAGACAGATTCTGCGACAAAATTATTATCTTCTCACAAGAACACATGTACAAATACTGTCAAATCTAGCGCATGCTACTATTCTCTTTCTTCCTATGATCACTACCAATAGTTATATCAGTAAAACGATCTCCTTCAATAACCTTATATTACACTTTCCTGAAAAGCTTACAAACCACGAGTCGTACTACTAAGTTAAGTCAACGCAAATGTTGATCAAGATGGTATACACTGAGATCACTAACTGCATGCGTTAACGTAAGAATTTAACGGCAATCGCGCCTTAGAAATTATTACTCGACATTTGTTGACAATATTTCTCACGAGATATATTTCACCCAGACGAAAATCAATAAATCGAATGGAAGATGAAACATACCTTATAACACTACATCAAAAAATAAACATAAATGAAAAATGGCATGAGGACTTAAATTACATCGAAAAATTTGTATTCAAGATACTTTTCTCAATACTCCAAACATACAGCTAGTATTTAGAATTTCCTGTTTCCGTTCTTACTAATAGTAGTGTTTATTCTAATAGTACTAGTAGAAATAATTTTACTTTTATTAATAGTAGCGCTACGAATTGAAATCATAATGGTACAAGTAGAAGAGGAAGATGACTTCATGTTAAGAGAACAACCCCTAGAATAGAAGTATTATATATCCAATTTAAAATCGTGATCTCAGTACTTAGGCACTATGATTAAGTATAAAGCCCTAAATTTGCAGTGGGTTCCTTTGCATATTAGTTTCTTAGATATTAAATACAATGGGATGTAATATTTGTCTGGTAATACATACTTTCCATTGCTTTGACCTGAATGTCCATATATTACAGGATTTATTCTACAATAACTATTAACAGAATCATCCACAATGTACTATTATTCTTAGGAATCCGCCATTAGGGTTCGTTGAGCTTTATTTTTCAGTTACAGTTAAAATAATATAATAAGAAAAGACAAATTATATTAAAACATACAGCAATGCAATTTCTTTTCTATAAAATAATAAAAAGAAGATTTTCTTGTGATGAATTTTATATCTATGGTATTATATACATTTAACAAACTCATGTAATATATTTTGCAAAACATAAAATTAGCTATTTAATACAATCCGCGTTTATACTGATAAAGACTTAACGTATGCTTTATGTGAACTATATAATATATAATCAAGGTGGTTGGAATGTCACCGCTCTTGATATATAATTATAAACAAAATATTGCACGTAGACAAGAAAAAATATAAGTATTTCACGCAATTGTAAAGTAGAGTATAACTATGTTTCTTAACTCACAGTAACTTAAACACATTGTTATATTAAAAAATGCAATTGCACAAATAACTCTTAAGTCCTACACTAACTCTTCGGTATTATGTTTCAATTCATAAGTGGGGTAAAATCTGAAAGTGAATATATACTGATGCCTCGAAATAATACACATTTACAACATTAGTCGACTGGCATTTTCGTACATTTTTTAAAAAAGGAATTGAATTTCCCAGATTTTAAGAATGTTAAAATTTCCAGTAAAATATTTAAATAACGCTAACACGTTAAAAAGAGTTTTTGAGATGAACTTCCTTAATCATACATATGATTACTTCATGACTTAAATAGAATAGCGTGGGATTTCATTGAACTGAAGAATTTCATTCCATTTCAGCTCGTGACTAACCACTTAAATAAATCTACTAAAAGACCGGTGTATTTTAGTGTTCATTTAATTATTTCAATCTTTGTTTCCTAAATTATTTCAAGTCTTTCAATCACTCAGTAATATTTTACTTTTCATAAAATATAAAAAAGTGTTGTGCTGCTCAGTGTAGTTATACTATTATCTGAAGAATTGAAAATATAATGTAAAATATTAACAGTATAAGTTATAAACACAGTGAATATTTCTAGTACAACACAGACATATAGGACATTGTGACTTACAAACATATTATTGCAACAGACACTGCACAAATTACACTTCTTTATCTTAGAATATTTATCTCCGAAGTCCTAGCAGTTGCTGTGTTCTGGAATCTACTTTCCTATTACGATGTTAAAACCATCGTATATCGTGTCAGTTTCATTCAAAGGAATAGGAAATTGAGAACCATCCCTTGAGTTCAGTTATCATGAAGCAATTGTGCTTCAAGCTGCGGTGCCGCACATGTATACAAGGTCTTCTACCACGAGTTTATTTCTCAACATGTTCATTATCCCGACATTAGGAAGACCCTGTGCATGTTTATTTTAATAAATTGTGTTTCAGTTGGGTGCATGGTAAGATCACTTTCATGAAGATAAATTTTACGGCATCGGAATACGTAAGTTAATACCATGGTATGAAAAGTGTCTATGATTGTTACACTTAAATGTAATATCATAATGTTTCATACTCCGTGAAATTGTATTCAACATATCTCAAGTTCAATATAATTTATTTGGGATTGCCTCTTTTGGTAATCCTACTATCTGAACATCCCGACTATATTCCAGCTTAACCAGGAAATACAAAACAAGAATGGCAATGCTGTAAAGAATACCAAGAGTAAAGCAAATAAAAGTTGGAATAAAATGGATGAACAAAGTTCTTAACCTAGCACTTAAAACACAATTATAACCTAGGTAAATCAGAAAAAGAAAGATGTAAACACATGTTTAATTTTGACACGATTCTTGATTATTACATGAAATTAAACCAATACTATGTTCATTTTCAAAACATAATCGTAATTATGACAGCCACAATTGCATAATGAATTTTATAAGTATTATGGTACTATGCTAACAAGTAAGTAATTATTCAAGGACCTACCTTCCGTTCAAACTTAAGTAATCTTTATATAACTGTGGCTTCAAGTGAGGGCAAAAGAAAATAGCAGGAATTTTCTTGTCATTGGGAAAAGAATCCATAAATGTTTCAATGCTAACTGCTGAGGAAGTATAATCTTCATACAACCACTTGGAAACACTTGCGGAGAGCCCAACATAGACTAGAAAAATTATAATCCAAAACGACCTACAAATGACAATAAAGTTAAAAGAAGTAATTACATATATCAAAATGTTGTATAAATTTGTGAAATCAATTTATAAATAAAATCAAGTGGTCTCATCACATAAGTAAAGACAACATTTTTCCCCTGCGAATAGCATGTTACAATGTTGATGACACCCTAAGTACAGAATCGTCTAAATTCCCGGATTGAAAAAATTTGAATCCATAATGCAGTACTTTTTCAAGAATTGTGCACTGGAATACTGCCTTGTTTAATGTAAACATTTACTCTAAAGTTCTCGCCATAGTTAGAAGCATTTCTAATCTCATGATTTGAAATATACTGAAGCAATCTTGGCATGTTATCTTAGCTTGCTAAAATGGTATCCGAAATCGTCCCTCTTAAAGAAAAAAAGTCATATGAAGTCTTATCTCGGATACCACTGACCTTAACACCGTTATATTTTGTTAACCTGCATTCCTGAATAAGAATTGATTGGCTCCAGCTTCTCAGTGCTCCGAGGATGTGGGTATGAATCAAGGAGGCACATGGTATGTGCACGTATGTCAACCCTTTTATTTTCTGGGTACGAGACATAGAATCAGCTCTTAAATTATAGAAATGGCCAAACCTAAACGTAGAGTAGAGGTTTGTAGGAGCAACTGTAGTACCTCTGAAAGTTGTGTGTCCATTTTATGTTTCGTTGTATGAATAAAAGATTGTCAAAATTACTAAATTCGGTTATTTTATCCTATCTGATGATACTGCATTTAATCATATGAGTACACACGTCACACCTTATAGTGCTAAGCCCAAAACCTATATATTATCCTAAATCTCTATTCACATGACATGGGGTGGAGCCAAGCAATTGAAAAGTCACCAGGTAATGCATCAGGAAGCATTTCTAATTCATATTCCCCGAAAACAGTCAGAAAACGCCCAACAGCATAGCCGAGAGATCACTTGACGTTCCTCAGTAATCAATAAAATATGTCCTATAGTTCAGACCATACTACCCCCTTATTTATAGATTTGTTTCAAAATTAAATTCGCATAGTCTTAAAATCTTTCGTCATTTCTAAACAATGAAAGAAATTTCATTTTGTACTAGATACTACTTGATATAAATTTAATAGTGTCAGTAGTTTTCAATCACCGATGTCTCAGAACGCAAATACTACATATAAATACAATAAAATTCACACAAGTGTTATACTTGTCTCCAGAATTAGTTGAATAAACTATGGAATTTTTGATTTATCATTAGCGACTAATACTTTAGTACACGACAGAAAGCATATTTAGTAAATTTTTTTGTTCTCTCGTGTAAAATCAAATTAGAAGCAATTAGAATGTAGTAAGAAAATATACACTCAAAGAAGAAGACTAAAGATTTTCCAAACAGATAGCAATTAGATAAATGAGAGAAAATGTTATGTTTTGCTATATTGTAAGCATGAAAACTACTCAATCTCCTTGATGAAATCTTCTCGTTTAATAGATGGCAATTTAAAGTTCCACAACTCGTACTCAATTTTTTGTGGTTGGTCACACGTATCTATACTGTCTTCTCGGTTAACTAATCCTATTCTTTATAAGGAGTCTTACTCCTGTGTAGTTGCTAGAGGTGACATTGTAACTACTTACTCGCTCTATTATTTATTGATTCATTATACATTCAATCCAATTATGTTTGGGTTTGTTCTTGATCCTATATACTATATACTAACTATATACTCAAATGATCATAAATCATAATTATTTAATTTTACGTCATCATATTCCAATATATTTGCGTTCAGACGTTCATTCTCCTTTGATATCGTAACTTACTTACTTCGTTTAGACGCCGGTCGTTGTCTTCCTCTCCCAATGTAATCAATTGATATATTTCTCAATACTGGATTAGGAGACTTTGTTTATCTACATTTATTATAGATGACTGTTTTCTTATTTTATCTTCTGATGTGTTTCTTACCCACACGTAATATGCGGAGAACTTCTGGAACATCTTTAGTGTGGGAGGTCTCAGAGACCGTTCTTGCTTTCGCCCTCCTACGAATTATCTCGATATTGAAGGTAAATATAATTGTATTACGTTGTATATTATTATTACCTACACCAATATACAACTATGATCATTTGAATTATTGACACTAAAAATAAACAACAAATAAATCTGTGACCGTGCCACACTTACGAAGAGTAAAAGGAAGAACAGCATCTATAGTATTTTTGTAATCTTCTTCTCTTCTCTATGCACATAGAATTAGAAACTCACCTTCTCTCCCATACTATGCTACTTCCTAGGACGGAGCTCTCCACAATGAGAACCACTACACATCTCAATGAGGAAGGTTGTTACGTAAAATAAATCTACAGTGTACTAGGATACCCGTTCTGATTGCAAAATATTATTCTGCAGTAACACTGAGTCCCATAAGAAACACAACATTATATGAACTTATGCTTCATTACTTACTTCTCCCATTTGTTAGCTCCTTTTGCCACGAAGTTTAGCCCATGAAGAGTAGCATCTGTTAAATAATCTTTTATTACATTTAATGCAAATCTAGGAAATGATGTCCTTATGCTACAAAATACTCTTAGAGGTGTAGTCATACTGTTGAACAATAATAGCAACAAACATTATAAGAATATGTTCAAAAATCAAGGAAATTATATGCATTAATCTTCTCAAAATATATGTAGGAATATAATATTAGGCATAAGTATGTTTACATAATGTTGATACTTCATTCCAAGTTATCGACAAAGTTAAAAAGTAAAAAAATTCCAAAACACGCACACTCTAGTCATTGAGTAAAGAATATTTAAACTTTATAAACAGCATTAATTTATTTTAAGAATAATTTTATATGCCTGTAAATTTTCACGATATGTTATTACTTATTATTGTTATCCAAGACACGAGACTTATTGTCGTAAGAAGATGTGAGCCCAGATAGAGTTCTGAAAATAATATAAGAAAACAGATATACTATTCCAGACAACAAATAACTCTTACAACATCTTTCCAAGTCAAGGTGTAGATGCAAAAGTGGCAATCCGCACTCGGCCGATTTTTTCAGAACGAGCGATTAATTGATATCTCGTAAACTCCATTAGATCTTAACGTACAGTTTTTTTGGCATAGTAGATCGTAGCAATATTAGAGGGTTGAACATAAATTTTCCCCAGAGAAAGTCCCTCATTTTTTATAATTACTGTTTCAAAATTAGAGATTGTAAGTTATGAAAATGAACGTAAAGATTTTTTCACAAACATTTCCCTTTTGGGTAAATTTTCCGCTCTCGGGTGCACGACGGGGATATGCACGTTATACCTTTAGAACGGCCGATTCTTGCCAAAGAGAACGAAGTACGGTGCATGATTTTAGGATACATAGCGATAATATTGCAGATACTTTATTAAACTCACTGACTAAAAATGTGTAAATAAAGCAAAAATTGAAACAGGTGAAAAAATTGGAAAAGTTCCTGGCATATTTTTATTTACTCGAGAATCATGATTTGTATCTCGCTTTGTTTCAAATAAGAGTAGGTTTCCAACGATACCACTTCCATATGTCTGTAAATGTCCCTGAGGGGAGAAATTTACAACAAAATGGCAATTTTCTCCTGCAAAAAAAGTTTTTTTTCGATTTGAGATGGATTTTCCCGCTTCTGGTATATAATAGGGAAATTTGAGTCCTACATTCCGAAACTCAGATTTACAACGAAACCAACGAGGTACAAACTATTTTTCTACGATTAATAGAGATGCGTCACGTGATATTCGTCTTCAGTGTTTACTTTCACGATGTATATTTTGATCCAAACAGACTTCACCGTTCGGTCAAGGACACTTAAAACAATATAGTCCCACCTCTAAGTCAATTTCTCAAAAAATTGGAAATTGCCACTTTTGCATCTACACCCCTCATATAGGCTCAATGTTTGTATCTGGGAATCAATATCTAAATATAGGTGGTTGTGTGAGAAGACATATTATACTGTTATACTTACCTATTATTCGGAATATATGTAATTTTGTCGTGTTCGACGTTAGTAATCAATTGTCTCTTGGTTTGAGTTTCAACTCTTATGCAATGAGACAATACGGCATTCTGAATTACTTTCCTATTGGTATTTTCAATTTTCGAAGATTCTCTTTCATAAAACCATTTCTTATGACTCAAAGTCAAACGAATTATTAAAAAATACAACAATTCAACACCAGTTATTAAGCTGCATCCAAGAAAAAAGCTTGCAGTTCCTCCAAAAGAAGCTGCAAAATACAAAAAGTATTTTTTACTGCTAATGGAGCTATTATAGGCTTATTATTATTAACTTATTTGCGATATTAATCGTATAATACATAAATTTACAATATATGCACCTGGAATATGCTTTGCGAAAAAGCAAAAGGTAGCAATTTAACATTACAAGGAAAATGGAAACGGAAATTGAAACGTTAAATTAGATTGTAATAAATAAAACATGATATCATTTTACTCAAATCTCTCTATATATGTAACTGTTAATTAAAATATTCCATTTGACTTTTCATTATATATAGTAATTATTCGTCTTGCACCGATTGTACATTATATTCACGAAATGCTACTAAACTATACCTATTCCTAGCTAACATATCATTTGTTCAACACCAATGTTTAAAGAAATGAATCAATATGCACATTTGCAAAACATTATGAGGAATAATACCTTGTGATAATTCGTTAAACACGTTCTAATATAGCACGTTTTGATTTGCAACATATAAAGCCCCAGTAATGATAAAGAAATTTTATACATTTCATTTCTGGTCTAATAAGTGGATCAATGATTAAAACGTTACGTGATAACTGCTCGTTATTGCTGTTATTTCATACAGATTGATTGTTTAAACCAATTTTGAGTAATCGCACATTCTCGGTGTCATAAGATTATCAAGGGGATATATAACGTAGCCAATACAAATAAATCAATATAAGATCTTCATCAAAGTATATTTCATTTCACGCTCTATAGAAATCGAATATTTATAATACAAGTACTGCATATGTATCACCTGCGGATTCAATATAGTTATATAAGTAAAGTTCGAAAATTTTCTTGTTTTTTTAAATAAATAAATTTACGCCACATCTTTCCATTTGCCATATTATTTCTACAGACAAATGTATGAAGTAATTCTGAATTCGTAACCTGCAACACGGCTAGCACCTCAACATGCAGTAGTTAAGTCATAAACTTCATATACGTATATATTTAACTTTTTTTACCTATAGCTAAGTTTACGAAAATACTTCAGTAATTCTCTCCTCAATAGATCCAAGTAAACACGCACAGAATGGGTATGTTATCTTTCAGTATTATTGAATATAGTAATGGGGAAATGATTTGGTTTCAATTTAGTGGTAGTGGAAATTGATAATGCCGATTCTTGAAATTAGATCTAAGGATAAAACACCTAAGAATCGTTGAAGAAAAATTTCAAACCGACCAAGAGTTTCTTATTTCGTATTAACTCCTCTGTTCAACAAATACTTTGGCTCAGAGCTGAAATTAACAAACTTTGAGACAGTTCTGCTTTTTGAAGCTGAATCCGTACTCGAACTTTATCAATCACTTACAGTTTGTTTGCATCAATATAGAACACAACTAACCCTTTAAACCCGCTGAATGTTTACGAGAACTAGCTACTGCTACAGGATTACCCATCCGAGACTCATGGTTCTTACGATTTTGACTTCAGAATGAAGCAACCTTCCCAAGGGTATCATGTGGGTATGTCCATGATGTACGCGAAAATGGAAATTAAGGATAATGCGAAATTCCGCTTGAAAACATCCCTAATGATAAAGTTCGGACCAATGGTGCTGTCCCGGCTACAGATATCAAAATATGATGTACCTTGAAATATACTATATACTAGAGGTAATTTGTGTACCGACTTGCATTGTAATATCGTCCTTACCAAGGAACAGTCTGGACAGGGAGAATCACTATATTAAAAAAAATGAACTTCACTCACTCCAGTGGAAAAGATGTGAAGCATCTTCCTTTAGTTGATCTACCAAAAAATCTTTCTACTCTCTCTGCACACAAAACTAAGTATTATTAAGAACTTCGTCAAAAGCATGGGAAGAGCTGGTAGGGGTTTCCAATATCCGAGAACTAATTTTCCCAGAATGAGTGATGCTAAAATCAAAGAGGGTTTTTGTAGGTCCTCAGATCAAGGAACGGTTTCGTAATGTGCAGTTCATTGACGCAATTAATGAGATCGATAAAATGCATGGCTAGCATTTAGAACCATATGCAGAGATTTATTTGGTGGTAATCATAGTTCGGACAATTTCCGTGACGTGTCTGACCTCGTACGTGCCTCTCAGGTATTGGGGTACAAGAGGATCCTTAAATTTCACTTCTTGAAATTGCCACGCAGAATCCCTCCAAACCTTACAGCTGTGAGTAACTTGCACACTAACACGCCTCATCACTCTATTGCTGAGAAAAAAAACGTTTCCAGGGAAAATGGACCTCCTCCATGTTCTGATTATTCCTGGACTCTGGAGAGGGATATTTTCTGACGCCAAATACAGGTGAAAAACATACCTTCAAACATTTTAGAGGTAAGTTGTCAACATGTTTTATTAAAAACAATACTCCCTGCATGCGTGAGTAACATGAATGGAAGTACATATTTCTTCTCCTGTCTCATCAGAACTGTGGGAAACAGGAGAAAACTAAAAGCAGATCTGAAATCACTGCTGTAAATATTATTAGATTTGGCTATTGGAGATCTTAAGGCAGAAAAACGCTTTTCTGTTAGCCAGCGTTATTCAATTGGTATTCTTAAAGAGTGACAAACAATTACTTTGAATACGTCCACCAAGATATTTAATAAATAATTTACTAGTCCTAACCGTGTAATCTCTTCATTGCAGTGGGTAATTATTACCATCGTTTGATAATATACATTCCTGGATTTATTAAAATAATAATCTAAATGACACCTAAGCTATTAGCTTTTACCTTTGGATCATTTAGTAATGATTGGCTGTTCGATTCAGAATACAATGATGACGTCAGTGAAAATTTGTTTCTTTTGTCATGAAGTTGTACAAGACCGATAGAAACGCTCCTCTAATAAATATAACAACTTAAAAGTAATAATGAGAAACAGAAAATTGAAGTTAGACAATCAAATCAATTATTATTATTATTATTAGTAGTAGTAGTAGTAGTAGTAGTAGTAGTAGTAGTAGTAGTAGTAGTAGTAGTAGTATTTCATTAATCCTTTATTGGGCAGTGTTGCTCTCAAGCAACGTCGCATTCTATTGCGTTATCCGCACGAATTATAATTTCAGCGGTCATTTAATTGGAATTATTGCTTGCATACATTATTCATATACACGACTTGCGGATCGCTTCCTTGGATACTTGTAATCTGTGTCAACAGCAGGCAGTCAAATTTAGTATTGTAGGAGCTTTATATCCTCGTTTCGCGAAAGTTGTTTTTAAAATTTTATTATTTGTGGTTTCTTGCTCTGTAGGAAAATATTTCAACGAAACTCTTGGTAATTACTTAGAGAATTATTAAGATATTTTACGATAATATGGCAATGCTGTTCAGTAGCTACACGTAAGACCTATTTTATGGCAATGTTGATTGGAAACAAACATCCTATACTTTCTAACCAAAGTACAAAATATTTTAAAAATTACGAAATTATGATCAGAAAGACATGATTCAACCATAAAAGCAAACTAAATATTTTAATGGTAATGCTATCAATGCTTGCCAATTAAAGGGTTAAAAGCGTATAGCAAACGTTACAGCACCGTGTCATATATATAAAAACATATTCCATACAATGCATACTGGACGTGCACGATGCATCCTGAACTATACACGGACCTTCCAAAGCGTTATGACACGCTAAGGAATTCGATAATAATCATGAAATAAGATGTGAAATTAAGACAATGGAACGAAAAAAGTGAACACAAGCAAATAGCATGCATGGTGTTTGTACGCATACATGAATATCATTAGGTCCACAGTAAAGATTGGCACTCTAGGGATAAAAGTGAGGGGGACGAAGGATAAGTCGTCTTCCCACTTCCAAAAATATTTATGGCCTCCTTCCACGTCTTAAAATATTACAATTAGCAAAGATACTCATGAGGAACAGAGTGACGCCATGTATCTCTCTACATTTCCAGGGCCACTTTTACCCCTGAATGTATCGGAAAGTAAGTAAGAAAGTACTTTAAAGGCTTCTTGAAACAATGATTGTATGTTCGACGCGGAAAGAAAAAATCACTTTGTGCCCATCAAAATGTATTTTCGTATTCCTATATCGCTACTTAAAACATTGATCTTCATTTTATGTTATCCTCTAACTTACTTTACAGTATCACAAACATTATACAAATAAAAGTCAGTTTCCCTTCTTGCTTGTAATATTAAACTCTTTCGTAAATGAAGATCGGCTTTCTTCTTTAGTTCCAATGCAGCAGACAGAGGAAATAAGTCACATGTTTCGAGTAAAGGGTATAGTATTTTAAAATATTATTGTTTCTACCGTGTTGATTTGCATGGTACTTGATAAAGGACTCCTTGATTCTGGTTCCAAGGAAGCTCACTTAGCAAAAATTCGGAGTAACCTACGTATATGATTAAAATGTGTCCGGAAATGATGCCATACATATATAGTACATGTATATTTATAGATGCATAGCCGTAATTGTATACATAAATATTAATATTAAACCATAAAATAAATCGAAAACATTATCAAAATGAGATCCAACGATAACAATCTGAAACATAAAATGTTAATAGTTGTGCTAATAGTTGCTTCGTTTATTGCCTCTAAGTTTATTCTAAGTAGCAGAAATAAATATCAATACCAGTAGTTCATATAAATCCCACTACCAGTAATAAATACCAGTACAAGTAGTATATGACTTCAGATTTCTCTAAATGTTATCAGTAACATGATTACCCATTTCATGCTCTCTAATCAGTCACACGAATCAGTTAGTAGTAGTAGCAGAAAATCTTACAAGACTAAAAGCTTAGGTGCTCTAAGTAAGGTCGTAAACAGGGACCAGGAAAGGTATTCTTTAAGAATTTTTAGAGACTCAACTATATAACTTTTGCGGTTTTAACATTTAAGTTAGTTACTTAGGCATCAATCTTTCCTACATTATTTCTTGCACTGAATTGTGATTTATAATGGTAGATATGTAGAAGTGTAATCACGGTGATCACTTTAGATACTTCTTTCGTAACAGGTACAGACAAATCTTATGGTATTTTGTAGATATGCATTTGTTTCTAAGGATGTGTAACCACTGAATTTCTTTTTTTAGTAAGCAAACAATTTCCTTTCGTTATGAGTGGTCTATAAGACTTACTTACGTTTTCATCCAGAACACGAAGTACATGATGGATTTGGAACTCACACGGATGCATGTCAAACAGATACTTAATGGGTTATTTTCACGCGTACTGCTTACATGCTCATAACTTACAATGCACTGAAAGTAGAGACTAGCGCACATACACAACACGGTCGAAATGAAAAGATCACATACTTGGAGCTACACTTTTGCGTCTAATCTTTCATAACGTTCGAGCCCAGACAGATCATGTTCCTTCTTTCAGGTCAAAATATTTTCGTTTCACTCTTTAAGTGTAAGTAACACTGTGGATGATACTATTTTAAGAAACTTCCTACCGTGGTAGTTAGTAGTATCTCCAACATGTCAGATACTGTTTCACGCGTCTTAAAACAAAGTTACATCTCAGAAACTTCTTCTTCACGTGGTCCATGTTTGGATTACTGTCAGCCATCTATTGCCAGTAGTTGACTGAGCGGAAAACATAATAGCAATCAACCTCCACGACCTAGTAGGTATTTAATTCGTGCATAAATGTTGTTTGGTACAGTACTATTTTTATTCTCAAAATCTCATCTTTTGAGAGCGTTAACATATTACAATTTAAGTCCGTGGTAAGCCAAAGAATGTTTTAAGGTCTCACCATAAATCTTCAAGTGACTTTTACAAATATTGCGAAAAATTGTTTTCCTTCTCTGCGCCTGATTACTCCATTCGTCCCACATATAAAACAATACAATTTCTTGCTTCTTTCCGTTTCCGCTCCTCTTTAATCAGAACACTTCAAATACGTGTAAAGTCATCAATAATATTAACCTGCCCTGTAATAGGAACTCCAATCTCATAACACCATTCTGGCCGCGCCAGTTGGCAATTTCAGTTTAATAGTAGGAGTGCTGATGTCATTTGTGCAAACGTGGCTTTGATTTGCTAAGTAACGTCATGTGACCTGATCACATGATATGATGCTGAAGAGGTCAATTCATTGTTGGTTTTGGCATGAACCTCTAAATTGTGGGATGGGTACGGAATTTGGAAACCATAATCTCTTGGGAATGAACTTACTGATTTGCCCCTCTCATGTATGAGGCACTGATGTAGATAATGTTCTTTCTATATTTGCTTGCCTTCTAAATATATGTAAGATGAAAAGATAAAAGAAATAAGCTATACTCACAAATATTTAAAAACAAACTCATACCTAACAAGTCCTTCCATCCGTACAATACATCACGTTTGTAGACTTTTGAAGGGAAGTTTACAAAGAATTCTGCATGATAACCGACGAAATATGCTTCATCTAATCTGGAACACAAAAGGACAACATTTATTTTGTTTCGTCATCAGCGTACACATACATCTGTGATATTTATGCTACAAGGAATAGATAATATTCCATTTTTGAAATGTGAAAAAAGCGACAGAATGGTTATATATTCTTAATGAGTACAAACTTACAGATAACGTTAGAGAATTTTCAGCAATATAGAATAATGATTATGCCTTAATACGATGAAAATTGGCATCGTAGTACGTTTATACCGAGAAATGCCGAGATTAAAATTAATCACATATTTACTTATAATCATGATTTCCCTTTAAATTTGCTGAATACGTGTTAATTATCTCTGTAAAGCAATGAAAATCAATGCTATACTTCTTCTGTTTCTTTTATTTGTTCAACACAAATATATTTTCATTTTTAAGATCAAACGAGAAACCTATTTCAAACGCTAATATAAAAGTAGTTCACAAATATGAGATATGCAACTACATTACTTTATGTGCTTCTTCCTGCTTAAATTTATTACAAATCGTTTATTTTTTATGAAATGTTTTGATTTTTGGAAAATTCATATTTGTCAGAGTATTTTTCTTTTGACGACACAATTTTCGAATCGAAACGTCCCCTTTTCATTTCTAGTCATTGATTAAAATAGTAATTTGTGTATAACATTGTATTTTCGCTGCAATTGATTGAATAATATCTTAAATTCTTAACTTGTATTTAAGAATCAATAAAATAATTATTTCAAAGTACATTCTGATAAATTTGTAGAGTTATTCGGTATTAATTAATAAATACATTTTAAGGATTTACTTATTAATTATTACCGAATAATTTAAGAATCTAAGTATTTAAGTATTTCTATTTTAAATATTGAAATGCATGGTGAAGGGAACATTAACGGTTTCCATTACTGAATACAACAATTTTGAATTCTCAATATCACTACAGATGGTAAATATTTATACAATGAGCTTTGAAGTTAGTATATTTACTGTACTTTCAATATTCCCGAGGGAACAACTACCAGTGTGACACTATTTATTCATTATTTAAAATTACGTGATATATTGTTATGTTGAAAGCAAGACTTAGTTGCATCTATCGATACAATAAATTCCATATGAAAATAAAAGTACTAACCTAACAGAGTTACATTTTTTAATGATAAAGGAAACTTCAACTTACGCTGGATCATGTTTCTCCTGCATCTGAATAAAGTTAGTTTCATCACAGTTTGGTGGGCAGTAGCAGTTATCATTTTTCTTCATGGCACTCAACGTAAAGGAATCTGTAGTGGAAAACAAATAGTTATGTATTTACTTGTATTTTCTTCAGATATACTGTTTTCTAATAATTTAATTATTGAATATTGAATTGAAAATTAACCTCTGTTACTATAGTCTGTAACATGCGTTGGCGTCATAAGTGACTCACAAGATAACTTACTAATAATTACAATTTTCTTAATCCATCTAAAAAGAGTCTCAATATAGAGTAATGTTCCGAAGGTGACTGATATTAACCTGCCGCCCAATGGCACATTAATGCATTTACTTTGCTTACGGTTAAATCGTGAAACTATAGAATAATTATTACAATAGTTTATTATTCACAAGTGCAGCTATTAATTAAAGTTTTCCAGATTTGATGCTGTCTTTATACTCTTTGTATTTATTAGATCAAATATAGAAAAACAATTCCAACGACAAATTCAATAGAATTAAACATGTTTCTAATTTCTATTAAATTAAGGACAATTGTGTTATCGAGCAATTATAATTAGTGAATATAGCAGCTTAATAACTATAGTTAACTTAATAACTATTTATATATTGCAAAAAGTTTTAGTTTTATCTTATAATGTTTGTCTTATTATGGCCTACACGGCTTACTTTGAGACCGAAGGAAGTTTAGTATTCTACTGGATACGTAAGAGCCTACATTTACAAAACAATATACATGATATGTGCTGGGCTTAGCGGAGTACATTTGCTTATTTTTTTACGGTATAATTCCGAATAAGTTAAGGGAAAACATACATACATATAAAAAGATAAAATGAAACACTGAAGACCACTTGAAATGTTTTCGATTTGTAATTTCGAATTAAGCTATGAACGACAGATAATGGGTTATAGATAATGCAAGAAAATTGGAAATTATTCTAATGAAATCACTTAAATGTAAGTGTATTGGAAAACACACTTAAGTTAGCGTTATAAGCAACCCTGCGGAAGACGCTGAAAGCCCAAACAGTTATAATATTTACATGGTCTGATTTGGCGTGAGTGAATGATCCCTCAACGAGAAGTACATGGTTACCTTCTGTTCCTATTCTATTGTTAGATAAGCATACATGTTATGTTTCAGATAGCGATAACAGCCAGATCTGAAGAATATGGAAGATGAAACTCCACGCGAGTTCAAGGTGCGGACAAAGAGTAGTCGCAAATGAACATGTGGTTTTCAATTAACTACATTTTTTCTTTATTTTCCTTTGACAAATTTACAGCTATTGGAATTTCTTAAATATTTTCATTCAACCTATATTAAAGACATTAGTCATCATAAGTGAGGTTCACTTGAAATGAACTAGATTTACCAAATACTTTGCCCTTGACATTCAGAAAATTCTGTGGGAACGAATATTTTTGTTCGACATATTCTTGCTTTCAAGTTTATCTGAAGTGACAAGCTTTACTTACTTGCTTTTTGGAGTATGTAAAGACTTAAGTGTGTGCATAGGCCATCAGCTAATATGGTTGACCCATACTGAGAAGAAGTTGTGTGAATCTGAATATCCTGGAAGCAAACCGGCACCACTCATTCTGGGTATCGGCGTAATATAGAAACAGAGTTGGTTTTCACATTTCAGGCTCGTAGAAATTAATTGATCCATTTTATTTTTCATTTTCTTATTAGACTTCCAAACTGTCCTATGTATCAATGCTTTCAATATGTGGTTTCCATCGTTTTATTAATTGAAAGGTTAAGGCTATGTTTGTTTACTCTTTATTTTATTATTGCACAAATGTTATATTGTAATACGTTTTGCATTAGTAGTGGACATTTTATTGCATGTACTTAATGTCGAGGGGTAGTTATTTTAGATCAAGGTATATTTTCTTCATAGACAAAATCTGATATTTCCTTAGAGAATGGAACCTCCATATGTTTTTCATATGGGGTTTGTGATACAACCTATCAATTAAGACATATAATACAGCTTATAAGTGGGACGTACAGTGATTGGCGGTACTAAAACAGTGTTCGACTTGATTTTACACAGAAAGGCAAATGTAGAAGTTTTAGCAGAAAATGCAATACTAATACAATTTTGCAGCAATATCACTTACCTCTAGTATGATGCTTATCTCTCGACTTCAGACACAAATATAATGATGAACTCTACCCTCTTTATTTGATTAACATTCGCATTTTTGGCACGAGAAACGCGGTTTCGATTCTAGATCAGAGAAAATGTTGTTTGAATCCCATGCTAAATTTTAGGTACACGTCTCATATTATCTTGGTATTGGAAGAGACACTATACATTAACAATGCTACCACTACAAAAACGAATGTATTTAGCTTTCCCAATAAAACCGTTAAGAAAGTTCAAGTAGTCTCCAAGTTGCAGCAAAAAAGATTACTTTCAAAGTTTTAAGACTACCTCTTGATTTCTGGAAGACAGTGCTTTTAATGTGTTACTTACACGAATTGTTGAAACTGTGTATGTTGCATTGCATTAAACTGGTGATATGCTTCGTGGAGGTTATCTATCCGTTTTGAAATTCCGGATACCGTTTCTTAAATATATTCTGAAACCTGAGAGTTTAACGACATGTAAAGTCCATATATATTTTCAAAGACTGTTAATAGTAGTAACTGCTTGACAATGTGGGTGAGGTCGTTTATGGTAACATTAGGCCTCTGCTCCATCAAAACTCTGATGCAGTAATTCGTAAAGTTTCTGAAAACATTCTTCAGACACCTAAAAGACACGTTTTCCTATTCGCCTGAATTTTTGTCGAGGGATGTTAAGTCTCTGTTGCTCTTTATGTTTTTTCTCTTTAGAACTAAAGTGACACTGCGGACGAACGGGATTTCGTTTTGTGTAGACAATGCACTATTTAAATATAAGTACAGTATCAATTCCTTGGTGCTAATGAGTTTATTTAACAGGCCGAAATACTTACTTTGCTGTAAAGAAATTAGTATCATTAATAGTTACCGTACCACGCAATGTATTTAGGTCTGTATTAAGCTCTTCTTGGCGTATCTCTAATTTCTAATGCCTACATATAAAACAATCGGGTATTTTTTGTCATTACCATAAGTTCTATCACATTTTCTTAGGGTTGAACATTCATTATACTTAAAGTGATATAAATTCACAGTAGCAAAACGTACATTAAGAGCTATAAACAAATGCATTCCCACTTACCAGTAAAACATTTAATAGCTTGAACGAGCCAAGTAAATATATTGGTTCAGATTTGAGAATCTGTGCTAGTTTCATTAATCTATCTCGTAGTTTCGTTGTTACTTTCATATAACACGCTTGACCTAACTACAAGACCAAGATAATCTCTAATTGTTTTAAGATGCAGTTTCTCTTCATAATGTACAAGTTCTACGTAAGGAAACACAGACTTTTCTATCTTCTCTCCATTCTATAGTAAAAGCTCTATTCGCCCTATTAGCCCAATAGTAAAAGTCCTTTCTTATTATTTTGAACGTCGAAAATCTTATTTACTAGATGATTTTACTAGATTATTTACTAGGTGATATATATTGTTTACAACTTACATTTGTTTTTTTTCTGTGACGTTTTATGGTGTATATATTGTTTTTATGATGAAGAAAGTACATTCGTCATTGCAAGTGTTACGATTAGATCTTTCATGTATTCGCGAGGAACAATATAAAATAGTGTTATCTACTTACAGTGACAACGGTCAATCAAATTTACCCTGCATCCAGAAATTGAAATTTATTTTATTAACAAAAGTATGTTTTCGATCTTAGAAATGTTTAGAAATTTGAATTAAACTTACCCTTTGCAAACAATTAACACGAATTGTTTGGAAACAATCGATTAGTTCCATCTGAATGTTTACTTTTGCTCCTATTGTCAAGGTTCGATATTTATAGTCTAAGTCTTAATTACAGTAAACGTTGTTGATTAAATGAATTTTTATATGTAAATACCTTTATTAATATGAAGACAGTGCAAGCCATAAAGATCACAGGCCTTGTATTTACCTGTAAGAATTATAGTCCTGTTAACTCTTAGAATTAAACCTAATATTTTAAACAATATCATGTACTTTAATTTAAACTTTGAAGTAAGTATAACATTTATAGAAATGACTTACATCAGAAAAGGAAGTAATGTTTTCAAGTGAGTAGATTATGGTAAAATATAAATTTTATTATTTCTTTGGTCACTTACGATGTTCAACTTTTAATGTGTTTGAGATCCAATTTTTGAATGTCATCATAGACTTTGCATATCCCTTTATTTACGACATTATGAACCAATGAAGTTAGACATGATTTTCTGAGTGCTTTTTGCTTGAATTGCACTAATATAAAATATTTTTGCGCAAGAATTGAAAAAAGTTTTTCCTCAACTTTTTTCGGCCCCTTTGACTTAAAAGTACCGTAAGGTCAGAAATTCATTTTTCGTAAAATGAACAATATACAAGAAAATGTTTTAACTCTTTGTTTTGTGAATTTTTAAATAAAATATTACATTGTAAGTGAAGGACTGGCCTTTATTACCACTCAGAAATACATGTAGATATATACTAACCACAGTTGAATACAAGACTATTACTAATTGAACCTAGACTACTTTGCCATACAAATATTGAAAGATGAAAATACATTAAAACCATAAAAACCATTAAATATAGAAAGATAAAAACGAACATAATTTTTTATATTGAACTTTATGCTGAATTCTATATATGGAACTCTATTTTTATCAAAGTCTTGTTTTTACTGTAATGGTAGATTCAGCTTCATCCTTTGTTTCAAAAGAACTGTTTCAATGAATATCATCACTTCCGGTGATATTTATTGAAACAGTTCTTTTTTCATTAGAGCAAAGATAATCATTGCACATTGTGCACTTGGAATGTGGTCGTGACTGTATTGTACGAATTGAAGAAAACTCACATCTGCTTCTTGTCTTCACATACACCGTCAAGTAAGGTTCCTACGTTAGGTAATCTTACATCATTTGAAATGGAAATCGTGCTTCTTCCCTCCTCCTCTTGCTTGGTGGTGGAGATTATGTGGATGGTTGACCTTGTTGAGTGAAGGGTCTTCCTCTTTTGCGTGCAATGGATCGTTATTTTGTCAACAGCCCTTGTGTCACCAGGCGCTTGTAATCAATGAAAGGAATGTGAACTCGCATATCACAATAAATTGTATAGGAGTTCACAAGTGACATTTCTGCAAGTGCGTAAAAATTCTCAACCATCATTTCCTCAATTTTCTATTAATTTCGTAAACTCATCGAAGTATGCCAGTCGTATCCACCCCACCTATTTGCTTGTTATAATCTTTGATAAGAACATGAGCAAAACATCCACTTTTGTCCCATCTTTCTGCTTTCTGTGAAGTGTTGTTTTCTCAGTTCCATGGTAATTGGATATTGCATGAACCAGTCTATTATCTTTCCACTTTAGGTAAATATTCCTTGATCACTTACACGATAATCAAATTGTCCTCTTTCCAAAGACTCGCTACAAATCATTGGCAAAATATTTATCCGTCATAACGATGTAGTTTTCTGCCTCAAGCGAAGCGGTTAGTCTCTTCACTACACGTCTTCCTAAGCCAATTGCTTCCTTTGATTCTTCATCTCCTGCCCTATTTTCCTGTCCCTCTCTGTTTTCTCCCCCCACTTTGCCCTGATAAATTTCGAACTGATATACGTATGCAGACATATTGCTTCTGCACCAAACCCTGTACCCTCTTTTGATTGGCTTCATAGGATTATATTGTTTGATAGATGACTTTCCTTTGAAAAGAACCATGCTTTCGCATATGCCTTGAACACTATCTGGTTTTCGCAATGCTTGAAAATTTCTGTTTAGGTTGTCAACTAAAGGTCTTATTTTCTATAACTTGTCTGTGTTATTGTCTGAAATCGGACTATTGTCGTTTATATATAAATTAGATAAAATCTGCAAATAACGATCACGAACGCTCAACTCTATATCACTGCACCAATAGTCTTTGATTTTCTAAAGTATGTGATACCCAAAGAGAAACTGTAAACCAAGAAATCTATAAATCTGTTGCACACTTATTGGCTGAATCTTCCTTTATTGTTGCACGGAATACAAATTAGATTGGTAGACGATGTTATTAATAATATTGCTGTCCAAAAATGTCACGAAATAATCAGTAGCGGTATCCAATGAGTAGAATATTTCTGTAATGGGAACTTTTCGCAGTGTGAAAATCGGGATAGTTGTGCTTACGTCCTTCTGCCATTTTCGTTGATTAAAATATTCAATAGAAGGGCACTTTCTTCACCTTCAACAGCAACTTCTTGTTCCGTATGTTCGGGTAATGGCGATTCTCTGGAACAAGGAGAGCAGGCGTTTATGTTCAGCCATCTAAAAAAAATCAACATGCTAGTATCGTAGGAGAATAACATAAAAATCGTACAAATAACTTAATTCCAGATCCCTATTTACTCAAATAAGCCTAGTTTGTAGCTCAGTCGGTAGGGTGGCAGACTGCCAATCCATCTACCCGGGTTCAATTTCCGGTGGGTATAGTAGAGGATCCTTTCACCTCAGGCCTTAAGTCCTAGAGTAGTGTTCTCAAACGGGTCGGGTCAGGTCTAAGCAGCTCAAGTCGCGCGTCGGGTCAAGTCAGACCTATTTGGGTCCGAAGTCGGATTGAGTTGGACCTTGACCAGACCCGTTGAGAGCACCATCCCAGAAGTTCACTCATCCTCTGAAAATGAGTGCCGAGGAAAACCGGAATCAAACCAGTCGAGAAGGTTACTCAGAGCGGCTGGGAATAGCGGCACACTCACACGTGCACCCCGCAGTAAAGCCACTTAGCTGCCCCTGGTCCTAACAGGCTGTTCCACCGTATGTTCATTTTATTTACACTAATGTTACTAAGGAACCTAGTAGAAACTTACAAATGTACTGGCACAACCGGAAGTGTAATAGCTCATCAGCTTGTATCCCAAACTCTCTCCACGGGTACCTTGCTGGTTGCGCCAATAAAACACCTGTATGTAATAATCCTTGACCAGCATGTGAAGATAGATCATCAGATACTCTCCCGAACATTCCCTATTTGCTTTGACTTGATTACGGTATCCATCTTTCAGATTATTTACAAATATACATTATGTTATATAAAAATAATTCATGGAGATGATTGCCCCCTTTCGCCTGTCCACATACGCCCTGTTTGCATCTGAGTCAGATGTATCTATGCTTCATTCATTCAAAGAAGTTGCAGATACATTTCACATTACATGGAGAAGTTTCCTCAATTCTCCCATAAAAATCACAAAAACAAGTAAAATGTGACAATAATCTATCTTTCCAGCCTGACTATTCTTCACAGGCAAAAAAACATCAATGGGCTTTCTCGCACACAACAATTAAAGGATTCCGAAACTGAACAATTAGTACAAGAATACCGAGTACGTTGATAAAAATAAAAATTATCTGAGCACCTACCTGTTTTAGTTAACTCTCCAGGACGTTTGAAATCCTTCGTAGCCAAAACTGTGTGGTACCCTTTCTGAATTGCTGAAACAAAATGCTTTGACTGGAAAATATTTCTTCTACATCGTGCAGCAAGCTATTGGTCGCTTTGTAAAACAGAATGAAGTGTTACCAAGAAGTACCGTCCGAACACAACGTACGAATGATTTTCTATAACGCTTCCTTTCTCCTGAAGTACCGACAGTAAATAAAGGGATATGCAAAAATTCTGATATACCTAATTATTTGCGATAAAACTACCATTAGATTTTACTATTCATATACTTGCAATGAACCTATTTCTAAGACCTCTGATTATGTTACTATTTTTAATTAAAAAAATTAATTAAAATAAAAAAGAATAAATCACTTAATGAGTCAGCTATTTTTAATCAAATTGAGGTGAAGTGACGTTGATAAAAGAAGTATGGAGGTATACTCGTTCTCTTTACGACTACTTTTTAACTAAAATTTAAATAGCAAAATTTACACAAGACTATAAACACAGAAACGACGAACACCTATTACATAAGACTATGAACACATATTCTAATCAGAAATTACGCAGAGACTACGAACACCAATTGCATAATGCTATGGCATATTTTCGTAACACCCCAATGTAACATAGCAGAGCTGATAAAAGAGTATGGCAAATTTTCTCAACCCCTATTTAACAAAGCAGAGCTGATAAAATAGTACGACAACCTTTTAACCTGTTGAATTTTCTGTTTTGGTTGCAATCGGGTATTTTAAAATTGGTTCAATTTCTTTTATATTTTTGCTTATCCCTTTACCTTTAGTATATGTTTTAAGAAGTTGATTGTGTTTTGCAGAATTTGCATTTGTTGACATTGAATGTTATATTGGCGTTTTTAGTTTTCGGAATATTTTTTGTAGTATATTATTTTTTAAACATTGTTTAATTACAAATATTATTAAAGCAATTTATAATTTTGGATTTTAGTTGTTGTTTCAATATAACTTGAGAACAAGCATTGAAAGCTGTAGATCCATTTTTTTTATCTTAAAAGGAATGGATCGAAACTGCAAAAGCTGTTTGTTCGAAGAGAATGCTGAATAAGACTTGGATGATTTTCTTATGTTTCACTTGCCAATAAGATTTTACAAACTTTAGTGTTGATTCATGGGGATTACTGTGAAAACGTGTTTATTAATTACAGATTTATTTGATTTATTAAGTTTTGAGACTGCCAATATAGTACTATGATACGGTGAGATGAATTTAGCAATGCTTTAGTTTGTTTTTCTTTTTACTGTATTTGATTTAGAATTGAAATATAGTGAGCTTTTGTTTTTATATTTTGTGTATTAATAATATAGACATTGGCCTTTCTTCATTTTTCTTAATAATATTTTATCTGTGAAATCTACTTTACCTGTGAAATTTAATAACGTTATTTGATTACAATGCTTAAGTGTGGGTACATAAGTTTTTTTTTTTTAATTCTATGCTTAATCTTTCAAGCTCAGATTTGATGTGTTGGCTTAGCTCAACAATGTTTTAAGAGTAATACTATTTACTGGAAGTTGAATATATATAGTAGTTGTTGATTTTAGAAACTTTATTCCGGATGGCTTTTTTATCGTTGGATTGATTAAAAGTGTATTTGCAATCAGTTTTGTTACTTTATTTTATATACAAGTATTGACTTTAATAATTGGGCCTTGTTTTTGATTGCCTATTCTGTGTCTTTGGCCCCTTAGAGTACAACTTATGAGTTTAAATTAGTTTCATAAAGGATTTGAATGTCACGATGTTTTCGCACAAAATAAACTTTGTTTTTTAGGAACGCATTACCTTCTTGCATTATTTCCTCCTGCATATTATGCGTTGAGTTTGCATTTTCCGGTTAGCTATATTTACTTGTTTCCTTTCAGTTTTAAGACCTTCGGCATTTTGGCTTTTGCTGTATTTCAAATGATTTCGCCCGTCATATTGATTAAGTTTACATATTACACGTTTTTCTTGTAGTTTAGGTGTCTTTTAGGTATAGTTCTTGTTGTTAGTTTGCTTTTGAGCGTTTTTATATAGAGGTGTTTGTGCTTGAAGATTGAGAATTTCTTACTGCGTAGCTTTTATTAGAGTTATTGGTTTTGTGATTTTTGCAAAATTTCTGCGAGCTTGAAGACAATTGTTCCTTATTTTTGTGTTATATTTGTTAAGGGGAGTTGGAAATTTTTTGATAATTTTTATAGTTGTAATGAATTTCTTTAAGAGTGTGTATGCGATTTTTACAACGGATTGTGAATACCTAATGGTAATAGATTACTTAAGTCTGCAGAAAGCATTGGGTTGAAGTTTCTTGATACTCCTGAATTTATCGATACAAAAATTAATTAATCACCTGTTTAATTTAGGATTGTATTTTTTGCTACGCAAAGACTTTAACTGTTCGGCGGTAGTCGCTTTACTTTCCAATTGGTTGACGAAAGCGAAAACAATATTTTGGCAATCCACGAATTGATGATGTTTTAAGTTCAACCAGCTTAGCGCGAAACTATTTAACAAGTATTGTTTTTAGGGATATTTTTAATTAGCTTTGAGCTTTCAGCTTTTGAAGAAATTTTTGGCGTAATTTTGCCTTTATATTTATTATATTTAACAAGGAAACGTAAGTGTGAAACGTTACATGATATGTCATATTGTTTGAGCTTCCTGCTTTGAGATGTTGGTACGCTTTGATGTCTTGATTTATAGTTTGATTTTTTGTTACTACAGCTGGATGAGTTAGTTGGTAGTGAAAATAGCTTTTATTTGAATGAATTTTATTATGGACAGGTTTTGAGTGTTCACAACTTATTTCTTTTTGGGGTAACTGTTTTGCTTTATTTTTTTATGTTGGTCCCTTGATATGTATTTGAGGTGAGCTCTTTTTATAAGTATTACAGATTGTTCGGTTTTGTAATATGCTCAAAGCTTGCAATTTTTTGATATCCTGTTGAATTTTGTTTATGTTTTTATTAAGGTTTTGGTCTTGAACTTTTCTAATTTGTAGGGCTTTTTACTTTTTTTCTTTATTGCAGTTACATTATTATTATTATTTGGTTAGCTGTTGAAACATTTTAAAGTGAGTTTATGTTGTTTTTTGCAGTTGTTTTGCAAATCAAGATGCGTTTTAAAACATAGTTTTATCTTTTTAACTTTTATTTATAACTGATCAGTTTCTCTCATGACAAATTTTGCGAACTTTGCCTTTTACTTGGCTGAAATCGTCCGTTTCTAGTTTTAGTTTTTTCCACAACAGACCTAATTTTTAATATGTATTGCTTACGTCTTCATTTTTAGTGAATTTGCTTCCATTTGCTTGCCGATGGCTGGTGTTTGTTGCTGTGTGGTATTACTTTGCTGTTTTATTTTGGCTTTCGTTTTGTTTCTAACGACTGCTATTTGTTGTTCTATTTTAGTATCCATTTGGTTTTTAATGGCAGCTGTTTTTTTTTTTTGTTTCATTTTGACTTCCATTTTGTTACTAATGGCCGCTGTTTGTTGTTTCAACTTGGCATTTATTTGTTTAATGACTGCTGTTTGTTGTTTTATGTTGGCTTTTATGTGCTTGTAACAGTTGCTGTTTCCTGCAGTATGGTACTTGTATGTTCTTACATTTTGTCTTTAATGACGGCTGTTTGTTGTCTCGTCTCGGCTCTTATCTTGTTTTCAATAGATGTCTTGCCGCGTTGATGCATACAGAATCAATTTACAACATAGTAGAAACAGTCCAATACCTGAAAACTTAATCTAGTAAGATAGCATTTTTTCTGAATTACCGCTGTCAATTTGTGAACTTAATTTTTTAATAAGATATGAAGTGCATAATTGTTTTAAAAGATATTTGTTAAAGACAACAACA